>NC_142092.1:60998964-61303285 GCF_054644295.1 Miniopterus natalensis | reverse complement strand
TTGTGCCCAGCAGGGCGGGGCTCAGCAGTTGAGCATCAACGTAGGAGCCAGGAGATTGTGGTTCGACTCCTGGTCAGGGCACATGCCCGGGTTGCGGGCTCGAACCCCAGTCAGGAGTGTGCAGGAGGCGGCCAATCAATGACTCTCTCATCATTGATGATTCTCTCTCTCCTTCTCCCTCTCCCTTCCTCTCTCTGAAATCAATAAAGATATGTTTAAATATATATATATATATATCTTGCCACAGTTACATATTCTAAATCCATCAATAGGCCCAGAAGGGAAAATAAATAAAAGTCCTACCCATTTTAAAGTACTATTCTACTAAAAATTTTAGAAAGCTCTGGTGATACCATTGGTGTTTTCTTTTACCACATTATGTACATATTTATGTGTATGCATACATGTTGAAGTGTATATAGGTAGCACATGTAAGTTGTGTGCATTTTTGTATGAGTTTATGCATGTTTCATGGATATTCATAAGTGTGCATAGGTGTGACTATATATGCCTTAGTTGCTGTATATGAAAATATTCATCTTAGTGAACAGGTATAGCATATGTGTTAGTGTGTGCGTGTATGCGTCCACAGGTGCACGACTACAATCAGCTAAGAGAAGATGCAGAAAATATGAATACAGTGTGGGCACCTTTATCCTTAGAGTGTTCATGCATGTGTGTGTGCACGTGTTTGGTGAGGAGAAGAGAGAAACATGTATGGAGCTGATGAAACATAACTCGGCATATTCACTACCTGTTCCTAGTGAAGTGGGGACTTCTCATGTCCTTAATTTGAGCATCCGAGCATCCTTGCCTTGACATTCCTGGCAGCACCAAAAATGGGAAGAGACAAGAGGGTCCCCAAGCTTCCCACGCCCTCCAGTATTCAGTATTCTATGTGTTCATGTGTAACCTTCACCCCAGGGCACTCACAGCCCTAAAAGAAGGCAGGGGCCATCATTTAAATCAACAGATCAGCCCCTTTTATTTGAAAGAATTCGTAAGGAGGCTGCGAATAAGTATTTAACAAAACTGAGCATTGGCATCTTATGCTTCCTGTAGAGGAACAGTAAGATCAGGGCCTTGGTTACACAAACTGACCTCCAAAAGGTCATCAGCTCCACTAATTAAAGACCAGGGAATTTCACCGAACCCACTGATGGCGTGGATTGCTGACAGAATACCCTTTCTAGGCTGTTAAATGAGCGAGACCTCAGTTAGCAGTCATCGCCCATTTGGAATGAATTACTTACTTGTCTCCCACACTGCACCCTCAGGAAGTCTTAATGGGCAGTGTGCTTGATTTTTGTGGGTTTAACAATCACACAGGATAATGATGCACCAAACTTCCCATTGTCTCGCCTTAGAGACACTCGCAGTCTCAATATGTTCAACAGTTATGTTTGGGAGGCCCCAGCCTCATCAATAAATTCCAACTGCAAACAAACCCAAAACACTATTATGCAATTTATTTTGCCTTCAAAGCAAACTTTTTAGGTGTCAGAAACATCCTTAGAAACCCCACATTTATTAACCAGCCTTGCTACAAACAATGTATAATGCAGCATTTGAACACAGACCTGGAACGACACAGCGTTTTCTGTTTGCCACTAATATACATACTTGATTTTATTTCCCCTTTACAATATCCACTGCGGGTCATGATTACTACCCCATTTTAAAGAGGGTGAATGGGGGCTTAGAGGTTTAAGGGACTCACCGTGGCAGACAGCAAGAAGGTGAGAAAATCTGGATTAAAACCCAGGTCTGCCTTCTGCACATTTATTCATTCACTTAATGTTTGCCTTGCACTGTCCGGATAGTAGGCCTTACTCTAGCCACTTGGAAGATAGCACTGGGGGGAAAAATGCAAACAGATAAAAATCCCTTCCAGGAGAATCGATTGTTGAATTTCACAATGTGAATATCGTTACCGACCTTGATAAGAGCAGATTTTAGTGAGTCACTGGGGTACTTCAAGAGCAAGTGGGAGAAAAGGGGTGGAGACAGGGTGTTGATATTCTGCAGAAAAGGGAAGCAGAGAAATAAGGCAGAGCGTGGAAGGACGTAGGACGTCAAGAGATGCATTTTCCCTATTTAATTGTGTTAACTAAGCATGTTTGTGTGGGGATAAGTGTAGCCTGGCAGAGAGGAGAAGTGAACGATGTTAGAGAAAGGGAAGGACTGGTGGCTGGTACAGCGTCTTTGAGACGGTGAGAAGGGGTGGAAGCTACTGGACGCGTGGAGGAGAAGGCTTTGGACAGGAGCCTAGACAGCTAAGGAAGTGCTGGGGAGAAATGGCAGGGTCTAAACTTTCACTTAGATGGGGGATCAGAGAAGTGGGCGCGCAGCTGACAGGGAGGTGGGAGCTTATGGAAATCCTCTCCTAATTGCTGTCCCTTTTCTCAGTGAAATAGAATAAATGTCGCTGCGTGAGACTAGGCATGGAGGCGGAGAGGTTGGAGGGCTGAGGACAGGAGAGGGAGAGAAAGCCACGCAGGAGACTCGGAGAGGGCTGACCCGTGAGAGGACGCCAGGCAGCGGAGGGCTGAGCTTAAGTCTGACTCTGCTTAAAACAATTGCACCTCTTTTAATGCTATTTTTTCTCTCTTTTTAATTGTCCTATTTCTTAATCTCTTTTGCACAGAAGAGAAAATTAAGTCCGTGGCTACCTCCTTTGTCCAAACCTGAAAATACTAGATCCCAACAGCAAATTAGTCTTTTAGTAGCATTATGACTTTGGAATTATTAAGCTTAAACCTTAGTTTCCTTTTTTTTTTTTTTGTTCACATGGTTGTAATTTTCTACATGACACTGTTGTAAAGTTTAAAAAATTACATTAAAAAGCTTTGTTTACTTGCAGGTACCACACTGACATGTCTTTTTTCTTCTGTTTCCATTTGAATTCTATATAATATCTTATGTTTTAAAATATACATTTGCATAAATTAATTTCTTGAATTTTTTTTGTCTCTTCCGTAATCTTGTGTGTGGACCAGGGCAGCTAGTAGAGGAGGGGATGAAGGTTCAGATGGTTGGAGGGATTCACCAAAGTCACCCAGTCCGTTCTGGCTTCTATTTGAAACTCAGGGCAGTTGATTTACATTTTGCAGGCCTTGGTCAGAGAACAAGAACAGATATATTAAAGTAAGAAGAAAGAAAATTGACATTCAGAGCCTTAACATTATTCCCCGGCGTTTCTGTGGCCATTTAAATCTAATGACTTTTGAAGATGCCAGAGTTCAGGGGGCCTCTGCTTGAAGGACTGTCGGTAGCAGGAGCTAAAGATAGAGATTTTTAGGGCATTCTGAAGTCCCACGCAGCGCCACAGAGAGAAAGAAAGACTTGCACAAGGGGAATCAGCGGCAGGTAATACGAGTGTGTTCTGAACCACCTGAGTAATTACAGACAAGCAGAGGAAGATGTTGAGTCTTTCTTTAGAAGACGAGTTGGAGACAAAGGGCTGGAATAATAGACACATCTTCAAACCTTGAATCTCACATTTAAGTATGCACTACACATTTTAATTATCATCACGATTATATCATTCATCACCATGCTGCATTATAATAAGAGGTAATAGGATGCATTGTCCCTTTCTTACATGAAACGTGGCAAGAACCATAAATAGGACAGTTGACATAATTGCTATAAATCCCGGGGTGTGTGGGTGGGTGGGTGGGTGGCAGTGGGGAAAATGATCACCCAACCCTCACTCACAATATTCCAAGATGAATTTACATAATTGGGTCTAAAAATGGTATGTCGTCATTAACTGCACTCGGAGTTCTTGCCTCTGGCTCACCGCCCTTCTTTTCCCCTCTTCTGGGGAGGAGGGGTCGCTGGAGTTTATTCTATGGGCTTGTTGGAGACTCAAAGTATTGTGGCTGATGGCGTTGGAAATGAGCTCATTAGATTGTTAAAATAACCTTAGTTAATTATCTTTGGGTGAGAGAGGGACATTTTCATGAGAAATATACAAATGGATGTCAGACGACCTCATCTATTTCAGGACACGTCCGGGAGGAGTAAGGCCAGAATCAGCCATTTCACAGGGACTTCGGAAACAGTTTATCTAGATAAAACGTTGTAAACTTGTTCTACTCTCTTAATTCTTTTAGAAAATCACCCCCAAACAGCCATAATGGGAGATCTAAACAGAGAAATACTATCCCTCCCTTCAAAAAATAAGACGGAAGATGAAATTGTGGAAATTCTTATGATAGAAAAGGGTAACTGGAGCCACTGGGAGCTGAGAGCCCTGGAAAATTCCTGGAGTTGATCCTATTACCCCATAAAGACAATCCCAACAGACCGTTCTAACCTATAAAACAGCAGAGAGTGGTCACAGACATCCACATCCCTGAAGGATTTCACCCTTTATCCTGGCCTTGGTATTGGTGCCAGAATGGTCTTTCCATGAAAATTATATTAATATCTCATTAGGCTAAGCTTTATCCTAAATTTTGTTCTCTCTGAAAGGAGTCAGTGTTCCCCAAAGTGCAGCATTTGGAACACACTCTTATTCTTGTGCTCAGTTTAATTCATTTTTCATAAAGCATGTAGAGTGATTCTTCCAAAAGTTTAGATGAATCCTGCCATTCCCCTGCTTAATAAGCTTTAATGTCTTCCCACTGCTCTAAGGATAAAATCCAAACTTGGTAGCACGCTTTAAAAGGCGCTCTTTGAGCCCCAGCCGGTGTGGCTCAGTTGGTTGGAGTATTGTCCAGTTCACCAAGGGGTCTCGGGTTGGATTCCGGTCAGGGCGCATGCCTGGGCTGCAGGTTCGCTCCCCTGTTGGGTGAGTATGGGAGGCAACCCATTGATGTTTCTCTCTCACATCAGTGTTTCTCTCTCTCTCTCCCTCTCACTCTCCCTTCCTCTCTCTCTAAAATAAATAAAAACATATCCTCCAATGAGAATTAAAAAAAAAGACTCTCTTTGATTTGGCTCCTGTCACCTTCACTCCTACCCCACTCCCACTTCCTCCCATTTTTCTATATTTCACTGTAGGGGACATGCTAAGCCTCCTTCATGTTTCCAAGTTACCATATTTTCTGCTGTCGGGCCGAGAGACACAGTCCCTTAAAACTGTCAGGGACGCCCTCTCCAGACTCATAAACTGCACCATCTCCCAGCCAACTCCTGCTCCTGCTGGTGGATCTGAAACAGCACTTCCCCTGAGAAGTCCTCAGTGACAGTCGCTGAACTCAGACAGGCATTCCCACAACCCAGCGGAGGGCTTTCCTACCTTCTGTGTCTGCGCCTTAGCCTTCTTTCCCGTCTCAGCATATGACACTCTCGTCTGTACTCCAGTCAGAGGCCTGGGAGTCATTCTCGATATTTCCCTTTCCTTCATTGTCTCATCTTTGAAATGAGCAAAACAACGCCTTTCTTTCAGGCTCAGAGTGATAAGGGGAAGGCGTGTGTTAGCTCCTGTAACCCCACAGGCTCTCAGTAAAGTTGTTCTTCTCTTAGGAGTTCCCATCCAACCTTTTCTCACCCAAGATGCGATGATGATATTGTTCTATAGTCATTTTCCGTGTTTTCTTTTACTACAGCAACGGAGGAGGCGTTGACTCTGAGGTCCCTTATTTGAGACACTTGTCCTCCCTCTGTGGAGTCAGGGATGATTTAATAGTTGATTTTGATCATATACGTATTAGCAGCAGCTCAGACATGATTCTTCAGTCTTCTTTGGAGCTGCAGATGACCACAGAACCAGTTTGTGCCTTGGGGACTGAGTCACTCTTAGAGACAACGTGGAAGGAAATGGCCATTTCCTATCTCATATACACACTTTGTGCCTGTGGGAAATACCGGAACCTTCGCAATATTTCTGTGTTCTTGATGTTTGTAGAATTCTTTTTGCAGTGTTCTAAAGAGGAGGCCACCTTGATGATGTTTTTCAGCATAATAGTAACTTACGTCCATACGGCGTTGTGTACAATTTCTGCTACAGAGCTGCTTCCATTTATTTCAGGTGACATTTATGAACCACCAATTATGTGTCAGACTCTGGGATATAGGAGAGATTTTGATGAGGAATCTTCTTTCAAAGAAATCACATAAAAGTATGTGGTCGCATATACAACGATTCAGACCAGGCCTGAATCTGTAAGAGACTAGACATATAGTACTGTGATCTCCATTTTAAATCTAAGAAAACCGAGCTACAGAGTAGTTAAATCACTTATTCAAAGTGATTCATAATTTGTCTGCCCTCCATAATGATTTCAATTACCAAATCTCACTGACCCAGACTAATAGGAGAAAATTACCCTGAAGAAATAGAACATACAAACTTTCAGTTGTTAAGATAAGGTCTGAGGATCGAGTGCATAGCATGGTGACTATAATTGATAACACTGAACTGTATAATTAAAATTTGCTAAGAGAGGAGAAGTTACATTTTCTCACCACCAACGGAAAAAGGTAAATATGTGAGGTGACGGATGCGTTAACTCTGTGGGAAGGGAAGAATCCTTTCACCATGTATATGTTTATCAAAACATGTTGTACACTTTAAATATTTTACACATTTATTTGTCAATCATACCTCAATAAAAGTGAGAAAAATGTTAAAATAATAAAATCAAAGCAATAGTTAATGACCTGGACCCGAGTGAGAGAGTCAGTCTATTCTTGCCAATCTTCATGGGACAATAGGGTAACATGATGGGGGAGACCTCTGGACTCAGAATGGTGGAGACTTGTTTACCAGAAGGTGGGATCACTATGTGTCCAAAGTTGGCTGCTTTATCGGGCCAAGAACTGGGTGTTTGATGGTTAAATACCATTTCCATTTCCCTTGACTCATGCCCTCCAAGATATTCATCTCTTTGGGTGATTGCCAGTGGTGTGGAAAACATTATGGGGAGACTAGGAGACCTCATTTTGGATTTGAAGCTAAGTGATATGCTGTTGCTGGTTACAGGAGAGTTCTGTGTTGAGGCTTTGTCAACAGGCCAATAATTACATTGTAGTCCAACTTCCCATTTTCTACACACACACACATCTATGATTTAGGATTATGATGTGGAACGTTTACTGACTCAAAATCATCTGTGCATGTTCCTAGATCCTCCAGCAAAATAACATTTGATAGTACAGCCAGTCTCATCTTACTTTCTAACATGGTCAAAGTTCTTATTCAGCCAGAAATACCACACTCTAATGAGGCCAAACTACCCACTTTTCACTGAATAATAATAATAATAATAATAATAATAATTAATAATAATGCCAAACTACCTACTCTTCTATTCTAATATTATCAACAATAAGAACAATTTATTTGTGTTTAGTGGATTACTGTCATGTTCAGTCATTCAGTTTTCAAAAGCTGGTTTAGATGAGGGATTGCTATTTCTGTCTTAGGAGTGAGAAATTGCTATAGAAATGTGTTAGCTGGGATTCTTTTGGTTGCAAAGGACAGAAGCTCAACTTGTGCTAACTTAGGCAAAATGGAGAATTTATTGGAAGAATTTCATAAAATCAAACAAAAGTATGGGCACATAAACCACAAGGAAGAAATAGATAAATCTAGGCTTCAGAATCAACAAAACTCAGTGACTTCACTCCCACCAGCACTCTCTCTTTATACCTCGTGTCTCTGCTTCTCTCTGTATATCACATTTATTCTCTGTCATTGCAGAACAGCTATTTCAATATTGTAAAAACATAGATGCTGACAGCTCTCTAGTTTTACATCTTGTAACTCACATCCCGAAAGGAAGGCACAACATCTTCCGTTAATGCAATTTGAATATAAATTCCCTGGAAGGGACTCTGGTTAGCCCAGCTTGGGTTTGGTGCTCACCCTGACGCCGATCAGTGTGGCCAGTGGTCGAAGGGTGGAATAAAACTTTGAAGAGTATGTCAGACTTAGTGCAGACGTAGAGTTTGCGTGGAAAAAGAAACAAGCTCTATGAGAAGGGGGGGACTGCTAGGCAGGTGAAGCAATGGGTGTCTGTTCTGGGAAGGGGTAGATGATTTGCCTCCGCGTCCCATAGTAAGTGGCAGGGAAGCTCAAATCTAAGGCCTTTCTTTCAGAGTAAATGTTTTGTCTTCCACTTTATGCCCATTACTCCCACCCAGAGAGTCACCCCACCATTTGAGTAGCCAAGCTCTGCAGCTTGTCTTTCGCACGGTAGACTCACCCGAGGCCCGTGCCACCACCCGGGGTCATCCCTCACACCTCTACACTGTTCTCCAGCTCCTGCTGTTCTTCTGCGCCTCTGTTTGTTTTAAGATCCCATCCGTGCTGATTCAACCCCTTAGGGTCTCCCTCGACTCCATCATTCTTCAGCAAGTATGATGCATTTTGTGGATACGCCTTTTATTTTTCACTTTCTTTCTGTAGTCAACTGTTAGCTTCTTGAAGTCAGGAAACATATCTGAAATGCCCACATCCATAACAGAGTTTTTTTAGTATGAGTCTGATAAGATTTGCAGAGTTAATAACATTTAATTTACCAAATATTCAGTTATTAATGAGCAAGTTACTGTTCTAAGCACTGGATCAGTCGCTTTTTGTTGTTGTTTTGTTCGTGTTTTACATAACATATATGGTGGGGCAAAAGTAGGTTTACAGCTGTGAGTATATGAAGCAGTGTTTTCTCATATTCTTATTAGTTATTGTATTATTTTCGTTATGAACAACTGTAAACCTACTCTTGCCCCACCCTGTATATCAATGGGAGAGTAGGTGGTCGATTATGATCTACTCATCTCCACAATACTATTCCAACTCTTGTTTTTACTCCCCAACTTACACACTATAACCTAGTGGCACTAAATTGCCTTTTAGTATGAATAGGTAGGGCTTCTTGAAGCTTCGAAGTAATATGCATTCATTTTCCTCTGTCCGAAATGTTTTTCATTTCTTCTTAAAGCTCACAGTACTTTGAATCAGCCCTCCAAAATCAGATCAGGGATCTTTTTCCTGGGAAGCCTCCCTGATCGCCACTCTGGCACCTAGTAGACGACCATTATGCTGTATGTGTATGTATGTCTGTCCCATCCCGCCCTTTTATATTACTATTTGGAAAAGAGTGGCTATAGAAACAAGGGTTTATTTTCCCAGCATGTGTAAAAATTGGGCAAGGAAATAGCCTCCAGCTGCAGATACGCCCAGGATGCTCTCAGCTTCCATCTCATAATTGAAAAGTGCCACTCTGAGGGGAAACGGCCACCCAAGGCAGAGGCTCTGGCAGGCTGGTGTTTGTCAAGCTACATCTCGCTATTTTTTAGGCTAGTTCCCACTGAACTTTTCCCCTTCCCTCTGATTGCTTTTCTGCTGCATAGCAGCACCATGGGGACCCAGTGTGGCGATTTTGTTATTGAAATATGTTAGCTGGGTTTTCTTCCTTTTGGCCTTCACTTTTTTGGGGGGAGCAAATATGATCATGAAGTAGACAACAAAGGATTTCATCCAACTGAAACATTTGAAGATAGCAGTAATTTGTTTTTAAGCCCAGAGCTGCAGGTATTTTATTTTTAATAGCAACCTGTAACGTCAGTTGTTTTTTTCTGATTCTTGTTTGTGCATAGCCCTGGTGATAGAGGTTATTATAACTATCTGGTTAAAATGGGTGAAGTGGGCTGGGAAGCCCAAGTCTTTGTGACTTTAGTATTCCAAAGTCCAGGCGTGCTATATACACCTGTCCATATGCTTCCCATTGCCATGGTTTGCTTGGAATCAACTTTGACTTTCCCTTTTTCACATCTTATTGTGAAAGGTAATACTGGTTTTAGGTTGCTCCTACCTAAAGCCAGCAGACCTGAATTCAAATTCTGCTCCTTGACTTCATAGGTGCATGACCCTGAGTAAATCCTTTAATATTCCCGATTTCTCATTTTCTCAGTCCTAACATGATACCTAGCTCACAGGGAAATCAACACTATTTATTTCAAAGGGTTGGTTGCCCAAATTATCATGTGAAATGATGAATTTTAAAATGTTTAGTAAGACCAAGTATTAAAGAGTTTTAAGGCGCTTCTGCCCATTGTTTTTCATATGACTGTGAATGGTACTTACTCCAAGTTACCTACCTGTCTGTCCAGGACCAGGAAGAGAGCTTCTAGGCAAATGCTCCTTCTGTTCTCAGTTCCCACACTTTATATACTGTTTCTCACTCTTCCTCCAGAATAGATACCTGGTGATAGCAAAACTGGTCTCCTCACCAAAACCTGAAAACCTCATGAATCCTTCTGCCTGTGATATTTGTTCCTGTCGCTGCATCTCCTGCTATGCCCAGTTTGTGTTATTTCGCCGGAATCGTCCCAACCCCGCACATCCAGGTAAGCTGCGCCCATGTGTCCATATCCATCCTCTGCTATTTTCTCTCCTAGTCCCTCCCGATTATTGTTCTCGCACGGCTCCCACTTAACCTTTTCCTAAACACTTGTAATATCTACAGGTGACCTTGGTTCTTGACTTTTGTATTGTTGCTTATCTGTGGCTTCCATCTCCAACCAAACAGAGCTTTGCGAGCTGGGTCAGCATTAATCATTCCATTCTTGGTACATTTTAAAAGGGATATGATGATGACAATGATGATGATGGTGGTGGTGGTGGTGGTGATGGTAGTGGTGGCAATGACAGTGACAGTGCTGTTGCTAATAGTGATTATGATGATCATAAAACCTGCCAGCTCTAGGTCATGGGTAGTAATGGACCAACAATAAACCAGAGAAGCCTAGATTATAGTCACAGAAAGGATAGATGGAAAATTATTATTGAAGACAGAAAAGATGTGTGGAGAGTTCAACAGTGCATTTAAGTTCAGAATCTGGTGTGACTGAATGGGCTCTGGTGTAAAGGAAACTAATCTGTTGCAACCTAGACTGCCAGAAGAGAGAAATCAGAGGGACCAAGTGGAAGAGAGGCTGGGCATGTGAGCCTGATTATTGAAGCAGATCCCTATGATTTCTAGAATGATAAGTTAAGTAATTTGAGGTAGCATCTCAGCTTCAAGGAGATAAGCATGGATTTGGGGAGTGAACAGAACTATGTCAGATCCTAGTTTTGTCACTAATGCCTCTCAGCATGTGTTTCTTCTGTTTAAGGGGGTAATATGTCTCAGGATTGCTGTACAGTTTAAAGAATTAATATTTTTAAAGTGCTTCTCACAGAGCTTGGCACATGGTACATTTTCAATTACGGTAAACAAATATAATAAGGATAATTCAATGGATGAGTCGGCATGAGGTCCTGCAGCTGGTGCTCACAAAGAAACAGGTGGCAGCACCTCTTTGTAGAGGGATCCATTGGCTTATAGCAGGATGTCAAGGAATTGGGAGGCACAGGTTCTAATGGCTAGCCAAGTGTCAGGTCCATAATCGAATGGGCTAAGAGAGTAGAAATTCAGATGCATTACTAAACTGGAATGACAGACGGGGAAACTGAGGCAGAATCTCAGGCATACAAATGCGACCAAGACAGCAGGGAAAACCAGAAGAAAAATGACTGTGCACACAGGTCTGGGGAGTGTGTCCTAAGCACCAGATACCAGGTGGATATTTAAGGCAGTAAGATTCATTACATACCACACACTCTGGTGGGCCTGAGGCTAGTGTACCATCTGCCCTAGTCAGGCTGGCTCAGGAGCCAGACAAGGCCATGTTTCCAAACCAAAGGGAGCCATGACTTCAGTTGTGATGTCCCAAGGGTGATGCGTGTATCCAGCTGAATGAGAAAAATCATCCGGATGTGTAATCGAAATAGCAAGGTAAGTATAAAGGCCCTGCATGAAAGGAATGCAGACATGTACCAGGGAAGATATATATAAGAAGGATGTACTTTAGATCCACTAAGTAGGTCTTAGAGTCTGTGTCAAATTCTGACACTTATTTGCTGTGCAATCTTGAGAAAGTAATTTTAGCTTCTTAGACCTACTCTGTGTTTACCTGTTATACTAACAATGATAACTGGCATTTATTGAGCAGTGGCCAGGTGCCAGACTCATATTGGTAAGCACCTTACATGCACTATTTTATTTCAAACCCCCAACAACTTATGAGAAAGAAACCCTTATTTTTTCCAATCCTCAGCTGAGACCAGTGGGGGTTAGGGAAGGTGCTTCGCTGAAGGAAGGTCATACTGCCTGGAAGGCTGGAGCCTGGATTTCAATTTGGGACTCTTTGAATCCAGACCTTGAGATCTTAATTACTACACTTTGCAGCAGAATCCAACTTTGTATGATTTTTTTGTGTGTATGAAAAGTGCCTAGTAACATTTCATATAGTGTAGGTGTTTAGGCTGTTTTTGTTGAGTGAGCTTAAAAATTACATATTTAAGCAGACAACCAAGAATTAGCATTGCAGACTCTAGGAAATGTTGTGAGGTCTATACATATGTTCAACTATAAGATAAGTATTTTCTGTAGGCCAGATGCTCTCCTTCCTCTGTCCCAGGGTTTCTCAACAGCGACATATTTGATATATAAATGCCTTAGAGTGGGGGGATTTCCCTGTGCTTTGTAGGGTATTTAGTAGCACTTCTGACCTTTACGCTCTAGTAGCACCCACCCCCACCTCCAGTTGTGACAGTAAAAAAAAAAAAAAAAGTTTCCCAGCATTGCCAAATGTCTCCTAGGGGCAACATTTCCCCTGGTTGAGCATAAATGTTCCTAATTTATAGCTCTTTTTAGCGTCAAAGTGGACTGCAGGCTGAGTAGCCTTCTCTAGAGGAAGAAGTTGGGCCCTGCAGGGGTGAGGGGTTTGTTCTCACAGCGTAAAGAGAATGCCAGGTCCTTCGGGGAGTCTGGGCTGCTCTGGTGTTAGTGTGGCCCTGAGTGGCATAGACCTGGTCACCCCAACATGGTTCAAATCCCAGCTCCTTCTCTGTCCAACACTGACCTAGATGGAGTTTCCTAACCTCTCAAAGCCTCAAGTTTTCACACCTGTCACTAAAATAAGAATAGTGACAGAATTGATTTTAAAAAGTAATCTATAAAATGGAGACAAGGATGGAATTGATTCTATGAAGATGCAATAATCTAATCTTCGTAAAGCGCAGTGTTACAGAGATAATAAGCTGAATGAATGTAAACTATTAGTCTTAATAACCCCTGGCCCTGTTCTATAATCTGTTGTATTTTCTTTCTGATAGCTGGGCTGCAAATGTGATTAGACAGTGCAGTAGCCCCCCCCTTATCTATGGTTTTACTTTCTGTGGCTTCAGTTACCCATGATCAACCACGGTCTGAAAATTAACTGGAAAATTCCAGGTGTAAACAATGCATAAGTCTTAAATTGCATGCCTGAGTAGCGTGGTAAAATCTCAGTGTCCCGCACAACCCTGCCTGAGACATAAATCATCTCTCTGTCCAGTTATCCACACTGCGTATGCTCCCCGCCCATTAGTTACTTAGTAGCCGTCCCGGTTATCAGAATGACTGCTGTAGCATCTCAGTGCTTGTGTTCAGGTCACCCTTGTTTTACTTCACAATGGCCCAAAGCGCAAGAGCAGTGACGCTGGAACCGGGACATGCCGGAGAGAGGCCTTAATGTGCTTCCTCTAAGTAGAGAGGTGGGCACAGTCCCATAAGCTATTTTGGGGGACCGCGCTCACATAACTTTTATCACAGCATATTATTAACTCTTCTGTTTATTTTTAGTTATTATTGTTCATCTCTTACTATGTCTGATTTGTAAATTAAACTTTATCATAGGTATGTATGTAGAGAAGAAAACGTTATGTATATGGATATATGTATGTACAGGTGGGGTTTGGTATTAGCCATGGCTCTAGGCATCCACTGGGGGGCTTGGAATGTATCTCCCACAGGTAAGGGGCGACTACATTTGAACAGGGACCTGGTCTAGACTGTTTGCTTCCAAGTCTCCAACACCTAGGCAGTGCCTAGAATATAATAGGTAAGCATTTGATTAACAAATGGGTTGGATAACAAAGAGGGAGGTAAAGCAATATTCTGGAAAGGCCCAAATGCCGTCGGCATCATTGGCCTGTTAGATCAAGAACACCGGCTGTCACGTGCACGATTGTCCAGGGAGTGTAATGGGAGGAAAAACAATACATATCCCAAGGAGCAAGGACAGATAAGATCCATGCACCAGGCGGCCCGCGAGGGGTCCTTTCTTCCCGGGCAGAGTGGGCTCAGCCGCGTGGCACCGGGGAGGGAGGAGTGAGGAAGGGATGGGGTCAGAGTCCCGCTGGTGGGGTCCGAGCAGGCTTTGCAGGAGCGGTGGCATCTGGCCTGGGTGGGCTTGACCAGGGCTGAGAGGGATCCACCCAGGCAGGAACAGAGGGCCAGCCTGGTGATGGCCTTTCTATGTTTATAACACCCGCCTATTAGGAACCATACTTCTGCAACTCGCTTCCTAGGCACATGGTGCTATTTTTTGTTTTGCTTCCTATTTAAGTTCTTCTTAAGCCCCAGCTTTCTTACCTACCAGATGGAGAGACAGGACCGCAACTCACAGATCACCGTGAGCACTGCGCGAGATAAATGCCTGCGCTCGCCTGGCGGGCTTCTGGCGCTGTTGTTATTGATGTTATTATTACACTCTGCCTGCATCCGGGCGGCGCAAGCTGGGGGGAGTAAGGAGGCTGTAAAATGGAAAAGTTAGAAGCCAGCTCTGTTTTGGAGAAAATGCAGCGAGAGGTTTGGATGGAAAGGGGGTATGAATCAGATTGATGGTGACGTGAGATGTGGTTCTAAAGACTTGGGGCTTTAATGACAACAGTGAGGAAATAGAGACATATATTTTCCTGTCCGTCAGAGGGCTTGTTCAGGCACGGAGTGGCTTTCTGTCCCTGTAAATCAGCCCCTACAGGTGACCCGGCCCGGGTTCTCTGTCTGGGAGGGAAGCGTTGCTGGTGGCAGGGTTTATCCCGCGGCCGTCTCCATTCTCCTGCCGTGACAGTCAGAGGGACCGAGCGGGGAGGCAGCGAGGCCGCTGTGCTGGCGACGTCTCCCAGGACAGAAGGCGACGCGTCCTGACAGATGCCTTTGTTATGCTGTTTGTTAAACACTGTGTGGCTACATCCAAACGTTTTCAAATATGCCTCTGCATTCCCCCGGCCTGTTGGCTGCAGGGAATGGAAACTGGGGGGGCTGGCAACTGGGAGTGGGGCGTGGGGAGCGTAGGGCAAGGAGGGACGAGATGTGGGGAGATTCCTGTTCAGTGTCACCTTCCCCTGAATGTACCCCTCACACCATTACAGCCTGTACTGGGGTCTGAGAGTCATTGCTTAAGAGGTACATTCATTGTGTTCAATTAAATTCAAATCAGATGAATTCTTGAGTAGCTAACTACGTTAGGCTCTGGGGATAGAAATGGGGTAAAACACTTTCCCTGCTCTCCAGGGATTCTTACTCTAGTGGAAGCAATTAGACAAACACATACACACACACACACACACACACAACACAGAAAGTGAGGTGCAAAGAGATCTAAAAAGGGCCAGAACTTACTCATGATTGAAGAAAAGGAGCAGTGTTGTTACCACAGGCCGCATTCTCTGATAATAGTCTAATTCTTAAAGTGAAGAAATATTAAGGCTGGATAACCACAAACAGACATGTGATCAGGAGGCCTTTATATACACTTCATGGTGAAATATTGAAAACTTCGAGCAAAAGGAAAATTTTCTAGGAGTCTGTAAATCATTATAATTAATCTCAAAGAAATAGAAAATATAAGTAAACCAAGTCCAATAAAAAACATAGGACATATGATTAAGTAGCTACCATTAATATAGGCACCAGAAAACATAGGCTCACAACTGAGTCTATCTAATTCTTAAAGAAAATAATTTCAATATTATTAAAATATGCTGCTCCATAGAAAATACATCATCTCAATTTATTTTGTGGAGCCACTAGGACTTTAAAGCCAAAACCTGGCCTAATGCTATTTAGGAAATTGTGGAATAATTACATACACATGTACACACACACACACGCACACACACACACAATCAAGCAATGAAGCCAAAAAGAGAAGATCGGATATATCCCTAGAATTTCAAGAAATATCGGCTAAATTTGTTTATAAAATAGATCTGAAAATTTGTACAACGAACCTAGAAATAGATCCCAATATATATGGCTTATGAGAATTAAAAGGCATTTTATTGAAAAATGATATGAATATAAATCCTAGGTGTACAGATTGAATAATTTTCATAAGTGAAATCACTCATGTTAGAAATGGATTTGTGTGTGTGTATATGACATATATATGTATATATGTGTGTGTATGTATGTGTGTGTGTGTATATATATATATATATATATATATATATATATATATAATTACATCATCCTAGAAATCCCGTTTGTACACATTACAAAGATCTAACCCCTTTCTCTTCTCCCAAAATAACCTCTCTTGACTCTAAAACCACTGATTTTTTTCCCCCATGGGAAGTTTCAGATGTCATTAATCTTTGATGGAAATAATAATAATATTTTAGCTACCTATTTGAAAAAGTCCTTAGGCAATGGGCCAAATAATCATCATCTTCACAATAATAGCAAGTAGATTTTGAGTATTTGCTATGAATTAAGTGCTTTATGTTCATTTTCTTATTTGAGTCACACAAAATCATATTGAATAAACACTATTATTTTGTTTTCAAAAATGTATACTTTGAGGCTTAGAGAGATGAAGTAGTTACCCAAGGCATCCAGCCAGGAGGCAGTAGAACCAGGATCCAAGACTCTTTTGATGTTTCTACACCTGATGTTTCTGCACCACAAGTTGTTAACAAAATTAAATCGGATAATGCTTGTAAATTGTTTAACACACAACCTGCTCCAAAAAGTGTGCACTATAGACATATAATTGCAATAGTAATTTCAAGGTCATTCAGTTGGCAATGTTGCCAGGTAGGTTTATTAACCTCAGGTTTGTGGATGAGAAAAACCGACGCTCAGGGATGTATAGTTACCTTCTAAAGCTGCACAGCTTTGTGGGAAAGGCAGAGCCAACCTCAAACCTCAGCTGTTTCTCTCCAAAGCCCGCATCCTTGTGCCTTGTGCAGACCTGGGTTCGCCCACAACTGCAGTGTGGCCTGAGGCAGTCCATCGCACCTCTCTGTGCCTTGGCTGAATAACCAGTCCTTTGCAGAGCCCATAACCACTGCCTTATTTATCTCAGGGGGGATGTGTAAGAAAGGCAAAGGAGCTTTGAAATAAGAACATAGATCCAGAGACATTGAAGCATGCAACAGACTGACAAATTTCAGAGGAAACGGAGCAGGGGAAGAGATCAACCAAAGAACATATATGCATATATGCATAACCCATGGACAGACAATCATGGGGGAAGGCCTGGGGAGGGGGCAGGAGCAAGACGGAGGGGGCCGATGGGGGGAAAGGGGGTACATCTCTAATATTTTCAACAATAAAGATAAATTTAAAAAAATAAAAAAGAAAATTTAAAAAAAGACAAAGAACATCATACTTCAGAAGAGACTTGCTTATGTTTCCCCTAGCAATCCACAAGGTGGCACATATAAAGGCCAGGTGACTGTCACATTCAACAAATAGTCATTTCAGACGAAGAGAACTCCGTGCTTCACACATCCATAACGGTTTCCTAGATGCTTAATTTTCCTTTAAACAGTCTTTATCCGCCTGGTGAACGGTTCTTGTTTTCTGATCTTCACAACCTGAATGATGGAAATGCATAGCAAGCTATTTTACTTTTATGTTTTGGTCATTTTAGAGTATAGATGTGGTGTGGATAACTGAGACAGAAAAGTTGGACATCTCCCTGATTCCTTTGTAAACAGTCACTTAAACAAAAGCAAGAATTTGTATCAACCAATCTAGGACGTCATGAGTCCTCTCATGGAGAAAGGGCACGCGTCACTTTGGAAGGTCCCAGGTCCCATGACGCTGGTGTACCTGCCCGGGGAGGTTCTCCAGCATCTGCCTGGCCCCTCGACTCCTGTGTGCCATCAGGCCCCAGTGCATCCCAGACTCCCTCTAAATGCCTTTCCACGGCTATTTTTGCTGCCTCCGTAATTCTGTGAGCTAAGTATCCCCCTGGATGCATCCCACATGACCTCCATCCCTTGCACGCTCACTCCACTTACCGGGAGCCACTCAGAAGCCACAGTGCCCTCAAAATCATCTCTGTTTTTCTCAATAGAGAAATGACATTCCTCACTTGCTTCAACTGTACTTTATTTTCACTAATGACACATTTCCTGTTTTTTAATGGTAAAATCACCTCTTCCTGTTTTAAAAGCGCAACAATGAAATATGCCCATTCAAAAATATGTAAGAAATATGCAAGTAGATTAAACACGAAAGTGCTATGAATGCTGTTCACATCCCACTACCCTCTGCCAAAGTACCCTGCTTTTATTTTTTTACTTTATAGTTTTCCAAAATTTTTATATGCATTTAAATGTTCCACTTAGTCTGAAGGTACTTTGAAATGAAAACCACTGTTCTGGCTGTGGACCTATTTGGGGGCAATAACAGCAGCTATAAAGAAAAATTAAGCAAGGGAATGGGACCGAGTTGATAAGAACAGACTCTACCTGGGGAGGCAGTACCCACACATAATGAAAGTAGGAATGCTGCTGGAAGTGAGTTACAGAAGTTCAGAGAAAGAAAAGTTTTGCGTCTTCAGGAATTTAAAAAATGCTTCAGGGGACACCCAGCCATTGGGACTAGTGTTGCAGAAGGGACATGGTCACTGAGGCGCTGAGCGTGGGTCTTGCAGACAGGAGTACGTGAGAAGCCCAGGTGGGACCCCGAGATGGGCAGAGTGAAGGGGGGAGGCGAGGGGAGTCCTGCCAGCTCTTGCCCGTCTCATCTGCCCCGAGCGCTGAGTGCGCTGTTGGGCGCGCTTACTGCTCCCCTGTTTCCCTGTTACCCCGTATTCACGCCCAGGGCGAGCACCCACCTCCCGGCCGTCAGGTCCCGGCTCCATCTGCAGTTCTGGGAAATCAGTATCAGTTTGTGTGTCCTTCCAGCCTTTACTCCTGAAAATGCCCGGAGCATACCATGCTCTTCACAGACACACACACACACACACACACACACACACACACACGAAACGAATGCATAACTACGTATTTATTTCAGCTTTCTTTTGGTATTTACATTAATTCAAAAATAATAATCACTTAGTTTTAATACTATTTTTAAAAATTTCTGGTAACAGCTACTGATTCCATTAAAGGAGGGGAGGTATTAAGCCTCTAAGAAATGCTCTCGCCTGCGTGCTCTCCAGGACAAACATGCGCTCCTCCCGTGCTCACTGTTGCCCAGAGCTGCCTCACAATATGGACATATTTTATGCTGTTTGCCTCTGTGGATAGTGTGCACCGCTGATTCATTTCCTTTCTTTTCTGACTTTTCCCCCTCTGGATTTGATAATTGCTTCATTTTTAACATTTGCTTAGTTTTCAGACGTTATTTCACTCTGAAATTTCCCAACAAAACTAACCATAGAGATTCTTCTATTCCGGTCAGACAGCACAGTGTGTGTTTAGAAACAGCTCCCTCTGTGCTCTTGGGCCTGCCCGGTCCTGGCCTTCATCCTGTCGCAGGAACTCGCAGTCACCGGGGGACCCCTTCCGCCGTCACGTTGGCGTTGCCGTGTTCTGCTTTCTGAGTGGAACCTTCTGTTCAACACCCCGTGTCTTTTCTTTCTTGTTTTATGCTCTTATATTGTGAGAACATATCTTCCAGGATCTTCTTGCATGGGAAGTATACAGGGTGTCCCCCCCAAAATGTATACACACTTTGAATAATTATTAATCCCAGTGGGTTAAATCTGAAAAGAATGTGACATCGGTGGAGCTATCAAAAAATGTATGTGTATACATTTTGGGGGAACACCCTATATTTTTAAGATCCTACCTGTCTAAAAATGTCTTTTTTCTACCCAGATCCATGATAATGGATTATCTGTATTTTAAAATTTCATATTGCTGGAAATAACTTTCCTTCAGAATTTCGATGAGATTCTTTCGGAGTCTTCTCATTTCTGTACTGCCGTTGCCATTCAGATCATCATATATGGTGATGGTACTAGATGGGGCAGAAGAACACTGGTGGTCCTTACGGAAGATGCCAGAGACTCTTCATTTCCCTGCATCCTCGGGATTTCCTCGGATGTGCTTGCTGTGGCTGTTTTTTCAGATGAGAGCTTGACATAGGCCTTCATCTCAGATCTAATGTCCTTTGTTTCTTGAGTGTGTATATAACTTCCTTTTTGCACATCGTCTATATTCTGTTTTTCCATTCTTATGAGTCACATATTGGGCTTCCTAGATATATCCTCTAATGATATTCTCTTTTCTGTTTGCTGTATCTGTTCTTTTGTTGAATTTTTTAGCGATTTTCTCAAACTTATTTTCCAACCCAGCTATTGATTTTTTTAAAAAAAAATATTTCACATTAAAAATACTTAAGACTTATTATATAGAGGTCAGTAGAGAGACAAATAGATTAAAGTGTGGTGCTACTCTAAGGCTTGTTTTAAAGTAAAGTGACAAATTTAGTTTTACTTGAATGTAACACTCAGAAAAACATATTAAAGGAAACATGAAAAAAGTGGTGAATATGAACAACGTATTATTCACAAGAGGATATTATTGTCTAAAATATCTCTACAGTTAAAGGACAAAAAAAGGTAAGAAGAAATTTTAAGTTCTTAAAATCTTAAAAAACAAACACAAACAAAGCTACATGTTTCCTTTTGGACCCACCTATTGAATCTCTGCTGGGAGGCAACTAGCATTCCCACAGCCTCTCTCTTTTCCCCTCTCTTATGCTATTATTAGTAAGCTTCGCGACATTTACATATGCTGGTCTGAAACCACGATTTTCACTGTTGTTTCATTTTAATTGTATATTGAATTGGGGTCTGTGTTCACCCCTGATCCCGTTTCCATGGCTTCCTCGTTTTCAATTCCTTTGTCATCATTTATCATTTTGTTTACCCGATTCCCTTTTCCAGAAGGTTTTTGTTTCTTCAAAATTTGATATGTTTTATTTAACCCCATCTATTCAAGATACTGTCCTTTCAACATATAATCAATACAAAATCACTAATGAGATTTTTTTTAGTCTGCCTTTCATCCTGAGTCTTCGAAGCCTGGCCTGTGCTTTCTGCTTGGCAGGCATTTCCATGGCACCGTGTTCCAGCGCCGAGTAGACGCCTGTGGTTGACCCCTGTCTCCGGTTTTGGGGGGACACCGCTCTGGACGTGGCTCCCTTTTGTCTTTCCTGTGCGTTTCCTGTTACGCTGTGATTCTGCAGCTTATTTTATGTGTGGGCTTCTATCCTAAAAGGGATCTCCGGCGTGTCATCCGCTTCTTCACCTGCTTTTCCTATTTGTTCTAATAATTTTTTATTTTGAGATAATTGTAGATTCACATGCGGTTGTAAGAAATAAGACAGACGTTTTCCAAGGAAGAGATTACGGGGCCTTCTGCTCCTTGACTCTGTGCGCTTCAGGATGTGTGCGTTCTGCTTTTACACGTGAAACTGACTCCCTTTTTAAACATACGTGGGATCGTGTCACTCTGGTGTTCAAAACCCTGCTGTAGTTCCCCATTTCTCAGGAAAATCCGGGGTCCTCGCAGGGGCCGTCTAGCCACAACCGTTCCGACCACTGGGCACCCTTCTGTTTTCCGCTCCTCCCCCACCTTTGTTCATCCTGTTCTGGCCACACCGGAGCCACTGGAAGGCCCAGGACTCGTCCCTCCCTCTGACTCTGTCTTCCAGGAGACGTGCCCATGGCCCACCTTCACGGTCCTGCTCAGACATGACTCCTGTGAGGCCCAGCCTGATCCCCCTGTCCGTGATGAATCGCCCTCACCACCCGTTCCCAATTCCTTGTCATGCTGTTCCCCTTAGTTTCCTCCAGAAAGGCGCCGGGTGCTTTCTCATATGTTGTCACTGACTTATTTGTGTTTTTGTTTGTTTACTCCCATAGCCAGAAAGACGTTCTGGCAATAAGTTACTACTGATCATGAGAGTTATTTAATCTCTCTGTGCCTCAGTTTCCCCAACTGTAAAATAATCGTTTCCATTTGTCGAGCGGCTACTATGTCCAGTATGCTACTATATTCCCTTTAGATGTAGTTTGTCATATAAGCATTATAACTCTCTTCAGGTAGATTGTCTACATCTAACAGATGAAACAACAGATTAGAAAAATGTAGGTAACTTGCCCAAGGTCTCAGGGCTAATACGTAGGGTAGACTTGACAGGATTATAGGAGATGACCTAGTTACCCACTTACCATTAAAAGCTCTCAATAAATTTTTGTTTAAAATCATCATCAAATTTTTTTATGCCCATTTTAATAATTGCCTATACAATTATTACCATTTTACAGACAAAGAAATCGAGCTTCCTAGAGTTGAAAAGACTTGGTCATGATATTGGTAATTAGTGAAGCAGGATTTTACCTCTGGTTCCTCTGGCTCTGATGCGTTTATTCTTTGGGGTCTTCTATGAGCCATTCCAAGTTTGCTGGATGAAAGACAAATGAAACTAATGTACAACTTTTCTTTTTCTCCTGCGAAATATCAAATCTCTCCTCCAGTGCTTCTTAACATGTAATTTTTTCTGGATGTAATTCTAATGAGTTTAGGCTGTGAGGAGTCAACGCCATTTCTATAAACTAGACATTGACATTTTTTAAATTGCCGTTTACTTTACCCCAACTTACTGGGTAATCACCACTCTATCTCCTGATGCTGTGAGGTTTCCAACTGGTACCAATCATCCCTCCTCTGTTCATTGTATGGGAGCCTTCATTCGAGGGCCCCAACTGCCAAATAAAAGGTCATTTAATGGGTCCTTACTCTTTCGAGCACCATCCAAAGCCTCCTCTTCAATCAACTTCTCGGGGAGAGATCCAGGTAGGGGCAAAGAGGCAGGTCCCTGCGGCCCTGTTTCCATGGTGACCTACACGGGCACGTGATCTTAGCCCACACCTGGGACATAATGACCCCTAATCACATTCTCTGTGCCCTTCAGGACGTCGCAACTCCTATGGCAGTTTCCTGTGACCTGCTTTAGAGGCTCGGCTTTGAAAAAGGTAGACTTCCTACTCCAAGCAGGCAGGGCCGGCCAGCAGTTTCTTCAGGGCAGAGACTTAGAACAGAAAGGGTCTTTGCGGGAACCCTCCAACAGCAGTAGATAAGACATATTACGAGGCTCTCAGGTGCCAAGGGACCACCTTTGTGGGAGTGTTTCAGCTCCTCGTTAACCCCGACTGAGTTCAGACGGACCTCGCTCATTTCTAAATCCCATACAAAGATGATGTGGGTAAAGAAAGCCACGTCCTAAAGAAACCTTTTTGCGGGAACAAAGAATGCTGGGATAATTAGAAAGAGGGTGCGCTGTGAGCTTAAAGTTAACTATCTTCAAACACGTCAGATGCTGGCATGAGAAAGAAAATTTAAGGTTGGACTGATGTGTAGGAGCGTAATCGCCAGGAGACAGTTATTGGCAGGCATTTCTCGTGGGGAGACTTGTGCATTACGGCTGTCAATCTCCCTGACTGTCGAGTCAAGATGAGATCGGATAGGAACACTGCCTTTTATTAACTGTGTGGCTGTGCAGACGCTGCTTTTCCTATGCTTCTATTTCCTTCTTTGTAAAGTAGGGTTAATATGGTATTCCTTCATTCCACGTTTATTGAAACTCTACTGTGTCTGTTGTGTTTCAAATCGAGATACTGTCTGGATTCAATACACAAATTCTTAGAAAGCACTTAGCTTAGTGCCTGCCTGGAGATGGCTCATATTCTAAAAGTGATTATCTCTATTGTTGTTATTATTATTATTCTTACCTAATCCATTACCAAAAATAAATTCCTAAAAGTCAGAGAGCTAGAGAGGTTGTCCACAAAGGTATGAAGCTCTCTGTCACTGGCCAAATCCCGACAGAGACCATGTGGGAATGGGGCTGGAGGAGGGGCGGGGGTCAGTCGCAGAGGTTTAAGTATTAGGAAATTAAATGATAGGTTTTGAAGACTCCTTCTAATTCAAAGGCGCATTATAATGTGATGTTTAGACTTTGACCACTATTGACAGTGGTCGAAGTGGACGCCTGCTCCCTTTTTCCTATTCTCAGTAAGTGTGGAGTAGAACCAGCAGCTGTCACCAGAGCAAACTGGTAGGAAAACCACAGGCCTCTTTTGTGTGTCAGTGCCAGTATTAAACAATCTAAGACCCCTAAATTCTATCCAGCTCAATTTTTCACTTATCTTTCTTACATAGGTCACAGCCAGTCTACTATATCCCTATATTTGCCCTTAATTTGCTTCCTTCATGGTTTTATTTATTTTATATCAAATCCTAATAAGACTCTCTCTCTCTCTCTCTCTCTCTCTCTCTCTCTCTCTATATATATATATATATATATATATATATATATATATATATATATATATATAGTGGCCCTGGCCAGTGTGGTTGGGTGTGGTCCCAGACATCGAGGGGTTGCCGGTTAGATTCCCGCTCAGGGCACGTGCCTGTGTGTGGGCCCGATCCCCGGTGGTGGGGGCGGGTGTGCAGGAGGTAGCCAGTCCTGTCACTTTCATCTCAATGTTCCTCTTTCTCTCTCTCCCTCTCCCTTCCTCTCTCTAACTAAAAATCAATTTAAGAAAATATTGCGACTGTTGAAGCTTAAATGCTACCGTATGTTCCCTCATGGACATATTCATCACTCAGCACGTGGCCACCTCGCCTTTACTCTGTGCTGGGTGCTGCGCGGGGCACGGACAATGCAGAGGTGAAGGCAGCCGGCCTTAAGATACTGTGGAGATTTGTCTCTAGTGGGAGAGGCAAATGTACACGAGGCTGCATGAACATCCTGCTTTACCTAAACCGCCTGGAATATCAGCAGTAAAAATGAATGAACCAAATTATACCTGTCAACATTGCCACATCTCAAAGACTTGTGTGAATGGACAAAGGATGTGCAATGTTAGGACACTGAGTTATCTTGCCATGGCTTTTGTAAGTCTAGGCAAAGAAAATTAGAAATCGGATTTGGGATAGTGCTTACCTTAGGCTGGGATTAAGAATGAAAGAGAGGAGAAGGAGCTAGCACAAGCCAATGAAGCCGACCAAATATAAGGGAAATTTGGATTTCTTGCTTTAGAAGGTGAGTATATGAAATATATGTGTATATATATTTCTCAAATAAAATATCCCTACAAAAATATATCACAGTCTGTAAAAAGTGCCTTAAAGGACACTGCAATATTAAATCAGAATCAGGGTTCCTTGATTGGGGAGGTAGCATAAGACAGGATGTCTCGGGATGTCTATGGAAATACCCTTCCCTAGACTTTAACCTGAAGTGTGGGAGCAAAGAACAGAAAGGGAAAATGCTTCGTTAAATTCATCTATTTCTTATTAACCTGCTTGTTTGCAATGTTGTGTAAATTTCCAACCTGAAACCCATTTCATCTTTTTAAATAGGAAGCCTGTTGAATTACTGAGTCTTATTTGCCTTTCTAGTCACCAAAGCACAGAGCAAAATTACTGTTACATTATATTGAGCACTAATAAAAGTAGAGGTCTAGGAACAACCTAAGTGTCCGTTGGTGCATGAATAGATAAAGAGGGTGCGGTTTATATGCACGATGGAATATTACTTAGCCATAAAAAAGATGAAATCTTGGCATTTGTGATAACATGGATGGACCTCGAGGGTATTATGCTAAGTGAAAAAAGTCAGGCAGAGAAAGACAACTGCTGTACGATCTTACTCACGTGAGGACTATTAAAAAGAAATAAACAACAAAAACAAACATATAAATGCAGACAATAGGTTGGCAGCTACTAGAGGGGATGAGAGTGGGATAAGTGTGAAGTGGGTAAAGGGCGAAATAGGTCAACTGTATGGTGATAGATGGAAACTGGACCTGTGGCGGTCAACCTGTTGTAGTGTATCCAGGTGTTAAATGATAATGTTGTAACCTGCAACTTAATTATACAAACCAATGTAAACACAAGAAAAGGAAAGTAGAGGTCCAAGACCTCAGGTACCTCGAGGATCACAAATATGCTAAATGCTGAACACATGTTTAATTTTTATTTCTATTTCATTGGCAACTAGTCCAAGCTTTCAAGATTTTAAAATGAATCCTTATTTGTCAGTTCTCCAGCCTGTCTGTGCTACCTAATATTTCATCAAAATAATGGAAAGCATGCCCTTCTGTCTGTATGAAGCAAACCTTCTCACCCTTCACCTAGAAGATTCTCTCTATTCTGTTAATTAAAACCTGCACATATACTTCTGCTTCTGTGAAGTCTTTACTGATGAGTTCAGTACAAAGATGGTGCTCCCTCTTATAAACTCCTTTGCAACTCTGTGGCATCCCTTGCCTTGAGCTCCCTAGTTCCTGGGCCATTGCAGAGAACTGATACAGTATAGCTATTTCATATGCAAACAGCACATCCACAGTCAAGGATGTTCCCTGCCCTCAAAAATGTATACCCATCAAAAGAAATAGCAACGGCACAGGTGCAACGCAATATTTTTTATTCTGATCCTAGATGTCGCACAGCCTAACACATCAGTTTTTGGCACAGAGCAGCTGCTAAAATGTGAAAGAATGAAACAAATACATCAATTTATGAAATTCCCAACATATAGATTCTATTTGCGGAGCCCATTGGGTATCTCAGCCTTGCAAGCACCCACCTTGTTCCCCAAGGGGTGGAGTCATTTACTGTTTGCATAAGTTAGCTCTTTGACAAGTGAACAAAAGTCTAAGCTGGCTTCATTAGGAAGGATGGATATAAAGCGGCAACATGTCTGCGCTGAGCCATTGAAAGTGAAATGGGATAATTACTGTGGTTACAATGAGGCTGATCAAGCTGAGAGAAACAAGTTTCAAATTGTTCCAATCAGTCCTAATCCAGCAGAGTTATTAACAGAGCTCTACCCTGGTGCGACTGCATCTGCTAACTCGAGATAATGATTTATATCACAGTTTATGAAAGTTCCAATTTGTCCTAATTCAATAAGTGAAACCCAGCAAGGCAGGCAGGAGACATATACAGGGCTGTGGCAGGAATCCCCATTCCCTTGTCTTCCCACCGCACTCAGGCTCTGATGGCTAGGTGCACATCTGCTCCCCAAATGCCTTCCTTTGTGGGCCTACGCTCAGGGCGACAGGCAGGTGGAGCAGAAGTTCTCAGCCACACCCTGTGAAAGATCCAGCAGGAAAGAATGTTTTGAACGCAGCTGACAAGGCAGCATTATGCAATTAGATGTCGCTAGGAGGCCCCTGAATCTAGGAGCTCTTAACCTGGAAATCATGCGCCCTGTGTTAGAAAACAGAGATCCCATGAATGCTGCAAAAGTGTGTATTTGTGTGTGTGTGTGTGTGTGTGTGTATTGCATGTGTGCAATTTTCCATCCCGGGGAGAAAATCCACAGCTTTTACTAGATCTCCATTTGTTCTTGTGACCTAAGAAAATTTTGAACGATTGGCTGGTCTAACCCACTCTAAAAACGAGGGAGCAGAGAGTGGATGTTAATTTCCCTCCATCACTCCTAATGAGGAAGAGCTGGGAATGGATTACGGGAATACGCGAGCCAGCCAGGAAGTTATTTACATGTTCGACCCCAGAACAAAATGTGACTTCAGCCGGGTGTGGTTCCTTGGACACGGTATGTCCACACCCAGTTCTCCTTTCTGTGGCAATGCTGCCCCCCCCCCCCCATCTGGCAGCCATGCGTCTCCTTCATATCCACATGTCCCCTCTGGGAAAGGTCTATTCATGGGCATAGAGACAATGTGGTGCCATGGAAAGAACCCTAAAGTAGCTCTAGTGTCTGGTAGAGTTAAGCACAGAGTGATACAAAGTACAGACTTATTGAATGAATGAATGAATGAATGAATGAATGAATGAATGAATGAATGAGTGAGCTGAAAGTCATGAAACTCTGTGTGCTTTATTGACATTCATGTGCCTATCTAAAGAGTGAAGACATTAGTCTTTGTAATGTCTCGGATTCCTTTGCTTTAATATTTGATGACCCTGACAGCCATTTACTTGTGACTTCACTTCCCCCTATTAAAGGGAAGGTAATCTCTTTCCAAGGGATTCCTTGGGGGGCCTCTAACCGAGCCGTAGTCTAGACTCTGAAGAGATAAAGGTAAATTAAAAATGCACCCTTCCTTAGAGGATCGCACTGTCTGGAAAAAGGCTGATACGTTAGACGAAAGTCAAGAAGCCAGCTTATCGCTATGAAGTCATGGATCGAACAGCATTGTGATGGTATCGGGAAAGAACACATGAGTGATTCTTAAGGAACAGTGGCGTTGGGAGAAAAGCATTAATTCAGTCATGAGAGTGAATAAGTTATGAATGTACCAGAAGAGAAGTGGGAAGGAAAAACCATGAAATTAAAATGACTCAGTGGCCATAGTTGGTTTTGCTCCATGGTGAGAGCGTAGGCCCGCGGACTGGGCCATGTGGGGGAGGCAGCCACTCGACGTGTCTCTCTCATATCGATGTTTCTCTCGCTCTCTCTGTGCTCTCTCTGGAAAGCAATGGAAAAAATATCCTTTGAGGATTAAAAAAATAATAATTTTTAAATAAAAAAATAAAATGGTTCATCAAAGACATGATGCTGTCAAAGCCCATGGCATAGTTTTGGAATAGTGGATATTGCAGTGTCCGCCTAGGATGGTTCCTGGTATTTAATGAGAGCTCAGTAAATACATACGGAATGAATGAGGGCAGAAATGGCTGAACAATCATTATTGACAAGGACAGCTAACACTCGGTGAATTCATCTCAGTGTCAGACTTCACACTAAGCATTTTTCATGTGTTATGTCTCTTAGTTTCCCACCACAGTCATGTGAGATGAGTACTGTTATGGTTCCCACTGATGAGCTTATTGAAGCTCAGAGAGGCAGAGGAACCTGTTCAGAGTCATAAAGCCAGTGTCAGGGCCAGACTTTGGTTATTGTGTGGCTTCATGACTTTAAATTCCGTGCACACGGCAAGCTGATGATAAAGTCTAGCATGTACCAAAAGAGTGGAAGGACGAATGCCTGCAAAGATATGTTATGGACACGTTTGGGAGGAACTTGAATGCTATACTATGGAATTTGGATTTTACTCTGTTAGTAAAAAAAAAATAAAAAAATGACATCTAGAGTTTCCTAAACATAGGTACTAAGCTGTGTTTTAGAAAGTTAGGTGAAGGGTTGTGAGACATAGACTGTCGAGAATCTACCTGGTGCAAAACCATTTGGGAGACACATAAATATATGACCCTCTTGTTCTGTAGCCTGCTTTGAGTTTAGTCAACAACAGAGCACGCACATGGTTCCACATCAACACATCTATGGCTGCCTCAATCATCATGTTGGGGGGATATCATTATTTTTTATTATAAACAATTTTAGATGTCAAAATATAGAAAATAAAATTCTAACCCCACATGCCCATCATATACTTCCCACAATTATGTCACGGTCAACTTTTCATTGATGACCCTCCCCCCTTCCACCTTATTTTGAAGCCAATTGCATTCCTGATATTATATAATTTACTCAAGAAGTATCTCTATATACGATTCTAAAAAACAAGAAGAAAATTTAAAATATGTGCCATTCCAGTTGGTAAAAATAACAATTATTTAATATAATTCAATATCCATTTTGGTATTTAAATGTTCCTGTCTCAATCATTTTTAATGGCCAGACATGACTATACCATATTTAATGCAACCAACTCATATTAATATTTATGGCGTTTCCAGTGCTCCCACACTCGAAAGAGACAACTCTGAAACACTGTGGCTATGAAATTCACATTTTCTTTGACAGTAGGACTCGGCAGTTTATTAGTATTCTTGGGACATTTTGATATTTACTAACGAAAGTGTCACATTGTTTGTCATTCCTTATCTTCCTTTACCCAAACTAGATTCTCAAAAGTAGGATTCCTTAAACTGTAGCCCAGGCCAGATCCTGCCTGGTCATTTTCGTGTGCCACTAAATGGAGAGCAATGGTTTGGGTGTTTAAAATTTTTGACATAAATAAATCACAAGGAGAATAGTATTTTGAGAGAAGTGAAGATTACCTGAAATTCAGATTTCTGTGTTCACTAATAAGGCTTTATCGCCACATACACATTCGTCCTCTTATGTATCGTTTAGGGCTGCTTTTTGTTACAATGTTGGAGTTGAGTAGTTGTGACAGAGGCCTTATACAAGTATCTAAGTGATATCCTTGATTTTGTCTCTCGGCCCATAGAGCTTAAAATGTTTTGTGATGATGAGAATCGCCTAGAAAACTTTTAAAACCACACATTGTGGGGACCCAAATACCCTGACGCAGTAAGTCTGGGTGAGGCCGTGAATTTGAATTGCTTACAAACTCCCAAATGGTTCTGACACCACTGGTCAGGAGGCCTCATTTTCTCTGCCCCAGTAAGAAAGAGAGCAAGAGTTCCAGGCAAAGGGAGGGTTGAGAGGGTGCCGATCCATCGCTCCCCGAAGGTTCCCTTCACAGCACCTCGCCTGAGGGCCTCAGCCTCACCCTAGACCCACCAGCCGTTGCCGTCTGACCCTGACAAATACTTGACCTGTCATTGCTCCTTGGAGAAAACTAGGAAGACAACCTGACGCAGGTGGATCACATTAACCCGGCAGATATTTATTCATTAGCTGCACATCACACCTTTCCTGAGAGTCTGAATCCTAAGCTTAAAATACAGATAATTATGCAGTCACAAAAATAACCACTCGGCATTGAGCCTTTAAGCAAATCGAGGGAGGAGGGTCTGATGAACATTGAGAGTAAGAGAGAAAAAAGACTGAAAAGTTAATAACGAAAGTCTCTATTTTAGAAAAATCCAATGTCAATTTTCCAAAATAGAGCGCTTTATTTACCACCATCGATGCCCTGACCTGAGTGAAGTGTGCTTTTCCTCTGCACTGCTATTCTGGCAACAGGATGGTCTTCCCCTTGAGAATCGGGGTGGTGTGGGGAGAGGGGTGTGGTTGTGGAGAGGGTGTGGTTGTGGAGAGGGAGTGTGTGACTTTCCCGAGCGGTGGAAACACTGCGCTCAGGCGCTGGAGTGAGCAGCCGGTTCCCACGGGCTCAGGAATTCTCCCACGAGGGCCCCGAAAGAGCCGTGGCTCCGGAGCCCTTTAGTCCTGGGAAAACGCGAGAGCTTGGGCACTGCGGTTGCCACCACTGCTAAGAGACGAAAACGAAGCGGAAAACCAGTGGGCCGCATTGGCTGGCTCATGGGGTGGTTGTGAGGGCTCAGCAACAGCACCGACCGCGGAGCAGCAGCCAGTGAAGGCTGGTCACGCCTCCCTCTGTCCTCAGCTGCGCACGCTGTGAATTCTGTCGTCTTACTGAATCCCCTGCCTCTAGTACAGTCCACAGCCCTCCTCCTCTAACCTCTGCAGAGTTTTCCGTTACCTCCCACCGCCCCTGGGCCCCACCTCTTCTGCCTCAGTTCAGAGCCTCACACCACTGGCTTAGGCCCTTGCCTGAGGTTTTCAGCTGCCTCCCCACCTGCATTATCTACCCCTCCAACACATCGTAGAGAGACCTCCTTCTGCACTGTCAGTCAGACTACATAATTTGAGCGTCACACCTCCTTCCACCACTGTCTTTTGCCTACCTACCCGAAGCCAAAGTCCTAATTGCTCCATGGGCCATGCAAAGCCCTCTGCAAGCTGGAGGTCACCTCTTTACTGTCCTGAACTCCTGCAAGAAGCCTACGCTTCAGTCTTAGTGGTATATTTGCTGTTTCAAACAGCCTCAGCATTTAAATAAACGCACCTATGTATGTGTATGCATGTGCATATTACTAAATTTGCAGAGCTCTGGCTTACCAGCATGTTTTCAAGACCAAAATGACCGAGTAAATAAAGGTTTACCTGTCTTCCCCAGCCCTCCTTTATATTCTTTGTGTTTCCCCTGGGCCTTGTGCATGCAAGCCTGGTCTATGTTACCTGCACCCTCCACCTTTGCTTAGCTTGCAAGGCTGTATTGCTGTGTTAGCCAGTTACACAGCCACATTTACTTTCCTCTCTATCTTGTCTCTTCTAATCAGCTGCTCCGCTAGCTGGTGGTTGGCGCAAAGAAGCCCTGCTAAGTGCGCATCTGCTCACATCTGGCACACAAAGGGCTCCCGGCCACATTCGTACAGCAGCACATCTGACTTCACAGCAGTCTGGGGAAAGGAAAAACAAAGCTCTGTCCTGAAAGTTCTCCGTATTTGATCCGCCGCGGTAATTGGGGCATGTCCAGCTGGCATTCAGCGTGGCACAGGGAACAAAGGACGGGGCAGGTTAGGATCAGGGAGCTGGCTGTTGCCAAGACTTGATCTCCTTCTGGTTCCTCCTGGCCGTGAGCATAAGCTGGTGAGAGAAGCTCGTGGATCTCACAGTCTCGCCCTGCGTGCCCTGTCTCCGTTTGCTGAGGCCCGTCAACATCGGGCCACTGTTTCTAAGCAGCAACCTTCGTTGTCCCCGGCTTACAAGCATTAACAAAAGCAGGCAGTGTTTCTGCAAATAACAGGCGGTTCGGTTGGCCCTTCTTCCTCTGGCCCAGGTCTGAAGGAACAGATTGGAGAGGGGAAGCCAAGGTGCCGAGTCCTGCGGGGAAGGTCAGAGCCTCCCTCTCGTTTGCTGGGGGCTGGCCGCTGGTACCGAGAGGCAAGGTGGCGCCTTGGGACGTGGCCAGGAAAACACAGGCTGGTGTAAATGGAATCCAAAATGAGACTGTGTGTTTTCACCGTATGAGATTTTTGAATATAAAATTGGGAGTGAGGGCTGTTTGTAAATGCTTTCCTGGGACACACTGTTCAAGGGATCAAACGAGCGTCTACCGGGAGGCCTCAGCTACACGTTTTCTAAGGCGCCTTTTAATCTCGACAATAACCATAATTTAATTTGTTTTCTATCAACATAAATATCTCTACTCACCCCCACCCCCCAATTCTGTTGTTCTTTCATTTGTATCCAGTAGCCCTCTCTGCCCGGTGTTCCGTCTGCTGTCCCTCCCAGGAGGACTTTTCAGTCGACAGAGGCGGCTGAGCTCCATAGAGGCTGATTCAGCACTAGCAGGCAGGCCCCGAAACTCCTTCCTCGGACAGTTACGGTGTCAGATATTCCACCATTCAGGAAGGTGTTGGTCCTTGAGTGTTCCTGTCACCGAGGAGGCTTCACACACCAAACTCGGTGACCTTTTTCACCATTTTATCTTCCCAACTACGCAGAAAGATTGAGTGCCTACCATCATTCAGAGACCGGATGGTCGATGGCCTCCATGGGTAAGGATGCTGCGCTCCACCCTCTCAGGGGTTTGTGGATGTGATAATAAATGCTATTTGAACCATAGCCATGCAGGGAACAAATCGATGAGAGACATGACCCTGGTCCTCAAGGCCTACTTGGGGAGATGGGATGTTCATGCCCTGCAAACTAACCGGTGGTTTAAGTCAAAGAATGGCATCGGTAAGCGGTTATGCAGAATTCCAGAGGAGAGTGGGGGAGGGTCAGAAAACATTTCTAGAAGCAGGTGGAGTATGAAGCGAGTCTTGGTCACATTTAAATAGTAAGCGAGAGGCTTCAGAGAAGATACTGTATACTCAGGAATTTACCAAGTAGCATATATTGTGCCTCCAGTTAACAATACTGTGTTGTGTGCAACAATTAAAAAGAAGTTTGTTAAGAAGGTAGAGCTCATGTTAAGTGTTCTTACCACAGTTAAAAATAAGTGTCAATGTTTCTATGAGAGAAGATCTTTAACGTTCTTGTTACAAAAAAAATGTGTAGCTATGTGAGGTGGTTGATGCTAAGTAAACTTATTGGGGCGATCGTTTTACAACATATACATATAGCAAATCATTAGGTAGCATGCTTTGACTAATGCAGTGTTATATGTCAATTACGTCTCAACAAAACTGTTGAAGAAAATGTGGATGAAATGTAAATACAGAAGTTGGAGGGTATGGTTTCCAGGACCAACACCTCTCTCTCCTTTACTATTTCTGAGAACTTATTTCACTAAGCTTTCCCCACCCCCATCTAAAATGGAAATGGGGCAACCTAATTGCCAAATATTTTGTAGAGGCATCAGGTAGAATGAAGTTAAACAATAAATACTCTGATAAAGGTAAAGAAAATATGAACTTAGTGGTTAAATATATAATCTCTGGTATCAGATTGTTTTAGTTACTAAATTATTTTTTAATTGAAATATCACTCACATAGAAAAATGCGCAATCTTACACGTACAAATAGGTTAATAAATATCTTCTACATATCAAGAAGAAAGATACGGAGAGCTCATTAGATAAATGGGAAAAAGATTGAAACCAACATTTCAAAAATAATGGATGTGTTTAACATCATTAGTTATTAGTAAAATCCGTATTAAAACTATAAATTGATAAAACTACACAGGCACCAGCAGAGCTAGACTAAAAAAGCATGCACACCATCAATATTTGCAAAGACGGAGAGAAACTGGAACTTGCCCCCATTGCTGATGAGGGCGTCCATGGTTAAATCTACCTTGAAAAGCTGTTTTAACAGTGTTTGCTCAAGCTGGTCACATGCACCCCATGACCCAGCATTTTCACTCCTGGGAAGTACATACCTTTATGCACTCCCAAAAGACACATAAAATAATATTTGTAGCAGTAGAACTATTTTAAACCTCAGTGTATCGAAAATGTTCATCAAGAGTAGAATCAGTCAAATGTGCTACATCCATGTAACGAGATATTATGCAGCAATGAGCAAACTATTGCTAAATAGGAAAACAGAGAAGATTTCAAAGAAGGGAAATAAACACTGAGGAAAGAAGCCAGATGTAAATTGTTGCTCACCCTGTGGGAACCATTCATGTAAAGTTCAAAACCAGCAAAGTGAGTCAATGGGGATAGAAGTCAAGATCGTGCTTACCTTTGGGTAGGGGGAGGAGATGACCAGGAGAGGATATGCGAGATTTTCGGGAATGCCGGGTATGTGCAATTTTCTGATCTGGATATTGATTATATAGTGTATATATTTACTTCGTGAAAATTCGAACTGGCTGTTAAATCCAAGCTCCAGCTCCTATTAGCCGTGTTCACTTGGACATATTAACTGAGCCTGTTTTCTAAATCTCATATACCTGAGACATGACGCGCTGTATCATTGCCAATAATATAGTAAGTGCCCAAGTCGTCATTAGCTACATAATTAGCCTATATTATTACCTATAAAGTGGGTTACTAAAAGCACCTAACTCTATAGGGTTGTTAGGAATCGCCTAAACACCGTCACCGGCACATCATAAATTCTCTGAAGTCGGAAACTTTTATTATTATTACCGAAGCTTGAGTTTGTACAATTCCTAGGGGTTGCGCAAGACCCCTTGGTGAACTGAAAAATGCACAGAAAGTGGGGCCTGCGTGAGACCCTGGGGAGGCTCTGCCTTTGGAGACACCGGCTCCAGCGAGGGCAGCACCCCCCCGCCTCCCCCTCTCGCTGCCCCCACTCGCAGCCCTGCCCGTGGAGGGCATGAAACATTTATCAGGACCATCTATTTCGACCTTTATTTTCCTTACAAATCATTCGCAGGCCAGCGAGGGGGTGCAGAGGGTGATGCCATGCGGGTGGCTATGGGACGGCTGGCTAGCTTTGGAGCGGGACGGAGCTGGCTGCACCCCCTGCCTCAGCCCTCGCCTGATCACCTCGGTCAGGCCATGGACCCTCTCTGAGCCTCACGCTGTTCGTCCGTAAAATGAGCGTCATCATAACAGCACCTACTTAGAGTTTTCACGAGAGTTAAGTGAGATGGTATATTTAAATTATTGCACAGTTCCTGGCATGTATATTCAGTAAGTGGTAATTCCTACTTCTACTTCCTAGTATTTTCAGTCATAACTATATTATTTTTTCCTAAATTGAGATATAATTCACGTACCATAAAGTTTGATATTTTAAACTGTGCAATTCAGTGGGGTTATTTTTAGATATTCCCAAGGTTGTGCAACTATCATTACTAATTCCAGAACATTTTTATAACCCATCGTTTAAAAAATCCCTCATACGTATTAGCTGACACTCTTCCATTCCTCTTCCCTTCAGCCTCTGACAGCCATGAATGTCCTTTCTGTCTCTATAGATTTGCCTGTTCTTGACATTTCATAGAAATGGATTCAGACACTATTATGTGGCCTTTCGTGGCTTCTTTCACAAATCAAGGTTCCCCCACATTGCAGCATGTGTTGGTACTTCATTCCTTGTTAATGGCTGAATAACATTCCATTATATGGGTAGATCATATTTTTTTTATACCTGACTATATTCTTATGAAAAAGAAATGGAATTAGCTTAGGAGAATGGATAACATTTAATTTTTTTAAAAATTTATTTTTATTTATTTTAAATTTTTATTAAATGCATTAGGGTGACATTAGTTAATAAAGTTATATAGATTTCAAATGTACAATTTTATAATAATTAAAAACCACAGATCACTGCTTATGTTCAGATCCCCAAGGTAGAGGGTTGCATTAGACCTAATGCTGAGAGATGCTGTTGCGTGTTACTTAAGATCACAGGCTCTGGAGCCAGATGCCTGCGTTTCAAAGCAAGCTTCGCCACTTCTGCTTGGCATGATTTTAGGCAAGAAATATAATTTTCTTCTGCTCGATTTCCTCATCTGTAAAATAGGAATAATAATACCTCTGATGCAGGTGTATTATGAAGACAATATCAGACCTTCTCCTAGCCCAGGGTTGCACTGGTGCTTCCTCGTTTTCACCCTCCTGAGAAAGAGCGGCCTGTTCAGACTCCCTGGGAATCGTTCCCCCCGCATCAGTGAAAGAGGGCCTCCCCGGGAGCCCCGACCGTCGGTCTCTACCACCTGACCAGCGCAGACCCCGATCAGTGCCAGGCATCACCTGCCACGCTGTGAGCATAAAAGAAAATAGTGTTTGCTTGTTTTTGTTTTGTTTTTTACGATGACAATATACCTAGGACCCTGCCGACCAATTCAGATGGACTTGGATCTTAAATATTGATTAACATGCCTTCTTTGTCTCCATTTTGGCCTCAAACCATTAAAATAAATAAAGCTATTTTAAACTAGTCCAGAAGGACAACCATTAGTGATATACAAATCAGGTAGGGTAATGATAAAATATATCTATATCATCTATCTATCTATATATCTATATCTACATCTATATCTTTATATCTATATCTGTATCTATATCACCTATATATCTATATATCTCTATCATCGATATCTGTATTATGCCTGTTTCTATACCTATCTGTATATGTATCAATTTCTATATCCATCCAGCTATTTTTCTGCCACCACAGCGTATATTGGAACCAGTCATCAAAAGCTGCTGAAATCAATGGAAAACGTCATTACCAGGAGCGCAGGAGTTGTGTAGAGGCCCTTGTATCTGAAGTGGGCCCCGTTCATTCCCTTCCTTCCCAGCACTCTGTCCTGCTGGTCTGGATCCCAGGCCTGGGAGTCGGTCTCCTGAAGATCCACGGGCTGCAATCAGCCGTAGAGGGAGCAGTCACCTGTTAAATTCAGATTTCTTGAATCTGCCAAGAGTGATCAACAGCCGCCGTTTCTAGAAAAGGCTGGGGAAGCTCACGCGTTCACTGTTAATTGCTTTGAGGTGCTGAACCATAAGAATGGCAGCAAATCTGTCCACAGCAAGACCCGATCTTGGAGAGATGGCCACCCATCTTGATGACATTAAGGTGATGTCATCCCATCGTCAGAGTGTTGGCTAATTGGCCACTACCAGTTCTAGGATTCAGCTTTTTGAGTAACCGAGGGTCTGTGGGAACTTCTTGGAAAAACCCCTTACAAGGGGCATTCATTTTCTTCCTCACTATTGTTGGAGTCCTGTAGGGAGGGGAGGCACTAGCGTCCTTTCTTTTCACCTTCAGATTTTTTTTTACTTTCACCCTGTCTGTGCTCTTCCAAGGAGAAGAAATACCACTGTATTTAATCAGATGTCAGGTCGCTGACCGGGCCATTCCGACTAGTGGGTGTGAAGGCTCCTTGCCATTAAAATATCCCCAAATGCGCATTCTCTCCCTGTCTGCCTTCTCCCTCTCTCTCTGCCCCTCTTTCTTGTCTCTGTGTCTCTGTCTTCCTCTGCCTCTGTTTCCCTCTTCTCCCCGCCTCGCAAGGCCTGCCACTACCTTGGTAAGATACGTGACCCGAGGCTGGATTTCAGAGGGCGACGGAGAGGAAGGGCAGGTGCTGGCCTAAAACGGCTCCATACGCCCAAGAGCTGCCTTTTAGAAAGGTTGTGGTCAGAGATCCAACTGAAAATAAAGTGTTACACTGTTGACCATTTGGAAATGTTTCACACACAGACATTTTCTTAAGAGCTTCGTTATCAAGGATTTCTGTGGTATCAGGAAATATTTAATTATTGCCAGGTTCTTCGGCATGAAACCATTAAATGGCACCACTGCCACCTCCCATTCTCACCATTTATTTACCCTTCTTTCTAAAGCTGGGCCCTTGAAAATGTCACCAGGACATTTTACAGAGGGAGATTTTTGTCATTTTCTTTGATATGGATTTTAAAAGCTTGTGCTGCCAGAAGAAAATATGAATGCAGTAAAAAAAAAGTTAAATAATAATACAGTGGAGGAAAGGCACCAAGTGCCTGCTTTGTGCTAGTGATTGTTATAGAAATTAGTGAACAAAACTAGCAATCGCTGCCTTCACGGGGCTTGCGTTTTGGTGAGGTAGGCAGAGAAGTAATAAAATAAGTAGAAGAGCAGGTTAGATGGTAAGGGCTGTGGAGAAAGGGGCCAGGACGTTGGGGCCGAGGCGGGAATGGGGCATTTTGGACAGGCCTTCAGGGAAGGTGGTGTCTCATTGTGTTCTTAATGTACATTGTACATTAAAACTTTGTATTTGTCTGTCGCTATAATTACTTTTTTGAACAGTGTGTTTAACCCTTTGTTTTTTAGTGTTTAATGGGTTATCTTTTTATTTTATAAAATTGTAAGAGTTCTCTCTCTCTATGTATATATATCCTGGATATTAGTCAGTTGTCAGTGTGTGTACCGCATTTTCATGTCCCTAATGGTGTCTTTTGAAGAAGAGAAGTTTTGAATTTTGATGAAGTCTGATTTATCAGTGTTTCTATGCTTTGTGCATTTTGCCTTATTTATAAGTGTGTTTACTAGAATAAGTTGGAAAGATTTTCTTCTAAAAGCTAATAATATTAGTGATAATATTTAGGTCTGTGATCAACTTTTTAAGTTTTTTGTTTTGTTTTGTTCTATATATGATATGGGGTAAGGGTTGATTTAAGATTTATTTTTTTCATAGGAATATCCAGTCACTTGAGCAGTATTTGTTGAAAATTATATACTTTACTTAAGTGCTTCAGCGATTTTTAGAAAATCACTCGACCATATATGTGTATGTCCCTGTCCTGGTCTAATCTCTATATCTTGGTTATGGGAATGTCACACAGTTATTTATTGTAATTTAAGTCTAATCCTTAAAAACAGGTGGTATTAAGCCTTAAAATATTGTTCATTTTCTATTATTTTAGCGTTGTCTTTAATTTCTAATGTAAAAATTTAAATTAGTTTGTCAATTTCTACTAAAAGCCCTGCTGAGATTTTAATCAAGATTGCATGAAAATGAGAGTTAAATTTGGGATTAACATTTTAGCAGTATTGAGTCTTTCAACTCATTAACATTGTATATCTCTATTTATTTAAATCCACTTTACATTCTTTCAGAAATGTTTTATAGTTTTCATGGTACCGGTCTTATACATATTTAATTAAATGGATTCCAAATTATTTATAATTTTACATGGAATTGAAAAGTGGTTGTTCTTCTCAATTTCATTTTTTTTTCCCGGTGTATAGAAATACTTCTGGTGTTAGATGCTGTCTTTGTATCCTGCTGTTTGGTCCAATCCCTTAATAGTTCTAGGAGCTTTTAAACGTTTTTCCTCTTTATTGGACGGGTTAGGACTGCTGACACTATGCTGAATAGAGGTGCCGAGAGCCCACAGTTTATAAATATTATAAACCTCATAAAACATTATTTTTGCTTTAAAATTAATTATATGTAAAATTCAGTAAATAAATATCTTTTTTATTTTACATTTCTGTGCTTTTCACTCCTTTTTATAGTTTCATTTTTCCCATCTGGTAGCCTTTCCAGTCTGCCTCAGAAACCGCCTTTAACAATTCTTGCAGAGCATGTTTGCTGGTGGCAAATCTTCATAGGTCTCGCTGAAAGAAGTCCTTGTTTTTCATAAGATATGGAAGTCTAGGTTAATTTTTGTTTTAATTTTGGGACTTTAAAGATACCATCGTGTGCCCTGGGTGGGTGGCTCAGCTGGCTGGTGCACTGTCCCGGACACCAGAAGGTTGGAGGTTCGATTCTGCTCAGGGCGCACGCCCAGGTTGGAGGCTCCATCGCAGCTGGGGTGCCTACAGGAGGCAGCTGATATGTTTCGCTCCTATCCATGTCTCTCTCTCTAAAGTCAATAGAAACATGTCCTCAGGTGAGGAAGATATATATATAATATATATATAATATATATATTACACACACACACACACACACACCCCATTGTGCTGTCCTTTGGCTTCCATGATTTTGCAGATGCTCTTATTTTTGTTCTGTTGGTCATGTGCCTTTTTGCCTTTGTCATTCCTAAAAAATGTTTTCATCACTTGTTTTCAACAATTTGTTTGTGATATGCCTTGGTGTGGCTCTCTCTGTTTTTCTGCCCCACCCCACCCCCTTTTTTTTGAGATTCGTGGATATATTATTTTCACCAAATTTGAAGCTAAATTATTTCCTGCATCACTTTTCCCCTCCTTCCCCTTTCCTTCCCCTTACCAAATTTTAGCTGCCGTGTGCTATTGTCCTGTGACACACTGGTGCTCTGTTTAATTTTCTCAACCTTTTTGCTCTTTGTGCTTTGGTTTAGGTACTTTCTCTTGCTCTGTCTTTTACTTCACTGATTTGTTTTCTGCTGTTAAGGCACATTGATATATATTTTATTTCAGGTAATGATTCTTTATTATGTCTACATATTTTTTTTAATTCCTTGAGCATATTTATAAAATATGTACAAGCTAATTAAGAGTTCTTCTAATTCCGTCATTTCTTGTCGTGGTGAGTCTTTATTGTTGTTGACCTTTTTTTTTTTTTCTCCTGGTCATGTGTCACGTTTTTCCTGCTTATCTAATAAGTTCTGATTGCCTGCCAAACATTGTGAATGTTACACTGCTGCGGGCCGAGTTCTGTTGTTTTCCTTAAAGAATGTTGCATGTAGTTTGATGCAGTGAATAATTTATTTGTGGGTAAACTTGATAATTTTGAAGCTTTTAGAGTAACCATTACTCCAGAGCTAAGTGTGGCCTTCTTGGGGTCTTTACTGAAAGGTCTTTGTATTCATTGAAGTTTCTCCATTCAGGCTGGTAGGACATTAAATAATCCCTAGCCTTGTATGAGCTTAGAGAATTTTAAGCTTACAGCTCTCAGGTTCTTTTTCTGGAGTTGCTCCTGTCACATGGCTTCATGGAATTTCTGTCCTATGTACATGCAGGTGCTATTCAACCAAGGCCCCAAGAGTCTTTAGACTGACGTCTGGAATTGTTGCTTTGTGAAGCTCTCTCCTCTCCAAACTCTTTCCTGAAAATTCCAGCCGTCTCACTCTCCCTGAATTCTGATCTCCATCTCCTCAGCTCAGTGTGGGTTCGCTAGACTTAGCTCTCATATTGGCCTGAAAATTTCCTCCAGACAGAAAGTCTGGATGATCATAGATCACACCTTACTGGTTTTTCTTCTCAGGTGTCATAATCTGTACTGCTTGTTTGTCCAGTATCTGGAAAAAAATATTTCATATGGTTTGTCCAGTTTTCTGGTAGTTTAGAGCAGGAGGGAAAATCCTGTAGCAGTTACTCCCTCATAGGTCAAAGCAGGACTCCCTCAATCTAGTTCAGATTTTACCGCAGGGAAAGTCATTTGAACCCCTTAGGATTTAGCATCGACATTTGTGGAGTATGATGGATGGCTTTAATGTTCTCACCCTGTCTTGACGGGCTGTCTTCATAACTCCTTCCCATGGCACAATGCGCAAACACAACAGAAATGCGATGAGCAGTGTAGTAGAGTTGCTATGAACTTGGTTGATTTTAGAGAAGAGATATTCCTCCTTGTGTGGGGGGAGGTGTGGGGAGGGGGACAGGGGTGCTGGAAGTGCTGAAGTTTTTGACAATTTGGAGAGGAATCCATTATAATTCATAGGTATAAACTTAATGACCTTCACAGGCTGATTATGTTTGCTGAACCCATTACTCTAAGAGACTTCCCAAAGGATATTAAGGAAGCCTTAGAGACTAGGCTCTTGTTACATTCTGTCCTCAATTGGACAGCCAGCATCACTTCACATTACACATCAGTACAACCTTGGCATATACAGACATGGCCAGGATATAGACAAAGTGGGAGGAAGTGTGAAACCACTCTCAGTTTGGCTCAAAACTAGCTATTACCATAGGCAAGCCAGGTCACTGTCTAACTCAGTTTCTCCAACTGTGTAAAATACATAAAATTAGTTTCCTTAACTAGCTTCAAATTGTTTAATTTAAAAAATAACAAGAATAAGTTATTCTTCTAATCTATAAAGGCATATATAAAATACAATATTAGAAATATGGTAAATATAAGCATATAGTGCTTTAAAATCTATGTCCAACCTGTTAAAACTATTCTATTTTGGAACGTTTCTCTTGCTCTCCAAATGTGTACCTGCAAACTCAGGGTGCATAACTGTGTTTCCTAAAAATGTCATATCGAGATGTTGACTCCAAAATTTGACAATGTAACTGGAACACAAAAGTGTACGCGCATGTTACTGTGTATGTATGCGTATCACATGTGTGTTTGTGTGTGTGTGCATGTATTTCCTGAATCAGACTAGCCAAGCTGCCAATAAAAGAAATCTTCATGAAAGCCAGCAAATTTTTTAAAAATAGTAAAATTATTAGGTAAAAATTAAGGTTAAAATATATTTACAGCTAATCTAAAAGTAGAGCTACTTGCTTAGAAAGAGATCTGTTCCAACCAAAATATCCTGGGGAAATGAGCTGATGATTTTTAACTGTCTTGATTTCCCATGTGTTTTGTAGGGGAAAAAATAAAGTGAAACTTCGAGTATCAGTATTCAGTTCTTAAGATTTGGCTATTTTCCCAATACATGAATATATTACAGTGAGAACAAAGGAGGGTCCCTTCCTCCAGGGCTCTCTGTGTGGCCGCTGGATTGGGAAGGGTATGGTCAGCGCCGTGTGACAGGGAAAAGGTAAGGCAGAGGTCAGTGGAGCTGAGCCAGAGGCCTGCTCTGCCACTTTCTCTTGCGATTGTGATCGGGATAGCCCCTGCTTCCCGATTAACTGCCTTGTCTGGAAACTAGAAAACATGTTCTAGATGGTACAGGCACTGATCCTGCTTAAGGTTCTGCTCTACCCACACAAATACTGTGCGAGCCCCAGGTTATAAAAAATGTACAATATTCTGCTTCTCTACGTATAGACCTTAAAATCCTGGGTTTATGTATCCCTGGATTTGCATTCACAGAATTGTTCTTAATTAACTCTCATGAAATTCTTGAGTAGAGACTCTCACTGGGGGAACTGTGGCTTGAGTAGGAGGGGCCCTGACAGAAGGGTGTCAGGGAACAGAGAGGTATACAGAGCAGTTGTCAGGATGCAACAAGGTGAAGCTGCCTCTGGGGCCAAATTGGTTAGGGCTTTGCAGTGCTTAGGGGAGCACCAATCTGTAGTTACGGTGCTATACTAGACGTCGAGGAAGAATTAGTGTAATCTGGGTCCTGAGCAGTATGTTGAGATATCAGTTACATATAATATTTCATTAAACTTATTTTGTAAATTTTTAATTATTAGATGGCGACTGATTCATATGCTTAAATCAGGGATGGGGAACGTCCAGCCCATGGGCTGTATACGGCCTTTGAAATCATTTGGTCTGTTCCTGCCAAGGCAACCACATAAACCTAGGAGCTGGTTTCATAGCTAATTTTTAAGTTGATAATTTTGTATGGCCCGTGAATGATGTTATAAATATCCCAATGGCCCTTAGCAGAAAAAAGGTTCCCCACCCCTGGCCCAGATCGTGGTAGATTATTAAAAATATATATTTGTTGAATGGGAGAAAAAAAGAAGACACATAGCAGGCTTACTGGTAGGCTAAAAGCTATCATCTATAGGTATAGCTACCTCACCTAAGAAAAGGGGAATTTCCTGTTCACTTTCACATTTTGAATACTTAGTAGTTTAGTTTGTAACACCCAGTGTTGCTGAGTAACTGAAGGAAGTCAAGTTCTTTACTTAACAGGTAAAAAAAAATCTTCAAAATCTATTCAAAATCTGACCATTTCACATCACCTCTACAGCTACCACCTGGTCTCTGCCATCATATTGGATACTCTGGATTATGACCTCCAGACTGTCTCTTTGGTCTTTTTACAACAGCCAGAGTGATCCAATTAAAACAAAAGTCAGATTATGTGACACCCTTCCCAAAGCCCTTCGATGGCTCCCCACAGAGAAGAAGCTAACGGCCTAAAGCCAGGCTCAAGCTGGCCGTCAGTGGTCAGCGTCTCTGACCTCCTCTGCGCCTCCTCTCTGCTTCCCCAGGCGCAAGTCGGCCCTGCTTGCAGTCCCTCAGGCATGGAGACACGTGTCACCACTTACACCTCATGTTTCATTCCTCTCCGTGGGGCCTTAACCTGCCCACTAAGGGTTCTCTGACCACCCATTTAGAGCTGCCGTGTTCCCAACCCTGCTGATCCCCTTCCCTGCTTAATTATTCCCTGGATCACTCACTGCCCCCTAAAACATATAGTTTACCCAGTTTTCTAAAGTGTTGGTCTTCCTCCCAATGGACTGTAAGCTGCATAAGAACATGACTTTTTGTCTGTTTTTATTTGGCGGAGGCCCTGGTGCTAGTAAAGTGTCTAGCCTGTGAATGACACACGACACTTCGCAGGTGGGGCAGGAGGGTTACGGTTGCGAGTGCTTGGAGCACGGAGTTGATTCTTGCATCCTTGCTTATTAATTACTGTATTATTTTCCATACGAACAAGTGTAAACCTGCGCCTGCCCCACTCTGCGTGTTGAATAAAGAGATGGTGGAAGGGGAAAAGCAAGGGGCAGAAGGAGGGAGGGGTGGAGAGCAGCGGGGCCTGGAAGGAGCCCTTGGAATGGCTGAGAGGAGCGAGCTTTGCCTGGGAATATAAACTGAAACTCTTCCTGGGCCAGCGCCCTGCCAGGGCACAGCCAGCTCCTCAGGGCAGAGGTTAAGTGACTGCTGGAGATGGCGGGTGGCTCGGTGGCAGCTGGGCCTCGGGCCAGCGCCTGTGCTCATTCACCCCCCACCCCTGTCCCCGCCCCACAGGTGCCCCGGCTTCATAACGAGCGATGGAGCCAGCTTCTGGGTTTTCCCCTGATCCTGAGCCTGCAGTTTCGAGGTAGAAAGTTATAGAAATGTAGGTTACAGAGGTGTATGGGTATAAAGTAACCGTTACAGCAAAATCTTCTATATACACATTTAACTCTTTGTTCCTTAGGATCACAGGGGCCTCTTTATGGCCCCCACCCCGTTAGTAACCTCATTCATGGCGAGATGACAGACAGAACACGGGCTCACAGCTCTAAGGCGCTGAGGAGGTTACATAGTCAGTTCCTGGCACATTTCTTGGTCTTATCATCTCACTGATGAGGTAAACATCAAAAATAAAAAACGTGGAAAAAAACATGCCTTCACCTTTTTTCAACCCTCCTGCAAAATATTCTAGCATATAATGCGTATTTTCTCAAAAATGATTTTAGGATGAATACTATGCTGAGGGGTGGGGTGGCAGAGCAAACTCTCTTTTCATGTTCTCTAGAGAGGGTGTGGGGGAAGAAAGTGAAAATAAAATCTTTTTAGAACCATCAATTGTTAATTAGGGAAGGGACCCTGGAGTGTCCCCCTCTTCTCTCACCAGCACTCCAACAGAAACATGTAACAGCAACTCATCTATTATTGCACGTTCTAGGACCAGATTGGGGCAGGAACCCAAATCATGGGATTCTCAGTTTGGAACCCTTTCCCTGTTTTGTGCTATTTCCACACGCTAAGCTGCATTTATCCAAAAATCAAAATTCAAGGTTACATTTTAATAAAATCCGGAGGTGCCACAGAGAAGAACTACGTGTGTCTTTGCAGTGGCATAAGGGCATGTGCCCAAGCCAAAGAAGCCAAGCTGTAAAAGAAGGTACATTAGTCTAGAGAACACACCCAGGAGAGTCCAGCAACTCTCCTTTTCTCATTAACCATACTGCCTCCAAGCCTAGAATTTACGGTAATCAGGGACATGGGTGTGTCATTAGGGGTGCTTTGCCTGACACACCTCGTGAAGGCTGCGCTGGGCGGGTTTGAAGTCAGGTGGGAGCATGTGGTCCTTCCGAGGAGCAGCACCGCGTGGCTGGCGTTTTGCCGACAGGGAAGCGGAGTCTCCCAGTATCATAGAACCACCAAGGGGTGCAACTGGATTTGAATCCAGAGCCATCTGACTCCGAAGCTCAGCCCCTTTAGAGAGGATACGCTGAAGAAGGGGGAGACCTATGTAAAGGGCAGGGAGGCTGCAATCGCCAGAAGCGCCCTCCCCATCTGGCTGAGGCCCTGCTTCTCAGAGGCTCCCGCAGGCAGGCAGGCGATGGGACCAAGTTCTCAATGAATGTTTGTTACATCGAGTTGTAATTATGCTATAATTGTATAACTGTCATCATAATTGTTTATAATAACGTTATAATAATAAATTATAATATTAAATAACTTTCACATGATCTTAGAATATTTCTCTAGAAACTAAGATGTGCTATTAATGTTATTTATTTGCATACCTGTCTTTCTTACTAAATTTGAAGACTTGCGGGGAGACAGAAGGTCTTATTTATCTCAAATCTAGTATATTCACTGGTGCAGCAGATATTTAAGGGACAAATGAGTTATGTCTCTAAGAGAGATTCAGAGCAAATATTAATTTTAGAAAACTGAGGCTCAGAGTGATTAGTTTTCTGCCAACCTAGTAAGTGATGAGCTGGTATTTGAATTGAGTTTTCATTAATTAATTTAAACTTGTATTATTTATATTGCATATTCCAGAGTGCCTTATATTACCTCTCGAATAGAAATGAGAGCATTTCTCCCTCTCTCTCTCTCTCTCTCTCTCTCTCACCTGGCCATTTCAGCTTCCAGTCACCTGGATAATTTTTAAATATGCCTAGATACCGTATAGCATTTAATTCCTTCTCTGTCCCCTTTCCAAGTCTCCCAGGTCAAAGATTTTGCTAAGTCTCTATAATTGTCAGATAAGTAAAATCACATTGCTCATAATTACCAGGCACAATTCTGTGTAATTAGATGTTAACTGTAGTGTCCCCTCTCCTTTATGATTTCAAATAAATACCTGCTCCTGTCTCAGTCAGGGAAAAACCTTGGTGGGAAATGTAACTGCTTTGTTGCTCTCTATGTAATTAACTGCCATTAAAAGCCACTAATTAGATCGTAAGTTTTAAATAAGTTGCCCTAATTACCTTTGGTACATGGTGCATTGAGTCGGGAGGGCAAGTCCTTCAGAGCCAAGAAAACTTGGCTCTGTCACTAAGAAAATTAACGGGGCTGTTGGGTTTCTTTCTTTCTTTCTTCCCCGCGTTCATAAATGGAAAATGAGAACATAGGGAATGGGATGGTGGAGGCAGAGGCATGAGGACGGATTGTGGGTGAAATACGTGCGCCCCGGCAAAACCAAGCGGGAGTATCTCATGCCGTCGCTCGGAGAACGCTCACTTCTGTGCAAGATGGAAGGATAACAAAGTTGCTCTCAGGACCCATCCTGCCACATTCTGAGTGCATGTGACGTATTGAATAAACGATCGGCTGAGTAAGTCGGTGAATAGAAAAATAGATTAGAGACAACATGGCATGAAGGTTAAGAACCTCAGTTTGGAAATAAAAACAATTGATAGGTTTGAATTCTACCTCAGACAATGACGAGCTTAGTTAGGGAAACTATGATACTACACTGTCTTACTTTTAGGGGAGGAGATAATGATTCCTACAGCCCAAGCTGTGATGGATTAATAATGACAATTTTCATATGCTGAGTTCTCCATCTGTTTTAGCGATGGAGATGATGATGATGATGATGGTGATGATGATGGTGATGATGGTGATGGTGATGATGGTGATGGTGATGATGGTGATGATGATAATGGTGATGATAATTATGATGATGGTGATGATGGGGATGGTGATGAAGATGAAGAAGATGATGATGGTGATGATGATGGCGGTGATGGTGATGATGAAGATGAAGAAGATGATGGTGATGGTTATGATGGTGATGGTAATGATGGTGGTGATGGTGATGGTGATGATGGTGATGATGAAGATGAAGAAGATGATGATGATGGTGATGATGATGGTGATATAAAATGTGCTGTTTCAAAGTTTTCCAGTGAGCCCCATTACATAAAAGAAGCTATTATGTGCTCCTTCAGTTTTATTTTTTGTCCTAGCACACCACTAGGCCTCTCAACACAATCACAATGTCAGCATTCATTCTGAAGCAGAAAAAATCTATATCAGAACTTTTGTCAGGCCCTTGGCTGGTTCTGGAGTAATTAAAGAAGAAAATACAGTCCTTACTCTAAGGAGCACACAATCCGAGGAAGCTACAGGTGTCTAAAAGTAACACCATTTGCTCTATGATAAAGGCCTTTACAAAGTATGAGGTGGAAGGAAGCCCAAGAAAACTTCACAGAATAGGTCACATCAGGGAGCCATTTAATGAATCATTTCTATCTTAAAGTATTTGATATATGGCCATGGTCATAAGGAGCTATAGCAACAATAATGATAATAGTAAGAATAATAGCTGACATTAACTGAGCAAGTATTATTTGCCAGACTAAAAGCTTTATGGATATTAGTCGATTAATAATTATAACAAACCTGCAAGTAAAGGCAAGAAAATAGAGGTTCTTGGCGATTTTATTGTGTGCCCATGTTTGTACAGGAAAGTTTGCAAATGGCAAAGCCAACATCCAAACCTGAGGTTCTCCTTCCAAAACGGAGTTCTTAAACCCCACACAATTACCGCCATGGTTAGTAAGGGGAAGAACTAGGGTTCCTTTTATTTTTTACCTGAACATCAGGAGAGTCACATGTCCCTCTGGGTCTTTTCCCTCACTTTCTCCCTGTGGGCAGCAGCTTCTTAGACCCATGAAAGTCCATGAAGGACTGGATGGCCTCAGGAGCCTTCCAAGCGCACATTTTCTACTTGTTTTTTCCTGCTGCCCTAGGAATTGTGGGAGTGTGCCAAGCCTTCCCCTCCACGTAAGCTTTCTCTGAAGCCAAGATGAGTCTTACACCTTCAAAATCACCTTGCAAGCTCCAAATGGAAAAGGTATCTCTCCATCTCTGTCCGCCTGTCTCTATCTATTTATCTATGCACACATATGTATGCATACACACATGTATGCTTACACATGTGTATGTACATGCATACAAACATGCGTATAAGTATACATGCATATGTACGTATAAGAAAGTTTTAATGCAAATTTAGAAAAATTATATATACCTATGCATGCACACACATTTTTAAATATATATGAGAAAACTGTATCAACATCAAAATCGATCACAGCACATGACACATAAGGTTTTCCTTTCTAAAATCTCAAAGTAAATGTTAATTTCTTCTGAGCATTCAGGATCCTCTGCTCACTATGCACATCTTATTTCATAAATGCCGTGCGATTGGTTTAAGTTTACTGAGCATTGACAAGGGAAGGTCTATCGAGCTCCAGTTATTTTTCAAGATGTGTCTGCATTGCACTTGATGGTGTCCCCTGTCCACTTGGAGTTTGTATATCGCATATAGCAGACCTGAGGTTGAAAGTTAGGTTTATGTGCACAACCCCTGGGCCTAGACCATTGCCCAGGATCAAACAGGTTTGCATCTACTTTGGCTGTACAGAGATGAAAGGATGCGCTCTGCCCTCTCCACTGCCTGGCACTCCAATATTCCAAACAGATGGAGAGCAGTGAAAACTTGTGGTCATCGGAACTGGCTCTTAGCAGAGCTCCTGCCCAGTGGTCTTTCCACTTACATCTAGTGTGACAATGGCTGCCTCAGCTTGGGCTCCATGGGACTATTCAGTTCAAATATTCAGTAGAGACTAGATAGGATCTCTGAGACTCTATTTGCATTTCCCATGGAGCATAATGTAATTGCCTCAGATGGGATCAGATATGCATTCCCAGCCCTGTGGTATTGATGCACTTGTGTAATTCCTTCCCTTTGAGTGTAAGCTAGACGTAGTTCCTGTTTCTAATCAATAGCCCATTGGCCAGGTATTATAGTACCCCTGGGTATTGCCAATTTGGCGGGCATGGCCTCTTTGCAAAGGAATCCCAGGAAAGCCAAGAGATTTTTCTAGCAGATTAGCTTTAAAATCTAGTTACATATCTAATTTTTGTTCACTCACTTATTCAACAAATATGTAATGAGCATATACTATGCGTAAGGCAATAAGCTAAGTGCCAGTGATTTACAGATGAAAGGCCCAGCCAGGTTCTGCTCTCAGTGTATAATTAGAGTGCACTCTATAAGTTGTGATTGGTGTGCCCAGGTTTCCTGTGTAGGAGGTTCAGGAAACTCAGTCTGATCACATGTGGGGCATGGGCAAGAAAGGTTTTATGAAAGAAAGAAATGCTAAACTAATCCTTAAATGACAAAAAAAAAAAAAGCAAGCTATCCAAACAGGGGAGAGAAAAAAAGCTGTAGGGGAAGAAATTTTAGACAGTAAGAGAAATGTGTGCAAACGATGTTGTTAGCTGATCGTTGGTTTTAAAATATCAGCATAAACCAGTAAGAACATAGGAAACTATTTGAAATAGAGTCCAGCATCAGCCTTTCTGATACAGGTATCTGTTAAATCCTTAGTGTTCTTCTTAAAAGGAAGAGTGAGCAGGAAATTAGCTCTGTCCTTGGTGTGTAGTCATCTAATGATAGGGGAGGATTCTGGAATGAGACGGAGGTTTTGGATTGCTCTATTTCCTTTTGGTTTGGGGTAAGCATGTAAAAATTGCTTAAAACTTTAAATATAAGGAGATACAGATGACTTATAATAATGCAGTGCTAGAACAACTAAAAGGTTCTTAGTTGAAAAAAATCCTAAGGCTGCTGTTGAGGAACTACCCATTCCTGTCCAAAGATCACTCCGGTATGTCCGTCCATCGCTCCGGTATGTCTGTCCAGCATAAGGCAGTGCATGGTTTCTGTTTCCCAATGTTTCCCATCCCTCGGGGACTTGGAGCAAAACCATGGAGACATTTGCAATGGTCTGTCTGTCTCTCTATTGTTTTCAAAGTCTGAATGACAAGCCAAGCAGAGAAATTGAATTTTTCACTTCTCCAAACACCTCTGGCCCTAGGGACATCGGGAAAGGTCAAGAATTTTGAGGCACGTGCTTCCCCAGGCTAGGAGATCAACCTTCATTTTGAAAAGGTTGTTGGCGGCCCGGTGACAGGGAGCCGTGATGGAGAATATCCGCAGCCCTGGATGTCCTGCGGGGCGGGGCGGCCTGCGCGCCCCTGGTGGGCTCGCCCCGCAGATAGCTCCCCTGGGGATTTGTTCCCCGCATCGGGCAAGCGCTGGAGGCATAAAAGTGCTGAACATAAACTGGGGAGTGTGGGGGTGAAGACTCTCGCGTTTCCTACTTCCCTGCCCATGTTTTCATTTATTTTTGCTGTACTCTCTTTCCCTCTTTCTATGCTTTCAGTCGTTTTTCCCACCAGCTCCTTTCTGCCTCTTCGTTCCTGCGGCCCGCTCATAGTCAGCTTCCTCGCTTTCCTTTGGCGACCCGCATGCTAAGCATCCTCTGAGCCCCAACATCGGTCTCAGCCACCCTCGCCTGTGGCATCCACGCCCCGTGGATGGTGAGCCACCCCCCCCCCCCCCCCCCCCAGTATGTGCTGAGCCTAAGGACCGCTTCTCATCAAGAGATTGCGATCGTAGCTGCGGGATGCCACTTCTAACTTGAGGCTATGACAAGGCTATGGCATGACTTCCATCTCGCTTGACCTTGTCTCTGCGAGCCACCCCTGTGCCTCTGAAGAGGCCCATGCGGCAGGGAGCCGAGGTGTGCGGCCCACAGCTGGGGCCTGAGGCCTTCCCCGCTGGACTGAGCCGGGAGAAGCTCCTCCCGCGTGGCGCCCTGAGCCTGATGCCTTCCCTCTGGCTGTGGCCGCAGCCCCAGGAGAAACCTTGTGCCCGACCCCTCGCTAAGCCCACCTGCCTTCCTGGCCCACCGCGTCTAGGGGATACGGTTTATTATTTTAAGCCACCAAGTCCTGGAGCAACGTGTCCCAGAGCGATAGGTAATTAACGCAGCCTATATCCTTTCATGTTCCTCCTCTTCGTTGACTCCTTTTATTGAACTTCTTTCTATTTTTTACTTTTTTCCTCTGTCTCAGTTCTTAAGGACACAGATTTCAAATATGTGTGTGACACTGAAAACTACAGGAATCGGAATGCGTTGCTCTTAGTATCCATCAAACCAAATCGTGTGTCCGCAAACATCATCCGCACCCTGGAAAGGTCAGCAGTCCCGGCCTTTCTTTCATTGTAGTCTTTGGTAACTTTTTATTAATTTATTTCAGCACGACTATTTAATGGGTAAGCTACTATCTTTAATGCATTGTATCAGTGGCCCTGTGGAACAGACAAGGGAATATGCCTCCGGCAATCAAAAATACTGTCACTGGGAATAAAATAAAAATGTAGAAAATGAAGCATGTCGCAAAAGGGATGCTCTTAGGGGTGGGTCTCCCCGTGTTAAGAGGAGGAGCCGTGACTTTCTACTTGTAGGGCCAGGAAAGGGAGCGCTTTGTGCCGAAATGTTGAAAGATAAACTAGACGTGCATGTGCCCATCCAGTCTTCCCTGAGCTTTTCCCCCACTGAGAGCCCGTCTGTCTTACGCTGCTCCCAGGATCAAATGCTACTCACCCCAGAGGAGCCAGCCTGGATTCTCCTTTCTCTGGGCCGCCCTCCACACCTGTCTAGGTGGTTGACTGTCTCCCTTTACAGTGTTTCCCCAGCCCCCCCTCGCGTCGTCTACTCCAGTGTTTCTCAGATCACTGCTTGTTTGGCTCTTCCATTCATCAAGGGAAGAGCTATAGTTGGGGAGGAAAGGAGCAATTTGCTGCATTTCAGGATACAATGGTGAGATCAGAATGGAGTAGAAAGACTTGAGATAATTCAGTGTCAGACCATCAAAAAGTTATTTGTTGAAAAAAAAGATGGTTTTTGAGAAAAAGTGATTTCTGACCATAAACACTTCCATCATTACTTCCAGCAGGGGGATTTCATTTCCCATTTCCTTCCCTCCTCGAGGACTCGGAGCACAACTACGGGGGGATTTGAAATGTGTCCTGCATTTTGTGCTTAGCCCTGATTCTTCGCTGAGCTTCGTAATATGTATGATTTTTGGAAAATTATGGAGGAAGGAATGAGGGCTTGGATTTTTCCTCTCCTTTTGTCTGGGAAATAAATATATTTCTAGAAATTAGAAAAAGTACTTTATTCATGCTTTTTTGACTTTATTCTTCCAAATTGTATTTTTAATGAGAAACACAAGAGTTAAATAACTAAATTTGAGTCATGCCATTGCCAGGCATTACTTTTATTTATGTTTTTACACAGGATGCCTAGTGATTTTAATTTTAATTTTAAAGCTCTCCCCAGCTTTATTGAGATGTAGTTGACATATAACATTGTGTAAGTTTAAGGTGTAGAACATGTTGATTTGATACATTTACATATTGTAAAACACTTTTAAGTGCCCTTGGTCAAGGCGTTTCAGAGATATTTCAACTTTCAATGTTAACTATGAAAAATATTTGGAAAGCTGAAGCCTTAAAAATACTGATAATGTTGACAGAGCAATTTGCATCCCTGAAAACTTATTGTAACAAATCACTTACAATAAGGGGATATGTTGGAAGCAGCTTAAACGATCAACGATAGGATAATGTATTGAATATTGCGGTACATCTACACAATGGGTTCTTTTGCTGCCATTAAAATGGTAATTAGGAAGACTTAAACATAAATGTGAAAATGTTTATTACGTGGTATTAATAAAAAGAAGAAAATGCTAAATTATATGTAAACCACGATTATCGTATACAATTCATATTTGTTTATGAAAAAAATAAGAAAAGAATCGTAGAAAATAAAATCAACTGCTGTGTTAGAAAAAAAAAATATATATATGGTTTATAATTGTACTGCAGTGTTTCAACTTTAAATTTGGGTCTGATAATTCCTTGGAGGGGGGTGTCTTGTGCATTACAGGTCGTGTAGCAGCATCCCTGACTCCTACCCACCAGATGCAAGTTGAATTTCCCCAGTTGTGACAGCCAATTGTGTCTCCAGACATTGCCAAATGTCCCGTGGTGGGGGAGAGGGGAAGCAAAGTCACCCCTCGTGGAGAACCCCGGCTTTAATAAACTCTTTCATTTATTTAAAAAATATATTTTAAAAGAAATAACATCGATAAATAGAAAAACGAGACTAATCTTTACCCTTGACGTAGCGTCCTGTTCAGCGGCTACCCAGAGAACAGTGGAGATCAGCAGTGTTCTGGTTACACCAGACAGAGGCGCAAAGCAGGAACGCGCGGTGACCTGCTCGGGAATGTCAGCAAGCCACACCACTCCTCTGAGGTCTTGCAAAATGGGGGAAGGAAATCAGTGTGTGTTGTATAAGATTATCTTCTACTGACAGTGCAGAGTATTTTTATCCCGGTGGAAGTTGCCTCTGGGCTCCGAAACCTTCTGTCAGGGAGTAAAGAAAACTAATTGCAGTGAAATGTCTTTTCAGGCAACCTGCCCATCACCAAATTCTATATGTAGGGGAAACGCACCCTTCCTTTAGAAGACGCTGCCACGGAGCTCAGAGCCCATAGGAATTCTTTGTAGGGCCAGGGAAACTTCTACACGGTGTCGGATCTTTAAGTTCAGTTCAGAAAATGGTACAGTTTCAAGGCGCTGTTAAGGAGTCCTTCATCATCTGGCTTGACCCCTTCTTTTATATTCAGGATAACTGGAAACCAGAGAAGTCACCTGCCAGTTCAACACACCTAATTAGTTGCACAGCGTAATATTCAGCCCGAGTGGGCCTGAAGTTTCTTATCCTTCAGGCCAGCTCCGTCTTTAAAAGAACATTTCCCATCTCTGCGATTGTAATTCATTGAAAAAGAGTTTATTCCTAATGATGATGTCTTCCTTGGTGTTAATCTTCAAGTAGAATGTAAAATTCAAACATTTAGTGAACAGTCGTTTATTGGGTGCTGTGTGCCCAGTTCTGTGCCACACATTGGCTTTGTAAGATTAGAATAAATGTGGTTCATACTTTTTCTGCTATTGCCACAGCCCCACACATTCTTCTGTACGCATGAAAGGCATCCAGTCAATGCTGGCTGGGGCTCTAGAGCAGCATTAGCTTGGGTCCGGATTCCTGAGGCTCTCCCTCTGTACCCCTAGGAACAGTTCCTCTGTTCCTCCCCTTCAGCTCACCTTTCCAGCTTCCCACATCGTCTCGGGTAAATGTGTGTGTGTTGATGTGTGTGCAGTAGCCCTGTCACCAGGAGCATTTGCATTTAGCGCAAAGGGAGTGCCAGCAGCTTATCTAAGAGGTGTAACAAAGGACACCTGTCCCAACTCTGTGCAACAGAGAGAAGTGTGACCCTAACAATGTCCAAATACCAGGAATTCTTGAGTATCATTGGGGTGTCCATTGGATAAAGATTTGATCACAGGGTTTTCATGTTTTCTTTTCCTACTTCCAGAGGCCATTTGCATTGTGACAGCTGCTCATAGAAAGCAGGCATTTCAAGGGGTCCTGCCACTTGGGTCTTTCCCTAAAGCACCTGGGTTCATATCTAAAGCATCTGATTTGTTGGAATGGCCAAGTGGGGATCCAAATTCCTTTTCATTGGAAAGACATGGTGCCAAAATATGAGAGTGAACAAACAGGTGGCATCCATGGACACTGGGCATCTTTCTCTATATGCAGTAATGGGAGCTGTAGGGGGCTGAGACTCAGGAAATTCTGATGTTAATTCTGGTTCTGTGACTCTGTGTTGTAAGACTCAGCCTCTAAATACTCCCAGTGACCTCATCTGTTTATTTTTAGGAATGGGAGCACTGGGTCCAGTTTTTAATATGCAAGAAGGAAGGCCCTGGTTGTAGGTTAATATGCTGCGCTGCTTATTGGAATGTGTAGCCACAAGAGCATTGCAAATCATTGGTATCAGATAACTTTAAAGGAAAATTATATATATATGTGTGTGTGTGTGTAGATATCATATATATATGACATACATATATATATATATATAGAGAGAGAGAGAGATAAATCAGCATATTTTTCTTTAAGATAGATGCAAACAAATCAAGTAATTGTTTTGTTTGCATGGTGAGGATGCTGTGATATATGCATCCTAGGTGGACAGGCCTTTATTTTAATCAGGACTCACAAACCAATTTTTAGGGCTGGGGGAAATAACTGAATTTGAGAAAGAAAGCAGTCAAAATAAGTGATGGGGTGTCCATAACGTCTTAGGTTGGCTTTCTTACAAGCAGAGCCTTAGTTGAGGATGGTTGTACCAGTGACTTATTGAAGGAGCTCTCATAGGACAAGCCCATAAGGCAGTGATAGAAGCCGGCAAGGGCATGGGATACAGCTAAGCAGAGCTGTGGTTTCAGCAGGAGTCTAACTTGAACCTGATCCCCGTAGAGCTGTGGAGTATGAATTGCATTACAGAGCTAATTTCACCTTGTGGCAACAGTGCTGGCTTTTATCCCAATATCTATCAATCAGCCCTTGTCTTCAGGCCATGCTTGAAGAAGGTATAATTTCCTAGGCTTTTTCAGGCACACTGACATCCATTGGCTGAGGGAAGTAAATGGGTCAGTCATTGGCAGTCAATACTTACAGCAGCTCGGGAAGAGATTTACCTGCCAGGTAATAAGGGAGCTGGGTTTGACACCGATAGCATTTATTACATATAATAAAGCAGGCTTCCTATGGATGCTAGCTAAGTTAAAACTAACTCTGGCTCTTCAAAATAATATGTTTCTGAAGGCCAGGGGACTTCTTGGCTTTGTTCCCTGTTTTATCCCCATACTTAGAACAGTGTCTGGCTCATAGAATATGCTTAGCAAATGTGTGTTGAAAGAATGAAGGAATTCCTGACAAATATTTTCCTCCTAGTCTAGCCTCTATCTATTGGTGCACAGTTCTTCTGAGTTTTCTGTTGACCATAATGCTCTCCTTCCCAATCTCAATCTTTATTATGTTTTCAAAGTTTATCAGATAATCAAAGTGATTCTATGAAACATTCTTTGACTGCTCCAGCCCACAGGAATCTCTGTGCATGTGTGTGTGTGTGTGTGTGTGTGTGTTTGTGTGAAAGAGAGAGAGAGATTGCTTGTGTATGTATGATACAGCATGTGTGTGGGTGCACTCCTCCATATTTAGTTAGTAACTTATGAACTCTAACTAAATATGCCTTTACCTGGCTCTGCAACCACTACCTAATCCCCACCTTCTGAAGCATCTCTGTAATAATGCACATATTACTCAGATTACCACTCAATACCCAGTTCACCATCACCCACACTTAATAACAATAAGAAGAGAGGAAGTAATAATAAATAGTATTTATTGAGTACTTACTATGCACCAAGCACTATACTCAACACCTGATATGCCTGTTTCATTTGATGTGACAGTGATCTTATAATGCAGGCACTTTTACTATCTATATTTTCTGGATGAAGGGACATGAGCTTAGCAAGTTTACTGAGCTTGCCCAAAGCCACACAGCTAGCAAGAGAACTAGGGTTCAAGTATAATCAGCAGACGCTATAACCTTGTCTTAGCCTCAGAGTTATAGTATCTCACTTACCACCTTGACTGTTTCAACAGCTTGCAGACGGAATCACCCGTCTCCAATCCATTCTCTACACGGCAGCCAGAATGATCTTTACAACCCATCTGTCTGGTGACGTCACTCCTCTCCCGCAACTTATTAGTGAATCCCTGTTACTCTCATACTAACGCCCAAATCCTTTACTACAGTTTTCTAAAAGCCACCCTGATCCACCTCTTGAATACAACTCCATCCAAATCCCCTGCCCTCCCTTACCTTGCCCAGATATTGAGCTTCCTTCAGATTCTTAAAGACACCCTCCCCCTCCCTTTTGCCCACAATATGGGCGTAACGGGAAAGGTCCCCTCCTAGCCTGTTCTCCTGTTGAACAGACATCCTTCAAGAGATAGCTCTTGACCTCCCAAACCGGTTGCGGCTGTCCTTCCTCTGAGGCCAGGGCCTGAGTTTAGTCATTGCTTCGTCTTTACAGACTAGAAAAGAACTTGGAATATAGTTGCCCGTAAATGCTGTTTGCTTTCAGGTGGGAAGAAAGAATGGACGATCTAATGATGTAAAAATACTCTCTCCCACCCACCCTCACTGGGAGCTCTGAGGTCAGTGACGTGCGCTTAATGGGGCTCTCTGCCATCCGTAAAGCCTAAGGCACTGTCCACTGCAAACAGGTTCTTAGCAACAACTTTTTACTCATCATTATTATTATTACTATGTTTACCTTGACTTCAGCCACAGTCTTTACACTTTCCAGCCAGGAAAGCTAATGTTTCAGTAATAGCTCTCAATTCAACCCAGAATATAAAATGATGGATTTGTTGGGTTGAAGGTCATCAAATCAGGGCTTCTCCTTAATGGATGAATTCCCACTATAGTTTCCTCTGAGTATAATTGTACGGTGTCTATTTGAACCCCTCTAGCTTTGGAGAACTCATCACTACCTAGGAGAAGCTTCTCTGTCTTTAAAGAGTCATGAGTTTTAGTCTATTTTTTCTCATGTTAATATTTCCCCCATCATATGGAGCTTGTTGGGCAGGAAACCGAGAATATCATTAGTATTCAGTGGATGGCAAGCTGGCTTTTTCCTTCTTTTACCAGTCTGGGCTCTCGTCCGTGGAATTCTAACTGAGGGACTATTTGCAAGACCCTGAACTGGGGAGCAGGAAGGGGCATGGAGAGAGTCTTAAAGCATGGCCTGAAATTGTCCCTCAGAGCAAGCATTGCCCACTGTTCCTGGCTTTGGCCCAACCTGCCTACGTGACAGTCTTTTCTCCCTGACTCAGCCTTCGTGTCCAGACAAATGATTCACTCCCAGCGCATTTTTCTGCTCCTACTAAATAGGCCCTCTAACCATCACTGTATCTTTCAATTCCAGCTAACAGCTTGGGCAGCAGTTTTTTAAAAATGCTGCTAAGCAGGCATGCTCAGCCAGGGGACTCGGGGGGAGTCCTGGGAACGCTCCCCACATCTCCGGGCACAGGGATCACGGCCTCCTCTGTGCTCAGGGCAAAGCCCGTCCCACGTATTATATTCATTTGTCCCTTGACAAAGTGTTTCCCAGTCTCTGCCATTTCTTGAATCTTAGCTAAAACTTACTAAGCAGGGACTGTAAGCCGAACACTGGGCTCAATGCTTTGCACAAATGATCTCGTTTCATTTACACCCAAAACCCTCTGAGATTGGTACTGTTAGTACTCTCATCTTCCAGAGGGGGAAGGTGAAGTACAAAGAATGTTAGTGGCCTGCCCAACACAGCAGGTAAGTGGAAGAGAAGGATTTGACCCCAGAAATAGGATCGCAGGGTCAAGCAGCTGTCTTACCCCTATGTTGCTATGCTAGAGCGTCATGGATGATAAGAACTGATATTGACCTTTAATTTATTTTGTGACTTTTGATATGTCTCATTTTCTTCATAGTAAAAAAAAAAAAAAAAATCATGACTGAGTTGAATGTGTCTACAATTAATTACCTATAACAACTGTATTCTTTATTATCATCATGGGTAAGAGATAGGATGTGAACGAATAATTCCCTCCAGCGGAGGACCTGAAGGAATCAGAAAGCCAGCTGACGTCACTAGCTGTACCCTTTTTATGCTTCTATAATTAGAAAGCCAAGGACTAACTCAGAAAACTGCTTCTCACCTATCTCTAGGTATCACCTACTTCGGTGGTGACATTTTTTTTTTTTTCAGTTGAGACTCTTTCACACTCTGGATTTAGAAATAAAATGAGCACATTTCAAATTCTTAAATGAATTTGGAAAGCGAGAGACAGTAGAAAGAAAGCAAATAGTACTAGTGCGAATGTGGGTTATAACTTCAAAGGACAACTCCAAAACCTGGCCAGGACGAAGACTTGGGGTTGTCCACCCCAGCCGTCTTACCTCCCTTTCCTATTATTGTCTCCTGAAGCAGAGACCTGCTGAACTTCGTAGTCCTCTTGGTCCCCGAGGGTGTGGGCTGCTCTGCCACAGCCAGGCAGGGCAGAGTGTGAGCTGCAGGGAGCAGAGCCCCCGAGGCCACACGGACCACCCATGCCAGTCCTGGGTGGCCTACCTTCTGCCATCTTCCACACGAGAAGGTGAACTTTCAGCCCACTTAACCACTAAGCGATGTTAGTTAAATTTTGTTTTTCACTCAGGCTGCCAGATTGGCTAAAGAAAGACATACAAAGGGAATCTAAAACTCACCTTTGAGTTTCCTAGCAGACAAAGTAAGGAGTGAACCATAGAACTACCAGAGGACAAATCCTGGACTGGAGGGAACTGATTCAAATGAATACATTTTATTTCTTAAATGAAAAATATTAATGAGGGTTGTAGGAGAGCAACAAAAGAAGGTCCCAATAGTCAGTGATGCCCAAGCATGAAATCCCTGTCTCCATCCCTGGAGACTTTCATGCGTAAGGGCAAGGGCCATATGCTGGGTCACGCAGGACAACTAGTTGCTAGAAAACGAGGCTTGCTTACCCCTAAAATCTTTCATAATTATGCCCTTATTTATGATTTAGCTCAGGGGCTACCCTTTGACTCGCCTGTGACTGGCACAACCAAAGGCCATCTGTCTTCCTTGCCACTCTAAATTAGTTATTCTTTCAATTAGAAATCATGTCCTTAGGTGGAAAGTAGACTGACATTTAGAAATCAGAAAGACAGGCTCTCCAAAGGGGATGATATGTGAGGGACTGTGGCTGCGGCCACACAGGGCCAAACACTGGCCTGTCCTTCAGAAATACGTGGAAACATTCTCAAAACTGACGAAAATGAGTGTGTTTCTGATAACAAAATGTTTATGTATCCAAGACACTCCTCTCTTTTCTCAGCAGCAAGAAAGTGTTCTTCTGCCTCTAGAATCATGCTCACAGGATCCTAAAACCTTGGAGTTGTGAGGACACTGAGGGATGATCTGGGTCTTACCCTACACTTGAAAGTGCAGGAACTGAGAACTGGAGAAGGGAAGGACGAGCTTCTAGTTGATATATGAATTAATCACAGGGCCAACGTGAGGGATCTGGTCTCCTGAACCCTAACTGTGAAGGGGTTGATGTAAAAGGGTCTTCCTGTGACATGGATATGGTTTTTAATTCCTGCTGCTTTGCCTAATGATCCCCAGGGAGCTTCATTCTGGATTTCACTTCATTTGATCTTCTCTTATTGTAAAGTTCAGGAAGAGATCAAAGAAGTGAACGCAGGGTGGGGCAAAAGTAGGTTTGCAGAGGTGACTTACACAATTTATTAATTACTGTATTATTTTTCACAGGAACAACTGTAAACCTACTTTTGCCCCACCCTGTATATCTCTCTGGTGACCACACTAGAACACATATAGAGGGGCCCGGTTCCATAGGTAGTCACACAATGCCTCCCATGAGAGGAGCTCCCTTTAAGAAAATAGGATGTCGAAAATTAATATAGAATCATGCTTAGAGCAGGGGCTTTGGAGTTATCAAGACCTGAATCTAAATTCTGGGTTTCCTATTTATCACTTACTAACCAAAGAATCTTGGTCATACTTGTAAACTCTTTTGAACCTCAGTTTTCTGATATTTTAAAGAAATGATAAAAAATAAAAATCCTATATGAGTTTCTTAGAAGACCTATTGATTTTCCCCCAACAAAAGCTTATGTTTCTTTGTGTTTTTTAAAACAGAACACAATGGGAACATTCCCAGGTAACCGATGCTTGAGTTAGATGAAGCTTGGCAGAGTAATCTTTATGACCTGAGCCAAGGCCACTTCTGTAGGCCTTTTGCCCTCCATTACGATACCCATTGTAAAATGTTTAGCCAATTGATGATTTCTCCACCCGCCCCCTCGACATTAACCTTATGGATTAGCCTTTGATGTGCATTGTATCAAAAGCCTACTAGAAGCCCAAGTGAATTACATCGATGGTGACTGTCACCTTTCTTGAAAAAGTAATCTACTTTGTTAAGCATGAGCTCCCTATTGTTACACCTATTGTTACAGGTCTCTGAAAACTAAGAGAGGGAGAGGAAGCAGGCTGCTATTGTGCAAAGGCCGCTGGCCTGAGAATCCTAATTTCTATATTCTAGTTTCTGTTCAATCCTAGCCAGGGCTGTGACCTTGAGCTACCTGCTCAGAATCTCAGTGAGGTTGAACCATAGAATACAGTGAGTAAAAGTGCGTGTTCTAAAAATCACAAAGAATGTGATCCAGCTGTTAGATGCGAGACTTCAAGCAGGCTACTGAATTCAGCCAAACCTCAGGATTTTCATCGGTAAAATGGGTATGATCATAGGAACTCTCTATTACTTTCAGGATACAGGCTGAATTTCTTTTTGAAGAAACTCCTAAAATACCATGACTTAAATATATATGTCCCTCTCTGCATTATTTTTAGTAATTACTTGTTATCTATTGCGTTTAGTCCTACAAAAAGATGTTGAAGTCCTAACCCCAAGTACCTATAAATGGGACCTTCTTTGAGGTAATCAAGTTAAGATGAAGTCATTAGGTGAGGGCCCAAACCAACATGACTGGTGTCATTATAAAAAGGGGAAATTTGGGGACAGAGAAAGACATTCACAGAGAGGAGACGATGGTGTAAAGACACAGAGACAATGCCGTCTACAAGTCAACGAAGGAATGTTTTAGGCTACCAGAGGCTGTAAAAGGCAAGGAAAGATCCTTCCCCTACCTTGATGTCTGATGTCTAGTCTCCAAACAAAACAAACAATTTTTCTTGTTTTAAGGCACCCATTTTGAGGAACTTTGTTGCTAGACTAGTCAATGCATTGTGCTAAAGACTGCAATATACATTCTTAAGTTTTCACTTTTAAAATTAGCTTATAAAGTTACGACACTACAAATAAAATATAAGAAACTTGAAACAGTATAAATCTCTTTATGATATATTTCTTATGTATATTATATAGGGTGGGGCAAAAGTAGCTTTACAGTTGTTCTTATGGGAAATTATAAAATAAATAATAAAGCAAGAATAAACTCTGTGTTTCACGTATCCACAACTGTAAACCTACTTTCACCACGCCCTGTATTTAGCACAGATAAATCGCTCATTACAATGTTAGTTTTGCATTAAATAGGCATCTATATTTTAAACAAGTTAAGAGAACAATAATATTTGCAATTACCCTTATTATTTTCATTTGCACACCATTTCCACTGCTATTGCTTCCTCAAAAAGGTTCATATTTCCATCTGCTATTATTTCCTTTCAGCCTGAAGAACTTTCTTCGGGTTCCTTGTAGTGCAGATTTGTCGTCATCAAATACTCTTAGCCTTCCTCTAACTTAATAATTCTTTGTTCCACTTTTACTTTTGACAGTTTTATTGGATATAGAATTCTAGGTTTCAGAGGTTTTTTTCCTTTCAGTTCTTTAAAAAGTGCCATTTCATTGTTTCTAATGAGAAATCAGAGACCATTCAAATTGCCCTTCTTCTATATGCTATGTGCCCCCTCTTTTTCTTCTTCTTTTTTTTTTTTTTTTTTTTTGGCCTTCAGTTATTTTTGCTTGTAATCACAATCAATGGGTTATGTGTAGGCAAGTTTTTTTTTAAATGTTTGTTCTGCTTGGCATTCACTGGACTTCTTAACTTTTAAATATATGTCTTCAGTTAATTTGAAAAAATAAACTGTGATTTCTTCAGACTTCAGATACTTTTGCTACTCCAATTTCTCTCCTCCTGTAATGGGACTCCAGTTATGCGTGTGTTGTACCATTAAAGATTCCCCAAGAGGACCCAGAGATTCTGTTTTCTTAATGCTGTTTTCCCACATTGGATGGTTTCTATTAATCTACTATTTCATTGGCTCCTTCTTCTATCTCAGATTTGTTCTTTTGCCTATCCTTTTATTTTTTTAATTTACCTTTATTGTTTAAAGTATTACAGGTGTCTTCCTTTTCCCCCATTGACCTCCTCCATAAATTTTCCTTCAGATGTTTGCCATTTTTAGTTATACAACTTCCACCTGGAACTTTTTATAGTTTCTACTTGTCCGTTCAAGTGTCCTTTTTTTTACTTGTTATAAAAATATTTTACCTCATGCCCTTGAGCAGAGTTACAGTGGCTGCTCAAGGTTAGTCTCTATCAATTGCCTTTTTCTTTAATACAAGTCACATTTTCCTGTTCCTTCAGATGACTGGTAACTTTAGATTGGATCCTAAACATTTTCAATAATATGTCGTAAAGACGGAATTAGCTTAGATTTATTTAAAAGGTTCTGCTTTTTGTTATTGGTGTTTTTACATTTTAATAGGCAGTTGATTTGTCTGAACTCAAACTCTAGATTCTAAAATCCCAGTTTATATTTTTCTTCTTTAATTGGAATGCTAGAATTCCACTCACCGCATTCATAGTTCAGGGGTCAGCTAGCTGTTTCAGAAGATTTCTTACTCAGGATTTGTAGCTCCCCCCTTCCTAAGTTCTTTCATACCTAAGGCTTGTCTCCACTTTCTATCTGTATGTTTGCTCCAAACTCCATTCTATGGTTCTTAAGCCAGCAAACCTGTGGGTTTCTGAACTAGTCTCTCCATGTAATGACACCTGAGGACAATCTAAGTTAACAGACATAATAACAGGAAACTTACCTGCTCACTGGTCATTACTTTCTCCCAAGGTTCAATGGCCCTCTTATATCATCTGTTTTGTTTCACTCAGCAGTGTCTTTGTGCAGTTGATTTTTATAATTTTTCTGGAGTTTATAGTTGTCACCTGTGGGAGGGTTGATCTACTAGGAATGACATAGAGTTTATGAGTCTCAAACTTCTGTCTTTTCCTGGTGATTTAAATCAGATAAAGGTTATTCCTCCCTGACTTAATAGTGCAGAGACTTCGAGGTGGTTCTTCCGTATTAGGTTATTGAGAATCTAGACGGGTTTATTGGGTTTGCTTTTCTCAAAATATGAATTTAATCTCTGAATCCAAGGATCAAATCATTGTCATTTCTTGACAGAAAGGTAGGGGGAGTCGGGACAAACAGCTTCATTTTTAAGGAAGGGAATTGGAAATTGTAACAGTCACTTCCAATGGCATTCTATTAGTTCAAACTCCTTCACATGGCAACACCTAGCTGTAAATAAGTTTAGGAAATAAAATTCCTTGAAGGATTGTGAACAAAACCATGGCAAGGAGAGGAAATCTAGTATTAACAGTAACTGAATGTGTTCTGAGGGAAAATTTTTATTCTGTGCCACAGTCCACCCCTCTAGCCACTCAAGTATCCATGTATACTGTACACATGCACTTTCTGCCCAGGGGAGAATTTATTTGAATCATATGCAGCCCAAAGTCAGGCTCTCTTTATGTCTATTTTGGTGACTTTTGTAAGTGTAGAAACCTATTATTAAGTACACAATAGCTACCATACCCTGTTCCTGATCCTTCACATGTCCAATATACAATGAGGAAACAGGGTACCAGGACTGGAATTAAAGCAAAACTCTGAAAATAAAATAAAAAATTTAAAACATAAAACAGTCATTACTCTGTAGCACTAATGAAATAATACTTGTCAAGAATTACAAATTTGCTCTCTCCTGGCAGTAAAGTCACTTGTTTTGGACCCTGATTTTGCTCTCTAAAAAGTGCTAATTTGCCCAGTATCCTCTATGGCCCATGGCTTTACCATCTGGATAAGACTTCCTTATTGATATTTCTTGTTTTCATACATGGAAATAAAATTGGACAGTATATCTTTAGATGCTAGTAGTTGTGGCCAATTTCTTCACCTTGGTACAAGGTTAGGGCGTCAGAGGTTGATTTGGAAGTGAACAGTTACTTTTGCATGCCCTCTTTGATTTCTTTGGTAATAAAATACTAAGGGGGGGGGGCAGTAACTAGTAAATAGACATCTAATCCAATCTATGCTTTACAGTGAGTCCCGTGCTTATGTTTCCACAACCAAATACTCCCTATCTTCATAGTTCTTCATCCTGTGCATGGTCTTTTATTATTTACTAGATTCTGAGATTATATAATGCCCATCTCCTTCAATTTAATGGACTCCTATCGTGAAGCCACTGAAACAGGTGAGTATATAGAAATGTAGAGGCATCACCTTTAATCTGATTTCTTTGCTAATGGAAATGTTCTTAGTGACAATCTCATCTTAAGTTATTTAGGATACAGATACAGTTAGCTTTTCTGACACCAAGGTCTCCAGGTTTCCAGACTGTCAGTTTATGTTGCAGATTGTAGATAATGTAAGTGGACCTTATTTAATCACCTGAAAGGTCTTCAGAGCAGAGTTGAGGCTTTGCTAAAGATGAAAAAAGCCCTCCTGTGGGTAGCAGCTTCAGCTCATTCCCAAGGGTTTCAGCCTGCCCTTCCTGATAGCTCTGTCCTTCCAAATGGCCTGCCCTGCAGCTTTTCTTTTTTACATTTCTAACTAGCCCCACAATCATGTAAGCTGCTTCCTTACAATGAATCTTTTAACCTATAGTTTCATAATTTTCAGAGCCTAGTAAAAAACAAAAATTGTGGGGCCCACTTATCAAAAAGTAGTAAACATTCCAAGAAGGTAATAAGCAGAGCACGAAACCAAGCACCACATGGGCTCTCCTAAGCACAGTGTGACTTCACAGTTTGTACACCCATGGAGCTGGCAACAGGGAATAATAATGGGTGGCAGAGTGGCTGATAATATACTTTAACCATTTTGGAAAGAAGAAGGCAAGGGGGGATTGGATTTGGAGTGGGGAGACAGGAGGACACTTACCCACATCCAAGCAACCCCTGAGGGGCGAAAGAAGGGACTATACTTGAGGGGAAGAAATTGTACCAAGGACCAATTAGGAAAGAAGGTGAAATGAACATTCAGAAGGAATTTGAGGATGAAAGGGACTCTGCTTATGAGACACCATGAAGTCCAGAGGGATTATTGAAAAGAGCTGGAGTGGAGAGGAATGGAAACAGGAGAGCAGTAATGCATAGAACATAGAGTGCCCATGGGATGGTGGATATGTGTGAACTGATGCCGAACAAACATGATAAAAAAGTACAGAGAGTAGACCTTGAGGCCTTAATAAAAAGTAGGTGTTATGGGGTGAATGTATATGTCTCTCCACTCCACCCAAAATCCATTCATTAAAGCCCCAATCCCCAGTGTTGGGTCATAAGGCTGGGGCCCTGACCTGATACAATTAATGTCCTTATAAAAAGAGACACCAGAGCTCTGTCATGCTCTCTCCCTGCCTTACTCCCCCCCCCCCCCCCCCACAACAAGGACATTGCAAGAAGGTGGCCATCTGTAAACCAGGAAGAAAGCGGTCACCAGAAACCAAATGGGCAAGCGCCTTGATGTTGTACTTCTGGCCCCCAGAACTGTGAGAGAATAAATTTCCGTTGTCTGTGCCATCTAGCCTGTGGCATTCTGCCATGGAAGCCTGAGCAGACTAAGGCAGTAGGTAATCATTTCAAAGTCTATATTCTTTATCAGAGACCTTGGGAAAATCTTCCTTCTTAAAAGTGTGAGGACCTGGAGGATGGGCTGGGGGAGCCTCTTCAAACACGGCTTTTGAAAACAGCTCAGTCAGCTGTGATGGTTTGGGGATGGACACCTGGTGTGTGATGCCCCCCACAGCTGGAGGTGGTGGTCATCTTGGACAGGCAGGGAAGAGAAGATTTCTAGGCCCCTCCATGCTCAGTCTTGACAGATGGGGCTGCTTTCTTCATTTTGGGGAGGCTACTTGTGCCTCTGGCTGGACATGCTCTTGCAGCCACAGGGCAACCAAAGATCTGTGATGTCTGGTTCTTTTCATGGAGTTGTTATGTGAGCCAGGAGCAATGTCAAGGCAAAGACACAGGGTGGCCCCTGGAAGAAGAGCCAGTGGATTCCCTGAAGGAATCCATTGCTTTGCTCAACAGAAAGATGCTTTGATTTCTTCCCAGTGGTCCTAATTGTACTTCTTGGGTGCAGCAGAAATACCCCCATCTCTCAGCCAGAGACAGCTTCCCAGATATTGAAAGAGAGCCTTTGAGACCCCTTGAGATTTCCCCTTTTCCAAGTTAGTTTCCTAATCCTCCCAGGGGGCATCTTTGAAATAGCATCGCGTACCCTTTACACCTCACCAGGGACCTTGATCATTTGGTGCACTCCTGCTCTGCACACACATGTAGCCGCAGGGAGAGTTTTCATGCCAAATACGGTCCCATCCCCCTCTCGACAGCCCTTCAGGGGCCTCCTTTGCGCTCTGAGTGAAGTAGAGACGTGCTTGGGCCTGCTCCGCGTCCTACCTACCTCTTTAGCCTCATATTTGGACTTGAGCCCGCCTGACCGCCTACCAAGCCTGCCACGCTCAGCCTTACTTATTTTGAAAATAACCTTGGACCTTTTTTCTCCTATTCACTCTTCCATTTCCAAGCCTTTGCACATGTTTATTTCTGTCTAGAACATAGATCCTTATACCCCCCACATCCTACCCACACCCAGATACCCAGAGTATTTATTCGGCTACTATTTACCTGGTTAGGTCTCAACTTACTTTAAGTGATATTTAAGTGCTTTTCCGGGAACGACATGTAACAGCATGTGTTTTGTAATTTCTTGCCTAACTGACCATCTCCCCGAGTAGACCATAAGCTCAATGAAGGCCGGATTCATGTCTCTGTTGGGGATCATGTAACAGTTCAAAAGTTAAATACAGTGTTTGGTACAGGGGCTTAAGGAATAACTGCAGAAGGAAGGAGGGACTAAAGGCGTGATGGTAGAAAGGGGAAAATATTCAGAATTTTACACTTTGAGTCAGAATAACGGGAACTATTCCGTGACCTGCAAATCACACCCTATGGGGCGAAAGGGCAGTCCTCAGTAGTCCTGGGTCCGAGGCTGAAATTGTGTGGTTTCCTATGGGAATTGTGGTCCACATCCTTCTGAAGTCCTGGGATGGGGCCAGCAACCCCTCTTTTTTACCTCGTATACCTGTTTTCACTGTTTCGTCTTTTTCTGGCTTAGGCATCCCAGCCACTGGGCCAGTCCAATCTCATTATTCCCTGGCAGGAGGAAGACGTGGCTACTGTTGTTTAGATGGTTTACAATTAATAATTTGCATATTTTCATTATGCTAATGGAGTCATATGGAGGCAGACAAGTTCCATAATATTTTTAATCCATTCAACTCCTAATCTTTTAAAATGACATAGCGAGAAACCTAGAGAGGGAGGCCATGAGGTACAGCAGTGAGCTGGGGTTCACGTCCGAGCCTCACCCCCGCAAGGGGATCGTGGCCAATTGACTTGACCTTGCTAAATCTCCTGCTCCTACTTTCTGAGTGGTGACGATTATGCTGAACACTTAAGTATATAAAATGATGAAGCTTGCTAAAGGCACAACACTCAGATCGCAGCAGACAACCAGTAAAGAAAGCGATGATGATGATGTTTATATTAATTAAGCTATCCTTCTGTCTGACGCTGTCTACAGCCAGAAAACATTGTAAGATGTAATCAAATTATCTAACCCAGTCAATATTTAATGAAAGTATGGCAGAAATCTATGTGAAGTAGGCTTCTTTCATAATTATATATCCTTTCCACCATTCTTAGTCTTATCCACCTATTAGGACCCAGTTCAACTCAGATGTTCCCGTAGATTCTTTTTAAATCGCCTCATCTAAGAGATTTTTATTTTTTCTTCTGCTCTCCTTTTATAGCTTTGAGTTTGTACCTCCCGTTTTAACAGTATTTTACTGAGGATGATGTTTGCCTATAAATGCGGAACAGCATGCCTGTTATTGGCATCCTAGTGTTGAAAATATTATTAAAATGTCAGTTAGCCTGGTCTTTGGAGAAAGGTCAGTTTTATTATTCTAATTTAATAAACGAAGCAAACTGAGTTCCAACAAAGTTAAGTCAATTTTTCAAGGTGTTGAGGAAGAAAAAAAGGAAACATTCCTTGTGGACCTACTATGTGTACGTGGCCATAAGTGTACATAACAATGAAGGCCCATTTATTTAGAACTCCTTTTTTATTTTTTATGTTTTCCATCACCATTTATCCCTCTATGCCCTCTCTCACCTCCTCTCATGCGCCTCCACCCCGGCGATCACCACACTGTTGTTCATGTCCACAAGTTCTCTCTTTTTTTTTCCTTTTTAGCTCAATCCCTCCACACACACACACACACACACACATGCACACACACACACAGCCCCCTTCCTTTCTCGAGCTGTCTGCCCGCTCTCTACCTATGAGCCTGTCTATTTTACTTGGTAGTTCAGTTTGTTCATTCCGTAGACATTGCCCTAGAGGATTTGCATTTAGGAAGCCGTGTAAAACTCATAGGCCTATTATAAGAGGTACCAGCATGCAGATTTTCCACATGAGGAACCTGAGGCTTGGAGACAGTAAAGGACTTGCCTAGTGTCCTGCAGGTCAGCGCTGGCATCAAACCTGGGTCTTTACGCTGGAGAGCCTAGTTTTTAACCGCAATTCTGTACTGCTTCATGGAAATTTCCCTGTTGTGCAGGAGGGTGAAGTTACTGTGGATGAAGATATTGAAAACAAGGGAAGTCAGTGTCTTTGTTTAGGGCCAGACAACTACAAACTGCCAGAGTCCAGGTGTCGGCAGGGCTCTCGTTCAGTGCTTGCTCTAAAACACCAGGCCCTGTTCCTACGCAAGCTCTCTGTGTTTACTCAGTGTGACGACGCCGGTCTCTCCCAACCATGGTGCCTACAAGGCAGGAGCACAACTGAATGCCCAGGGATTTGTTAGCTGATTCAGTGGTTCAGCAAACACAGGGCGGGGCAAAAGTAGATTTGCAGTTGTGAGTATGCAAAATGGAACTCATTCTTTTCTTTTTTTTTCAATATATCTTTATTAATTTCAGAGAGAGGAGAGGAGAAGGAGAGAGAGAGAGATAGAAACATCAATGATGAGAGAGTCATTGATCGAGCCCGCAACCCGGGCATGTGCCCTGACCGGGAATCGAACCCCGATCGCCCGGACCCTAGGTTGATGCTCAACCGCTGAGGCATGCCCGGCCGGGCTGGAATTCATTCTTGTATTATTATTTATTAATTATTGTATTAGTTGCCATATGAACAACTGCAAATCTATTTTGGCCCCACTCTGTACGGAGCCCTGACTGTGCACCACGCCAGGCACCTGGGAAATGCTAACCCACACAACCTTCTGCCCCTCGAGTACTTTCTGACTTGTATCCCTAAACAACTGATTGAACTCTGCAGAGACTCAGCTTCCTCAGCTATCACATGGGGTAGCAGTGGTGGTCTAGTGCCCGATTAAAGCAATGTAAGGATACGGCATTTGACACCTGCCTGACATATGATCAGTGCCTAAGAAGCGGCAGCTACTGGAATGACACGAGTGCTGTGCATAATGAACATTATGGGTGTCCTGAGAAAGGCTGAGCCATATCTGGCTTGGAAAGTCGGGGAAGCCTTCGCTCAGTGTGATATAGCAGGTAAAAGAAGGTCTCAGATACACAAGAGAGATGTGGGAGGGCGCTTCCAAAAAGAAAGCAATATGAAGGCAGCCAGAATTCTGACTATGTGCTTGTGAGACAGTGCCCCCCAATCCACTAGAATTAAACATAGTACGCGATGGCTTTGAAGGCAACTGAGACTCTTACAACCTTAGGGCGGGTGGAGGTGTCTTGACCGTCAGATGTAAGAATTCACAATTTATTTTACAATGACAGCAAATTTCAGTTAACTTGATGGGGACTGTTTTGGAACAAATTGACGTTGGACCTAAAAAAATTTAAGGATTTTCCCCCTCAAATACACATGTCTCTCCCATCCAAATGTAGGTGCATTTTTTAGGTTCCAATGTCACTTTTTCAAAGTCACTTGTGGCCTCCCGGGTTTCATTGTCAGATGACTTAGTTCCAGTTCAGCTCCTCCGCTTAAGCCGTTAAACAAATGAAAAGCAGAATTGTCACTTTTAAATAGAGTCTGCACATAATCACATTTTGAAATGGTGCTCCTCTGGCTGGGGAGGAGTTGTGTGCATTATAATATTGAATTTTAAATAATATATTACACACAAAAGCTTCCAATTTGATTTGGGATGATATATTTTCATGAATTATTGAGTATCTGGTTATTGGGGAAAGCTTGAGCCATTGAAACTGTCATTCTCTCAGCTCTGTGATGTATGAGCCCGGTTATCAATATTTAAAGTTACAGGGAGCTCAGTGTGAAGCGGCTGGAAGCTGAGACGCGGGTTGATCAGCAGTGACGCGGGCAGGACCCGTCTCACGCCCCCGCGAGAGCGGGAGGCAGATGCCCCGGGACCCTCGTACACGTATTGTCATGCTCGTTCAGGGACCGGCATCTGTTTAATCTGAATTTCTAGCTGACTTCACTCAACTTGCCCGCAGCCCCCCGTTCTTAAGCGCAGTGTTCTCTGGATTCCTATCGTAATGGTTTATTTGCTAAAAATCAATATATTTCAAGGCATATTTGAAGAGTATCTCGTTTGCCTTACATTTTCATTTTCTAGCTGGCATATGTGTCATTTTTTTTAACGTAAATTAAAAAATATTCTTTTTTTAAACTATGTCTTCTTGACCTGGGCGCCAATCCCTGGCCTGTTTTCCTTCTCTGTCTTGTTTCCCTTCATGTCTTCACTTCGGGGAAGCTCCAGGCCCAAGATGGAGCCGTTCCTGTCTGGGTGCCACGTCAGCAAACCAAAACTTAGATAACTTTTTGTGTTTCTATAAATGCGGCCATGCAGTCCCCACACACCAAGCCACCTGTGGTCCTTCTTATTCCAAACTGGGGTGACTCGGTGGCCTTGGCCAATCAGATATTTTCTTTCTTTGTTTTTTTAATTATTGTTCTTTATTTTTGTTTTTTTAAACCCTCAGCCGAGGGCATGCTTTTCATTGGTCAGAGAGAAGGGGAACCGGGACCAACCCCTGGCCTTGCTGTGTGGGGACAGGGGGCTCCCCACTGAGCTACCCGGCCAGGGCGCACTGTCCGCAGGCCTCTTTCTCCTGGAGGAGCTCCTTGCCCCCCGCCCTGCTGTCCTCTGCAGGACACCCTCCACCTCCTGGGGTGTTAAACAGTGTTTGCTATTCGCCTACATTTCCTCTTTAATCACGCTTCTGACAGACATAAATATGGTCCCCGGGGACGCTATTTTCCGGCCTCCTGTATAATCTTTGCATGCCTGCTTTTCCTTTCTCATGAATTTGGGGTGCATGCATTATTGTAGAAATAGTCTCCAAACTCACCTCTTCCCAAGCCAGCTTTCTCTCACTTTCCTATTTTAAAAATAATGTGTGCTATTTCTTGTCCATTTAGGTATCTGTGGTCTTTTAGAGATCTTTGAAACATCTTCTAACAAAAAACTCATTTTAAAATTTAATTGACACTTAATTGATATTTATGTCAACATCTAAATGATATTTAATTGTAGTTTGTCTGGGTTTAGCGTACTGGTTGGAGATTATTTTCCTTCAGGTATTTGAAGGCATTTTTAAATTGTTTTTCCATAAGGAGCCTGATGCCATTCTGCTTCCCGATCCTTTAAATATAATTTCCTTGATTTCCCTCCCCCCCCAGTTAGGAAGCTCTTAAGATTTTATTATTATATTTGGAATTTTGAAGCTTTGTATTGATGTCCAAGGATGTGGAGCTTTAAAATATGTTGCGCTGGGTAATTGCTTGGCTCTTTCAATCCTGGTAGATATATTCTTTATTTCTGGAAAATGTTCTGAAATTTATCTTTGATCATTTCATAACTTCCATTTTCTCTATTCTCCCCTTCTGATCCTTAATAGTTAGATTTTGTTCCTCCTACACTAGGTCTCAAATTTTCACCTGCTTTATCTTTTATTGTCTTTTTTCTCTTAGTTTCATTCTTCGTCTTTTAGATTCTCTCAAATGTACCTTCCATTTCTACTAATATTTGTTTCCCTTTTTAAAATGTTTGCTATGTATTTAATTTGAAAGAACGCTTTATTGTTTCGTAATTTTTCTGTAGCTTTAATATTTTCTCTTATATACCCAATGATCTTGATTACAGTAAATATAGCATTGTGGTTCGGGAATTCCCTCTGTGTTCCCCCAATTCTTTTTGAGTTTGTTTTTTGTCCCCTTTTGGATAAAAATTCTTCTTAGGTTTCTGGTGGTCCCTAGGTATTACTCATACTTACATGAAGTATTTAAATGAACCCATCTCTTCCTGGTGAGACTTGTCCGCTGCTGTGCTGACTTCAGGGTAATATATCAGAGCTCGGAGATTGGCACTAAATGTCCTAATTTGTAAGTTGGATCAGTTTATTTTTAGGAATCTTCCAGTCTCTAGTTTAGGGAGTGCCTCTGGCTACTAACTATCCTAAGCTGAGTTAGAGAAAAAGGGGCCTTGGGGTGTCATGGTTAATTATGTAGATTTCCACTTAATCCAATTCTTTTCACATCTGTTCTCTGCTATTTCGGGCATCACAGAGTCCCTTGCTTCCATGGTTCAGTTTAACTAGTAAACTGTATTTTTCCACCTATGGAGGAAGGATTGGGGGTTCCTTTCCTGGCCATATGTGGTAGGAGGGAGAATTTGGGAATGAATTGTCTGTTTATTCATACTTCCATCCAGTCCTTCTCATTTTTAGCCAAAACTTGGCTTCTGACTTCTGAGAAACTGCATGTCTCTCATTTCTGAGTCTTTTTCCAGTTTTACAGAATTGAGCCACTTCTCTGGTTTCCTATTGCCACCAACCTTTGCAGGCCCTTAGATTTCAATGTCCTAGGCTTTTGTAGTTTAGTTTTGGTTTTGTGTTAAGTCAGTTACTACTCCAGCATTATGGCTGTGACAATTTTGCTGTCTTTGATGGTTTACCCTTTTTTAAAACCCCTTTACCATAAGGTTTAAAGAAAAAACAGACATAAGCGCATTGATCCAACCTGCATTTTTTTACCAGATGCCCCTCAGGCCATTTGTCCAGTGCTTCTGAAATCTGGAAATAATCAATGCGTGTGATTTGCTAAAACTCTTACATTCCTCTCTTCCTATACCCTCTTTTACAGAAGGTAGAGGGGAGGTTCCAAAAAGTCAATGTGAAACAATATAGCAAGTGTCACACTTTAGCCCCAAAATGTAAAGTGTCAGACTGGGATTGGGACTGTGTGTTTTTTCTAGTGTCAAATCCTTGCAAAATTTAATTGGCTCCCTGTGAAGCGTCACTCTGCTTCCGCATCACTTGAGTCAATATGTGACCTTGCTTTTCTTAAACATCAGAATTAGCCCAGAGTTTAAAATAATAGATCCGAACCACTAAATGACACTTGCAAGTTTGCCTGAAAGAAATCATCTTTGCAGTGCTCTCATTTTAGAGTTTACAACTTGGACCCTAATCATAGATATTCAGTAAAGGGCTTTCTATAGTGTTCTATCATATTTAATTTAAAAATATTTTAAATTATGTAATATCTAATTTATTTTATATCTATTAGGTGAAAAATAAATTTTGTTTTTTAAACATATAATCCATTTCAATTAACAACTAAAAAACACACTTTAAAACACTTTCCACATTATATACTTCAAAATTTCTTCATTATGTTCCTCATTTCATCTTTTACCTGACTATTAATTGGGGTTCAGTTTTCAAAATTGTTTTCAATCATCGGTCTTCTGTGCTTAAGTTTTACATTATTAATTTCTAGTTCTTAAGAACCGTCCTTAGAATCTGAAGTATGTGAATTTCTTTTCTGCAATTTAGCTGACAAATTTTCAATTTTTTTATATATATAAGCTCTATTTATAGAAAAAGAACATATGTTCCCTATTAAGGAATATGGTGTGTGTGTGCCTGTGTGTGTGTGTGTGTGTGTGTGCATGTTCTCATTTTAAAAATAAACGACCACTTCTATGGTTTTCAGCTGTTTTCTCCTGCTATGAACCTGAAGAAACTGACATCCTTCCCTTAACAGCTGAGGCTGTGACAATAGCCACATCAACTTTTTAGACATGACATTCAGTACGAAGAAGAGAAATGAGCTATAAAAGTGTCAGGACTGAGACAAAAGTCTATTTAATTTTTTAAAAATACTTTTTTTAAGGATTGTGCTATTCCCAGTCACCCCTTAAGAACGGCTTCTCTGAGTGCTTTTTCCTACCATAACTGTCACAGGGCGATAACAATGATCTGAATCTGATGACTCTGTGTCGCTGGCACACCCTACCTAGTTGGAGCAGTTTTGGCTTTATGTATTATGGTGATGTTTTAGTTCATCTTTCTAAGATTATCAATTCTGGATATTATGTCCAAGTGTCCCTGTCATCATAGCACAATGGCCTTCTGTCTATTTTACCGATTTCGAGCGTATTTTTTCGCCACCCTTGCTTCCCTTTCGTAAGAGTTGATTTGCCCATATGCTTAGCATTTCTGTGACTTTGGATCAGATGAATTTCTTGTTAGAAACTCTTACTGAACTACTATGTTCCATCCAGATAATTCACACTCGTTACATCTTTGGTGGGTAAACTCGGATCAGCTTTGTGGAGAATTGTAACAACGTGTCAGCCATCATCCTCTCATCCAGTTAAAAACGCATCTGGTTTTTGTCTGTTACTTGCCTTTGGGTGTATAGATTTTTGTTTGTTTATTATTCTAGAATGATTTATAGCAGGTAAGCACTTTATTTCAGAATTAGTCATCATTATCTGAAAATGGTCGATAAACATTCTTAATACCATGTAAACATAATGATGACATATACCCATTAGTGACTTTTCAAAGCATTTTATGCCTGTGCCTTTTCCAGGTTCACGTATCTGATTAGTATAATGTGATTGCATATAATTCTGTATTTTCTAACAATTATTTAATTGGAATTCAGGGAACTCCCGTGTGTTGTGTTTTCATTCATACTTCCTCTTTACCCCATCCTAGCTACGGTTTTCTTACCTTTCAGAATGCACAGTAATTTTGGATAGGAGTACATTAATGGTCCAATTTAGGAGAATGTACTAACATAATAAACCACAGAAATAGGGAGAGGAAAATGCATAGGCGTGTGTGAATGGATGCCCAAAGGCAATTAATAAATTTAGACAGAATGTACATTTTTAAATCACAGCTTTAAAAATAGGGATGTGCCCGGCTGGTGTGGCTCTGTGGTTGAGCATCAACCCATGAACCAGGAGGTCACCGGGTTCGATTCCCAGTCAGGGCACAAGCCATGGGCTCGATACCATGTCCACTAATGTTAATATTGTCAGTTTTAATCTTATACATTATCACAAAGGCACATTAACATAGAAAAGTTTAAGGGGTGTGTGTGTGTGTGTGTGTGTGTTTATATGTACAGGGTGGGGAAAAAGTAAGTTTACAGCTGTTCATATGGAAAATAATACAAGAATTAATAAATAATAATACAAGAATAAACTCTGTGTTTTCATACTCACAACTGTAAACCTACTTTTTACCCCACCCTGTATATATTGAGAGAGAGAGAGAGATACTTAAAAACATCAATCCCAGGTCAGCTTCCCAAAAGCAATGAAAAGTAATGAGGTCAGTAACATCAACAACAACAGGAAGAGCAATGGTCAGTGGCGATAGCTAAGATTTACAGAGGGCTCCCTATGTGGCAGGCACTGTCCTGTGTGTTTTCCGTGTATTAACTCATTTAATATTCACAGCATCTCTACGAGGAATGTCCCATTTTCAGATGGGGTCTAAGGTGCACAGGGGTGAGGAAATTGCAGGGACATGAAAGTCGTCGGTGGCTGATCCATGATTAGAGCCAGTCTGCTTCCAAGACTCTGTACTTCTGAAAACTACTCTAAACTGCCAAGAAGAATATTAGTATAATAACAATTACCATTTGGAAAACATACTTAAACATCCTTTCATAATAGCAATAAAATGTGAAATATGGAGGCTTAAATTGAATGGGCAATATGTAGTCATAAATAACCCTATAAAATCATATTAGAGAGAATTTAAAAGAAGATTTGATTTAATGGTTGGATAAACTAGGTTCTTAAATGGGAAGAGAAAAATATTGGGCAATTTTCTATTAACCTTGATCTTTAGATTTCATTTAAGTCAAAGATCTAACCCGTCGTATCTTTGAAATGAAATGATCTTGTATGTATTTGGAAGTGTGAGTAGGCGAGAGGTCCAGCATTCGATGGAATAGGTTGTCACTTGTGATTAGCTTAAATGATAAAAACAGATTGAATACTTTACATAATTGAAAAAGCCAGAAACGGATGGGCTCAGGTACAGTGTGGTCAAGGCTTTATTTAGTCTCCAGTTCTTTGCAGTTCTCTAGGCTTTGCCTCCTCCCCGTCAGACTGGTTTTCCTGGTGATGGGAAGGCGGGTGCCACCAGCAGTTAGGGCTTCAGGCTTCCTTCCCCGTCAAGGGGGCGGGCCAGGCGGGTTTCTGCAGCTTTCAGCAAAGCATCCCACTTTAGCTCTGACTGGGCCTTTTAGGGACCAACACCATGGGCCGGAGAAGGCCACGCGTTGAGCTCGTCTGAACTGGATTAGGGCTAAAGTCAGTCCTACTTCTCGCCTGGCTGCCAGGCCCTAGAAGCGCCTGGCTTCCCAAGGGAAAATCTCGGGGTGATCAGAAGGGTAAGATGGAAAGGGTGTTGATAGGCAACAAAAAAGAAGCAAGGGGGGTGTGTAATAGAAAACATATTTTTTGTATTTATAAATTTATATTTTATACAAATTTTATATATTTATACGCTTATATATATATATTTATATGCTTACAAAGGACATAGATGAAGAGAAAGGAGTTTTTAGAAGAAAACTTATTATGGAGGCTGAAAAAAGATTAAGAACGGAGAACGCACACGGGCTGGGACGTGGTGGTGGGGACCTGCATGGGGCGGGGGCCTGTTCGGTGAATGAGGGTGGTTTCTGGAGACGTGGGGGTTGTTTGATGTAAACACTCTTTCTGCCTCCCCCGCACCTTGAAATCTTCAGTGACATTGTCCATATTCAGAAACGGCTTAGATATACACACACGTTTATAAAGTGAGAGACGGAAGTTAGCCTTAGGTCTGGGGTACAAAGGGGAGGAACTCTTCTGGAATCAGCGATGGAAGGTCAAGATTCTCAAAGTGGGGAGGGGGCCTTCTGGAAACGTGTAGACAGGATTTCCAGGGATGATCGCTTTCAGATACCCAAGGCCCTTGGAATCAGGGGCTCCTGCCGGGTCTGCCTAGAGTTTGAACATCGGAAGTTTCCCGCTGCTCTACTAATTTATGCACATCTGCGAATGAGACCAAAGGAAACCAACACAGAGGCTTCCCAACAACAGTCCTTTTCTTCTATTTGCTATTCTTTCAAAACATGTTTCTTGGGCCCCGGACATCTTACTAAACTCTGGGGATGTCAAAAGCAAGACTATACAAGTGAAAGTTCCCTATCCTGATGGAATTGACATTCTACTAGAGGGTTTAACAGTAATTGCTAAGCAACTAATTCCACAGCTGTTATTGTTTTCATTATAATTGAGGCGGTGGCAGAGGAGAAATGCAGGAGCTGAGATCACTAACTTCCCAGAGAGCCTGCACTGTTCTGGGGACAGCTTCTCAAGGAAGACATTTCAGCTGAGCACTGACTGCAGAACAGGAGTGAAACAAGGCTGTGAGGGCGTGGGGGATGGGCAGACCATGGGGTGGGGCAGGGGCGCGCTTCAGGGGTCCTGAGGCCTGATTGGACACATCCTTGCGGGCTCTTTCGTCTTGTTAGTCTTCATTAGAAGAGCATTGGAAGCTATTAAAAACTTAAGTCCATCAAAGGTGGCAGAAGACGGGGTCCAGCGGGGTACACGAGGTGAACACAGGTGTACTTTCTAAAGGGTCATTCAGGCTGATCACCTGTCTTCAGTTCTTTGCCTTGGACCAGGAGCAACTCCTAAGTACAGGACGTTAGGGAAACAATGTCAGCCCCTGGGATGGGGTACAAGGGGAGAGAGGTGATGAGCTGGTGCCATGTTCTTATCCTGGAGCCAGGTGGTAGCTAACTGTGGTTTGTCAGCAGGTTTGTGGGCAGGGCTGTCTCTCCGAATCCAATGCGGTAAACTCCTCTGGAAGAGGTTTGACCTGTTGGGTGACCATCACATCATCACATCGAGTGACAGGCGTGGAGCACTTTGCTACAGGGGGTGTTGGCTTCTCAGTAACCTCTTGCGTCTGTGTAGCGCAGACCAGGCGTCTTCACATACAGGGCCCCCCCATCCCAGGCCCTCAGACGCCACCCCAGTGTCACAAGGCAGATCTGCAAGCTGAAGCTCAGAGGGATGAAAGGAATCTCCTAAAGATACCATCTGGTAAAAGTCACAAAAAGCCTTACAATGTGCCTACTCTTCTGTCCTCGGGCCTATTCCTAACTTTCTGACCTCAGTAAAAAGCACAATGTATCAACTCCTAGGCCTGGAAAGTACAGGGTTCTTGTGGCAGACACAGAAGCTTACAGTGTAGCATCAGGCTTTGTCTCCGTGTCCTTTTGGACAGATGGCTACACTCCGCCTTTCGGTTTTCCCACCAAGTTCTCTCCTCAGCCCCCGGCCTGAATGTTTGCTTCTCCTTCTGTAAAGTCCATCCGGAAACTTAACTCCGGGTTTGTCTGCATGTTGGTTTGCCCTCTGCTCCCCCACACGAGGCTGTTACCGTGTTGTGAGTGGCTATGCTGTGAATTTCCGTCACAGACCTGAAGTCCTGTGTGTCTGCTCGTTGGTTTTTTCATGGTCTGCTCTCCCAACCGAAATCGCAGCTTCCACCTTATAGTCCCCGGTGCATGCTCAGGAATTAGCCAGTAGAAAGGCCTCAGCTTGTCAGGGGGGTGAGTGGAAAGCCACCGACCCCTCTCAGCTTCAATTTGCTTACATTTAATATAAAAGTATCACCCCCTAACGTGAAGGATTGCTGTGAGTGTTCAGTGAGATAGTGCGTGTGGGGGGATATCTAGGACGTTTCCTGGGACATCTGGACGCTCCGTCTGTGACGGACCCCTGCCCCCGCGGGTATCCACGCGGCAGTTTCAGGCTTCACACACGTGCGCGAGCTCACCTCCCGGGAGCTTCGCGTTGGCTTCTTCGCAGGAGCTGGTAGAAATGAAGGTGGCAGAGGAATTAAGTTCTTAGTAGCAGCAAGTATCAATTTAGCTGATAGCTGAGGCTGGCTGTTTTGGATGGCAGTCTTCCAGCTGGTGAATGGAAAATACATGATTCGCGATGTTTAAAAATACCCCGAGACAGATTAATTGTCAGTTGCTGACAGACGGAGGGGCGTGTGTGCCACTTTACACCCTGACCCAGCGCTCAAAACAAAATAACGCACCCACTGATTTCCTCCCCCCACCGCCGACGGTTCTGTGGATGTTGTGATTGTATTAATGAGCATTTTTATAACACTTTAGAATTCTGAAAGCACTTTCCCATAGATTCTCTCATTTAAGCCTCGCAATCCTTCAGAGGCTGGAGTGGGGCTCGTGTGAGCAAATAACCGGTCATGCATGGATGTGAAACCCTCTGAAATGGATGGCGTAGGATGACCGCAATCTCCCCATTCGTATTCACATTTCACACATAGGGAAAGAGCTCCGGCAAACTGTGGTCACCTTCCCGAGGGCACACAGCTGGGAAGGGTTAAAGCCAGTCCCTCATCAAAGGTGGGGGATCCCAGGGCTGGGATCACCCAGCTTCAGGCCTGTGGCAGGTTAGGACCGGCCGTTTCCCACCCAGGTCTCCACCGAGGGATCGCGTCAGTTAGCTCCAGCTGCCGTAACAAACGTCCGCAGGCTAAGTGGCTTAAGCAGCAGACATTTATTTTCTCTCAGTTTTGGAGGCTGGATGGGCAAGACCGAGGTTTGGGCAGTTTGCTTTCCTCTGAGGCTCGGCCCCTTGGCTTGAAGACGGCCCCCCTCTTACCCCCGCTGCACGGGGCAGTCACTCCCTGTACCCGTGCCCCTGGCGTCCTCTTGTGTGTCCAGCTTCCCCTCCCTTTAAGGCCCCCGTCAGATTGGATTAAGGCCCTCCCTAAGGGCCTCGTTTTAACTTAAGTGCCTCTTTAAAAGGCCCTGTCTCCGAATACGGTCACATTCTAAGGAACCGGGGGATTAGGATTTCAACATATAAATTACAAGAGAAAATGATGAACCAAAAACGGGAGCCAATAATAAATGAGCGTGCAAAAAACCCCCACAGAATCATCATTATGTTCAAATGTAGCATTTATAAAGTAAATTTAAGGGGACAAGAAGAGAAGCGCCAGAAAGAGTCTAGGGAGGAGAGGGGCATGTAAAGAGAGGCCTTTTTATATCGAGACCCTCTGAGTGTGTGAGGCCCCGTGTCTCCCTGACCCCGCTGCTGGGGGAGAGATTGGGGGGGGGGGGTAGGAAGGTTGGCGACGTCTTCCCCTCCCAGCCTCGAGAGAGTAGGTTGCCTTGGGATTGCTCAGGGAGGGTGGTCTGTGTGTCCCTGTGGTTGACGGAGTGTGACCTGAAGTGAGGCTCCCTCCCAGGATAACCAGAGGGTGAGCTTGGACAACAAAACATGAGACTACACCTACAGTGACTCAGTGCACAGAAGAGGTGGCAAGAGCGGGGCACACACGTCCCCGCGGACCAGAGGGAGGAAGCCGGGGCGCCTTGGACCCTGTCTAATAGGGCCGCCTAGTGCGGGGGGGACCTCCGCCTCCAGCTGGCGGGGAGTGCCTGGGGCTGGGCGGGAATCCTAAGCACCCCTCGAGAGGATGTCTTCCGAGAAGTAGGGGGCAAAATGCAGGGAAGAGAAACGGAGGAGTTGCCACCAGCCCAGCCCTTCTCTGCTTTCCTGATGTCGGCGTCCGGTAGGTCAGGTCCAAACGGGGAGGGAAATTCGATGTGGAATCAAGTTCAGGGTTGGGATTAAGATCTTGGATGCAGCCACTAGTCATTAGGGAAACGATCATCAAAATCACAGAGACACACTTCACATTCACGAGGACATATAATAGGAAATAGAAAATGATGTTTGGGGGAGGTTGTGGAGAAATTGGAAACCTCATGCATCGCTGGTGGGAATATGAAATGTGGAAAACACGTTGGCATTTCCTCAAAAAGTTAAACATAGAATTATGATAGGACCCAGAAATCCTTCTCCTAAATATTGTAACCAAAAGAACTAAAAAAGCAAGTATTTTTTTAAAAAAAGTACATAAGAATATTAATAACAGGACTAATTGCAGTAGCCAAAAGATAGAAACAGCCTAAGTGTCTATGAACTAATGAATAGATAAGCAAAATGTGATATAGCCAAACAATGGAATATTACTCAGCCGTTAAAAAGAATGAAGTTCTCATACATGTACAACACAGAGGAGCCTTGAACACATTAAGCCGAATGAAATAAGCCAAATGCAAAAGACCATCAGAGATTCCATTTCTATGAAGTATCCAGAATTGGCAAATTCCTAGAGACAGAAAGCATTGTCAGGAGCTGAGAGGTGTGGAGAGCGGGGAATGTCTCTTAATGGGGTGTGGTTTCCTTTTGAGATGATGAAATGTTCTGGAATTAGGGGCAGTGGTTGCACAACATTGCAAAAGTCCTAAGGGCCACTTACTTGTACCCTTTAAAATGGTTAAAATCAGTGCACAGATTTTTCTGTATCTGTACACCAGAAATGATAACTATTTTGATGGGTTGTTGTGGAAGTTTCAGAAAATAAATATAAATCATTTTATACTATGTACATAGTACATAATTAATGAAACAGTAGCTGCTATGATTATTTTGTTAATAGTAACAATTGCAAAAGACCAAATGGTAAATGGCTACACAAATAAAAGTGCAGTAGGACTTCAAGAAGAGATAGCTTTGTATGTGCTCAAGTGCTGAGAAAGATTTTCAGAGAATGATGAATCCATGCTGAGGTAAATTCCTAGAAAAGAGAGAAGTGATAAGGTTCAGAGCTTGCCAGGTGCCCCATGCTGAACTGCTTAACTCGTTCAGTTCCCCACATTGCTGGTAGGTTCCCCTCACTGCCATTCGGAGGAGGAAAAAACTGAGGCTCAGAAAGTTTGAGCAACTTGCCTAGTATTTCCAGGATTATATTTGGCTATGTCAGTCCAAAGAGGTTTTCAAGCTCTGTTATCTGATCTCGTGGGTTTCATGGGTGTGTCAACTTCGGGGGCCAGGCAGTGAGGAAAGGGCACTTGGATCCAGCCTCCCCCTTTTCTTTGAACGTAGTAGATCTGTTTTAATGTGTTTTATGATTTGGATTTCCAGACAGGTTTTCAGAAATAAATAGCTTCTGATGTTTTATAAAACGGGAAAAGCCCACCACCCAAAGTCAAATCATCATCTTCCATCTAGATAATCTTATTGACCGATGGCACCCTGATACATCTAATTTGAAGATACTAAAAGAGAGAAAACGTTGTTTTAAAAATGTAAAAAACCTTGAACTACATTACTCTGCCTTGCTCCATGAGACAGAAGAAGAATAATGTATCTAAAATATCTCCCCCTTCCTTTTGCAAACAGTGGGGTTGCCAATCAACAGCCTCCTCGCTTTCCTGGCGCTGTTTCTATGTGCTGTGTGTAATGAGTTTTGTACGCTCCCTGCCCTTCTTTGAATGCGGTTGATTTTCCCCACAAGTGTCCTATCCACACCTCAGGGAGGCCCCGGGTCTCCTGCGGCAGGACGGCTGAGCGCTCTCGGGCCCCTCCCGTCCCTGTCCCCTCTCCATCCCGGGGAGATTTTATAGAGGCTACAGGAGTCCTGGCAAAGCCTCCGGTCGCCTTCCCTGGCCTTTGAGAGGCAGCCTGCAGGACAAAAACCTCCTCTGGACAAACTGCCTCTTCTGCAGCGTTCACACAAAATAGCCAAGCCTTTGGTGGCACTTTTCTCAGAGCGTTCAGGGCTATTATCATAGGCTGCCGCCCGAGAGCCTGAATGGGGGACTCATTAGTTTTGTGAGCCCGCATAGGTCCAAAGAGAGTTCCTGCGCAATCCCAACAATTTTCTTTTGTTTGCTCTTGATGTTGCATCGTCTCCGAGCGGGCTTGATGACACGGGAATGATTAACTCACACAGAGCTGGAAATAACCCTCCAGAGGGTCAGCCCGGCCCAGGCCCCTGGGAGGAGCCACAGGACAGCTCCTCTCCACCTCCAGGGGCTCTGTTTCCGATTACTGAGGGTGTGGACGCTGTGTTTAGAGAGTCTTCCTCCTTCACTTATATGACACCAGCTTCTCAAGGAAACAGAACCACTTGAAACCTTCCTTGTGAGCTGAAGTTTCTGTTCTGCCTCTGCAGCTCCCCACCGCGTCTAGAGCTCACTCATACTCTGCGGCTCACCATCGGAAAGCCTGCGGGCGCCACACCTTTTATACTCACCTGGACTCCACATTGAAGATTTTCTTATTCATTCTTGGGTTTTTTTGGTGTGTGTGTGTGTGTTTTTAATGTTTTGTTTGTTTGTTTTTTCCTGAGAGTCAAGAATTTAAATTGTAATTTGGCATTTTCTAGTGCAAAAGCCATAGCAACAAACAGCCCGGCACATAGTAGGTGCTCAAAAATTGGAACTATCTTTTCTCTTTCTGTTGGAGCTGTGAGATGCCATTATTCTGTTATTTGAACGGAATTAATGGGAGGGGGATCACTCTAGACAACAAAATGACCCAGATGCTATGAAAAATCACGTTAGGGTGACTCAGACATAAAACTATAAGACTTGGATCGAGGAAGAAAAAAATGGTTTGAATTCATGGGGATGTGCGGTCAGGTTGGTGCTCAGGTTATTATTTCTGTTACCGTTACCCCTGCTGTTCCACCAGGGTCTGTGATGACCATCACCGGCAGCAACTAACGCTTCCTGTTCACCCTGCACAGGGCCAGCTCTTACTTAATAGGCATCATTATATTTGTCTCCCCAACAACCCCCTTTAACTTCAGTGTAAAATGAGGAAAACTAACTCTGGTAAGGTTAAGTAAATTGACCACGATCACCAGAAAGAAGGTGATAAAGCCAGGACCTGAGCCAGGGTGGTGTAACTTTAGGACCCTTGAAGGTAGTTGGTGCTCTCATCTCACCAGCCCACCCAGCGCTCTCTCTTCCCCGCCCAGGGCCCCTCCCAATGCCCCCTCCACTCTTGCCCTAAGTAGCACTGACAGTCCCTTATGCCAGGGTTTCAATTTGAATGGGTGGTGGGAGTGAAAAAGGAGATGATGGTAATAGAAAAATGCTGGAGGTTTTCACAGAACAGAAGTAGAAGTGGTCAGGTAAGGTGTCTGAGGGAGGCCCCTGGGAACCTGGATGCTCACTCTTAGGCTCACGTTTTATCTTCGAGTCATGACAGCAAGTTACGGGCGTCGGGCGGTGAGCAAGGCTTTGCCTCTGCCTTCACGAACCTTATAGTTTAGCGTGGGAAATAGGCAGTAAAATGCTGATAATTCAGAAATCCTTGCTACAACTGGGCACGTGGGAGCCCAGAGGGGCCCAACCAGATTGTAGAGACCGTGGAAAACCTCCCAGAGGAAATCAAAGCTGGGCTGTTACCCGCAGAGGAGGGTGCCTGTTAAGACATCAATCCTGAACAAAGGGGCACGGTAGGTAATGCCTCTGAGCACTTTTCCCTGTTCGGAGTTGATGTAGTCACCTATAAAATGAGGTCCAGAATGGAAATGTCCAAGGTCCCTAAAGCAAAGTACAGTCTAGCACATGGTAGGTGCTCGGTAAATGTCAGTCTCCTTCTTGTGATAACAACCAAAATGCTGGCCCTGGAAGGATGTGGGAGTTTGTTACCTAACAGCAGGATGAGGGGAGGCTTATTCGGGTTAGCTATTGCTGCATAATGAACCAGCCCTAAAGAGTGCAGTGTGAAAAATCAACCCTTGTTTTATGCTTATGGATTCTACGGGTCAAGAATTCAGCCGGATACTCATACAGGTTGATAAGTCAAGTTGACTGTTAGTTAAAATAACTCGTAGCATGCAGACGGGCAACCAGATTTGGGTTTCAGCCTCAGCCCGACTTTTCACCAGCAATGTCACATTCACTGTAAGCCTCTGTTTTATCATCTGTAAAATGGGAATAAGTAGAGTAACTGTCTTTACATGGTCATTTTAAGGACTGAATGAGCAGGGAGCTAATTATATAAACCCCTTAGTAGAGTGCCTGACAAGTAGGAAGAGTCCAATAAGTATTTCCTATTACTATTTTTTTTTTTTAATTCAGCCAGAATATAGTGGAAATAGCTAGTCTTTGCTCTGCAAGGTTGGGGCTGTTCTCTGGGAAGGTTTGGATGGTTGGGGACTGGAAGGATCTAGAGGCTTTTATTTTTGTATGTCTAGGACCTGGTCAGAGATGTCCTCATGTCCTGGCTTAACTGAACCGTGGGCCAGATGACGTGTCTGGGGTCTCACCACATAGATTGTGCTAGTTGGGCTATGACAGTTGAATTACAAGAAAGAGTGCTCGGAAATGAAGCACATAAGAAGCGTGTGAGATGGAAAATATTCTGTAATACTTTAACAAATTAGAATCTGTTACAAAACCATCCCAGAAATGTTTAAAATAAAGGCACAAAGTCTGAATAGACATACACCCATTAGTCTGGTATATTTTTTATAAGCACAGGATCTGACCACCATACTCACCAGGATTTTCCTGAGAGCGGGATTTGTGTTTCAGTCACCATTGCACTTCTAGCGCGTATTACAGGGGCTGGTACATTGCGGGTGCCCTATAGGTGTGTGTTGCATTAACAAATAAATACATTCAAGGTCTATTAAAAGAATGCCTATAGAAAGAGTACATAGTGTATGTAGACAACTTTGCCATAAATATGTGGGCTGTTTTTTAAGAAACCAGTTCTCAATTAAAACTCTAAGTGAATATGAAAAGAAGAATGCCATATAGTAAAAACACGTATGAGATACTTACTGTATTATCTCACCCAGGAATTCTAAAACAAATGTGTCCTGAAGGTGCAAATCATGATATGCGCCTTCAAAAGTAGTCACAATTGGTGGCATTTGAAATATTGTGACGTCAGGGTAGAAAAGGAGAAGTATTTCTGAACAACAGAGGTTAGCAGCGCTCCCTCAGGGTATTTCATTTCTCCTAGGGGGGCTTACTCTGGTACAGTAAAACAATATAATTTTTACCCACTTCTCTTGGTGTGTGCTGTTGCTTTGTCTTGGGAGATTACCTTTATACTTAACAATTAGAGCCCGTGACCGAAAACCCTTTTGGTCAGTGACTCACTCTGTGACCTTGAACCCATGTACGACTTTGACACCAGCTGCCCCATCACTTAGCACAGCTTACAGCTTTGAAGACACAGCCCCAAATGGGCAAAACCTTCTTCCAATGTGACAACGCGGGGCGTTTTACAAAAATAATGTACGATGATCCTACATCCCTTCTCCCTGGGCCTACACGCTCCCTTGACCGTAAGGCACGTCTCCCTGGAAGATGCATCCTCTCTCTCAGGCAGTCAGAATGTACGTGTAATGATTTGCGCCTTCAGTGCACAGCAGCTGGGAGAAGTTGGCGCCAATAACTTTTTTTTTTTTTTTTTTATTTGCTAATATCATTTGGCTTTCTCCTCAAATGAAATTTAAAATGAAACCGTTTGGCAACCCACATTAGCACCATCTAGCAACAGTCCCATGTTGGTTCCACTGCAGTCTGGTAATTTACAGACGCGTCGGGCTGAAAGGGACTTGGCAAGCTTATCTAATCCAATGGCTCCTAAACCTGGCTGAGCATCAACATTTAATGGGAACCTTTAAAAAATACAGATTCCTGGGCATGCAGCCCTACTGATCCGTAGGATAGAACCCACACAAGTGAGACGTGGGAATTTTAATCTTTAGAAGGTTTCCCACATGATTCTGATGGTAAGGTAGGTTTAAAGTCACTGCTCCAGTCTATAGTTCATCTCCAGCTGAAACCCTGGGGATAGTTTTGTTTGCTTTTTCTAGTTATATTCCTTGTTTCTCTCTCTCTCTTTCTCTCACATCCGAGTAAAGAATATGCTGCCATGCCCCCCTCCATTTCCCCGCCGTTAATTTTCAGACCTCTCCTGAGTGAGTGGCCAGGATGTGCCGAGATCATTTTTAGAGACAAGAGGCTAGAAGAGGTTCTTGGAAGCACAGGTGCTTCCAGGAGCGTCCCATCAGTGACATTTCCTCTTCAGTAAATCCCTGACAGTGAGATCGCTGTCCCGCTCTTCTAAACTCTAACCTAGTTTTAAGTTTTCTGATTCCACTGGATTTTAGGTGCTTCCCCGAAAGCGAGAATTTTATCAAACTTTGCTGATGTCCATCTCACTTAACACGATCCCTTTTTAGTCTCAGGCATTGTGGATTAAAAGAAAATGCACGAGATTACAATATCTCCCTACTTAAAACTCTTCAAGTCATCCTAATTAAAGACCAATTAAATCTGGCCTTTCATTGAGAAAGACCAGCTTTCTTACCGTGTCCCTGTGCCCCTGCGTGATGGTGTTCCTGCTGGCCTTTTGTCTGCATCACCTCTCATTTCCTTCTCCTTGGCTGGCATCAAAGCCTTCATTCTATTTTGTGAACATAGAGCGGGGATCCCCCTCTGAACTTTGATTTTTATTATTTTTGCTCTGCCTTGGATATTTTTCACACATTTCACATCTTGTCACTCACCAGTTTAGCTCCCAGGGCATTTGCTTGGCAGCGAAAATCAGACACTGTTATGCTTTGTTAATGAATACATCCGTTGTCTATGGTCTAGCATCCTATTGGAATATGTGCATCCTGGGGGCAGAGATTTTGCCCGTCTTCTCTACTGCAGAGTCCCTGGCTCAAAGCATTCAATACATATTTGTTGAATGAGGAACCTGGTGGTGGGTTTCCCCAACAGACAGGCTCTGCTGAAATCAGAAGCAGCTTCTTGCCCAATTTGCAATATCATAATAACTCTACTTTCTTGGTACATCCAGTCAACTTAAGAGCTGCAATCGTAAGCGATGGCAGTGGCTCATAACTTAATGTAATCATCTTAGTACCTAACCCAACCCTTCTTTCTCCACCATAAAGCCACATTCGTTTTGCACTGACTTCAGAAAAAGAAACCCAGTGGCACACCCGCAGTGTGTTATGAATAACTGACTGTAGGTAAATACTACCCTTGGTTTGGAGCATCAAAGCCACTCAGCAACTGGATGAACCACCTAGTAAAGATGTATTATCGTTTCGTTATTTGTACACAGCAAACACATATTTTTTATGAACTACCAAGTCTGGCTGCATTTAGAAAGTTTTTAACCTTTTCATATTGAAGTTTATATGATTATAAACTTGAAGTATGACGTTGTGGGAAAAGCACTGGGTGAAGTCATGGCTCGGAGTAATTACTTCACTCCGTGTGGTCTTGGAAATGTCATGTCATGTCTATGAGCCTAAATTTCCTTCCCAATAAAATGGAGATAAAGCCAAACTCATGGAGTTGTAGTGACATTCAACATTCAAATAAAATTCTGTATGTGGATATATTTTAGAAGTACCAGAACTTCATTCAGACTTAAGGAAACATTATGTGAGTGGTCACTGCTAGTCATTCATGTGAAAGGGCTTATAAAGCACCTAGTATGTGTAATCTTTGTGCTAAGTACAAGAGACACAGTGAATAAAACAGGCTCGGCCCATGTTGTTATGGGACTTGTTGTGTAAGAGAGAGACAAATGTTAAATATTCCTATAAATATATCATGATTACCTTTGGTAAGCATTATAAAGAAGCACTATATGTGGTTGTCAAAGAGACATAATATTGATTTACTTATCAATAAATACTGACAGTTATAAAATTGACATTGCCTAAGATAATTCTTTATTATGCCAACCTTACTCTATTAAATTTCTCATTCCCTAAGGAGATGAAGAGAAGTAGTTGACATCTAAGAAAAGGGTACAGCAGTGTGCATTGAATGTAGTCTGATACGTTACACTTGTTTCCAAGTCCTGATTAATTAATCATGGAAGACTGGAAAACAAAAGAATTGCTTTCTGACCATGGAATTTCACCCTTGTTAATTTCCATTCACCTTTGTTTTTCCTTAACAGAATCTGTTTTCCTATGAAGCTTATACTCATTTTCTTCTTCATTTATTCACCACAACCATAATCTTGGATAAGAAATTGAAATATTTTTCTAATTCATGCCTGTGTTTTAGTATTTCCTTTTCCAGTTTAAGTGGTATCTCCTTTTAGGTAGCATTTGGTCAATGTATATAAGTCATAAAAGCATTTGAAAATTTGACTCCAGGATGCTTGAAAAAAAGACAAGAATACTTACCACAAAATCAAACGACAAGTAATAAATAAATTGTTTGTAGCACATAATTCAGAGAAATAGCTGACTTTATTAATACGCAAAGAGCTCTTGAAAATCAGTAAGAGAAAGATAAATGGCCTAATAGAAAAATGGGCAAAGACTATGAACAGGCAATGCACAGAAGGAATCATATGAGTGGCCAATAAACATGAAAAAGCACACAATTTCACATGTAATTAAGGAAAAGCCGATTAAAATTTTAAGGAGATGCCATTTGTTACCTACCAGAATGATACAGAACAGAGTTTGAGATTGCTACATGTTGACAATGGCTGAGAACACCCTCTCACATTAACTATTGATGAGATAGGGGAAAACTTAGAAAAACTAAAATATATATATGATGTTAAAAAATAGAGGTCAATTTGGTTTTACCAAAACTTTAAAAAACGTATACCCTTTCACAGAGTAATTCTATTTGTCAGATTTTACCTTACAGATATACTCACATTTGCTTATTCAGGAAAGTATGTTGCAACATTGTGTATAATTTTTTTTTTTTAATCTGTGTAAACAACATAAATATCCATTAACAAAGTCTGGTTCACTAGATTTTCTGCAGTAATAAGCTGAGTTCTTGGAGAGAGTATCCAGCAAGTAGCACACTTTTCTCCTGCCCGAGTTCAGAATCAATTGAGGAAATAGCGTATGTAGAGACCAAAATATCTCCTTTAAAAAACCAATAAAGGCTGTGTTAGAGGATGTGGCCTATATCTATAGGCAGATTGGCTTCCTGGACCATTCACTGTATCAGATAAGTGATTCCATTTTGGTAAAAAACAAACAAAACAAACAACCACCTAGGCCCACAAAGCATACTCCAGTAATTCAAATTCTTCTGGAAAGATGAACAACTTCTAGTAATTGGTTACACCTGTAGAAAGCAACTAAACTTGAGGCAACTATAATTATTCATTTTATATCTGCTGTATTCTTCAGATTTGTTTTTATTATGTGCATATATTATTTATAATAGTAATAAAGCTAAATGTAAGCCATTTGTCAGTGCCTGATTGTTGCTACTGATTAAAAAAAGCAAATTCATTTTCACTCACTTGCTCTAAACCTCCTTACCAACCTTATCTCCAGATAACACCTAGATGTGAAGCCTGGATACCACCAAATATTTACATTACCCCTGCCAAGGCTATCTGATCAGTTGACAAAACACTTCCATCAGGTCTGCCTGTCAAAAAAAAAAAAAAAAAAAAACTAGCTAAGAAGTCACACTCCTGTGACACGGGTGGGCAGGAAGATTGATACACCATTTTTCAAGAATGACATGGCTGTATCTCTCAACAACTTTAAAAATGCCTTTCAACCCGGCGATTCCAATTTTAGAGACTTATCCTAAAGCAGTCGTCACAGAGGTGAGTAAAGACTTAGTTTCTAGGATGTTCATTGGAATACTGGTTTTGTTCACAATGGCATTGTTCATAATAAATGTCAGTAGTAGGGACCTGGTTAACTAAGGTATGGGGCATCCCTACAGAGGAAACCTTGCAGTCATGACAGTGACGGAGCAGAATGTGACCTAAGAAGATGTTCACGACACACCCTTAAGTGGAAAACCCCTTGGTGCAAACATCATGTGTAATATACATCTGTTTTTACATATAAAGTCTAACTGGGAAAAGGTGTAGGCTACACACTAAACTATAAATTGCAGTTATCTCTGTATGATACTGACCTAGATTTCATTTTGTACATTTTTCTACATAGCTATATTTTTTTCAAAATTTTCTAATAGACATATACTACTCCTTTATTAAAGGGGATTAGGCATATAGTTTTGGGTAAAAATTCAGCATTTCTACCCCCAGAAAAATATAGCAGAAGGGAAATATACCAAATTCAAGGCCCAGCTAAGGAATCATTTACTACGGGAAGTCTTTCCATGCCTCCTTGTTGTAATTATCTCTCAGTGCCCCAGACGTTCCCTCCACATGTCTTTAGAGCTTCTTGCTATGTGTATGACTCCTGCCCCAGGCTGCAAACTCGCTGATGGCAGGGACGTATCTTATATAACAGGGAAACCCTTATAGCTCCCAAGAGTGGTGCAAGGAGCACTTGTGTGCCATGACTGCTTGTTGACCTGCATACAATTACCGGTATCAGTTAGTTAAAAAGAAGATTATAAAATTATCGATGGCAAAACAATAGATATAGGCTGTGTTCGCCGCTGAAATAACCCACTGGGGGAAGAGAAGGGGGAGAAAAACCTTTGCTTTGAAGAGCTGTTCAGTTTCTGCTGCATGTGATTGCATCTGAATGGCCACTTGGGTGGATATTTGAGGACTGCCAAACCGGAGAGAGGACGGCACCCAGAGAGGCTCTCTGTGCTTCGAAGCAGCGGCCTGGCACAGAAATTCCGGCCGCAATAAGAAAAGCTCCGCTGTGAAGAAAGTTCTGAGTGCTCCATCAATCGGCCCTTGTACGGGTCTGGAGTTACTGAGACAGAGCCCAGCCCTCCAGTACCAGCCCTTGCCTGTGCTTTTGGGGCAAGGCAAGCTCTAAGATGAGCCTCGGCAGCTTGCGCCTCTCCGGGACTCGTTCTCTTTCTCTCTCCCTCTTCTCCTGCCTTCTGAAATCTTCAGCACGGATGCTTTATGTTCTGGCTTGTAAATGAAGCCTGTTATTATCATTGAGATAGTGTTTTTATGGCATAAATAATGAGCTCAAACAGGGGAAGCGGCATTGAGCGGAATTACTGCCTGAGCTGAGATGGAAATAATCAATATGTCCTCACTTACAAATCTCATCTGCATGTCAGCTCCATCCTGCTGGCTGTCTCCCTACAGATTCATTTCACAGGAGGCCCCATAAAGCATGCGGGTGGCATTGATCTGTTTTATTCATAGCCGGAGATAGAAATGCATCATTTGAAATTAATAGGAGGGCTTGTGTTTATAACCTGATTGAGAATGAGTGGCCTGCGATGCAGGCCGTTAGGGAAGGACTCGCCCACCCGAGGGAGAGGGCCCCGGGGCCCGGGGACCGGGGGCCTCGTGTGAAGTCCCTTTGATGGAATGCTCTTCGCCGCTCTTCATTCTTCAGGATTTTGCAGCCTGAATCCTACATGTACTCTTTGCAGCAGTTTCTTAAGTCAAATGAAGGGGCTGTGATCCGTTTCCCGACATTTTCCCCAATTCCGCCTGCCCTTTTTTCCTTTAATTCTGTGCAAAATGAACACTGAGACGTTATCTCATAGAAATGGAGAGGAAGCTTAGACATTGTCTCTTTCAGTCTTGTCCGTGATCATCACATATGCCCAACGTCACCGCGGTCAACCACTCCGATTGACTCTGTTAAGATGAGGGAAATTCACTGCTTTATAGCACAGCCCCACACGAAAAAATAGTGTAGAAAGCTTCTGTTTTTTTCACGGAGTTGCGATATAAATCATCCCCGTGGCGTTTCCAGCCTCATTGTTTGCTCAGGTAGCACACACTCATCCTTCAGCCCTCAGATCACACGTCCTGTCTTCAGGGGAGGTGTTAATGGCCCCCCCATGCTAGATCAGATCCTTCTGTCATTCTCCTGGACCCTGTCAAATAGCTCAATAGCTCATATTGCATTTTAACTGTTTTATTTTGAGATAATTAGAAATTCATACGCAGTTATAAGAAATAATACAGCGAGGTCCTGTGTACCCCTTACCAAATTTCCCCCCAAAGTAACAAGGATATTGATATTGACACACTCCGCCCATCTTACATCTATTTCCTCAGTTTTACATACGCACGTGTGTGTTCAGTTCTGTGCAGTTTTATCACATACGTAGGTTCATGTATCCACCACCAGAGACGAGTCCCACGCGTCGGTCACTACCACAGTCCCAGGTGCTGCCCCTCGGTAGCACCCCCCCCCCCAACCCTCAGTCATCCCTAACCCCTGGCAACCGCTAATTTTTTCTCCATTTCTCTCACTTTGTCATTTCAAAATGCTATATAAATGAAATAATCATAGGTAACCTTTGGGGATTGGCTTTTTCAACTCAGAACAATTCCCTTGACAGTTAACCAAGTTTTTGCATATATATAAGTTGTTCATTCTTTTTTATGGACAAGTCGTGTTTCATGGTATGAACATACCACAGTTGGCTTAACCACCCCCATTGAATAAAAAGTGGAGGCGTTTGGGTTTTTACCACCGGCTTTTATAATAAGGCTTCTATGAGCACTCCTGTATGAACAGATGTTTTCTTTGGCGGGGGATGCACAAGAAGGAAATTGCTGGGTTCTGTTCCTGTTGCATTTTACCACTATATTTTTGAGCTTTTTAATCCACTTAAAACTTGACTGTGGGCTTCATAAGAGCAAAAGATTCAATCTTTTTTTTTTTTTTTCTTTAACCTCTGGCACCTAGCACAGTGCCTGGCACTTAGTAATTATTAAGTAAATGCATATAAATACAATGCATGTAGGTATATTTCAGCACTCTCCTAATTAATGTAGGGGTTTGCCTTGAGCCTGAGCTTTTCAGCCCCATGAACCCCAAAGGATTTATCGGGTTGCACCTTTTGTCACTGGGGCCTCTGAGTGTCCTGAGGTTTTGCAGCTAAGAATTCAGGAGGGGGAAGGCTTGTCTGGACGGCGCCTATGCTGGTCTTCTTCCAGTTTGTTTTTCTTCTCTCCATGGTCTGTCTCCCACTGAAATGTCTGTGGTGTCCTCTTGACTCTAGGAAGTTTACTCTGTAGAACTTACAAAGGAAGAGGTAATAATAAATGAAAAGATGTGGCAGAGGCAACTAAGAGCTGGGTGCCCAGTTTCCTCAGAGTGAGATCAAGCTAATAAAAGGCTAATTATATACATATATGTGTGTGTATGCAAATATACACACATATATCTCTAAGCTAATTAAAGAGCTGACCAATAATTCCCTCAAATAATTATAATTATAGAAATAAAAAATATGTGTGACAGCACATTAAAATGTTAGAAACGCCTTTGCATAAAGATATTGTTCTGGCGTGCTGCTCCCTAAAGCCGTATTTTGTCCTGGGTCCATAAAGTCTTTAACTAAAGGTGACGTGCTATTAAAGAGTAATGAAGATCGCGACGCAGAGGAACAGACAGTTGCCTCTATTCACCCGTAAATTTCAAAGGAATTCATTCTAAATTTCCCGAACACGGTCTCCCGGCACGTACAGATGCCTCCTGGCTTCAGGCTGCTCTCCTGTGGGCTGTACCACACTTGAAGACTGATTAAAATAATTATTTTTACATTTGAATCTTTTTTTTTCTGTTTGTGGTATGTTTACTTCTCTCTCCCCAGAGTCAAGTTTTTGAATTAGGAAAATGGAATTTTGCTAATGTATCAACAGAGGGAAAAAGGCATGAGATTCCATATGGACACTTAGCCTCTGGTCTCTCCCCGTCGCAACTCATCTTAACGCAGGAAGTCTCCACGCCCTGAAGTATCAGCGTTCAAGTGAGGGGGGAGGGGGAGGTAATTCCTCTGTCTCTGTCTCTCACTCTTCTTTTTTTTAAAAAAATATATATGTATATATATTTCCTTATTGATTTCAGAGGGAAGAAGGGAGAGGGAGAGAGAGAAACATCAATGATGAGAGAGTCTTTGATCGGCTGCCTTCTGCACACCCGCTACTGGGGATCGAGCCTGAAACCAGGGCCTGTGCCCTGATGGGGAATCGAACCAAGATCTCCTGGATCCTAGGTCGATGCTCAACTGATGAGCCAAGCCTGCTGGGCTCAATTCTTCATTTTGAAATAGAAAATTCAAAGGGGTTACAAAAATAGCACAGAGAAGCCCAAGAATCCTTCACCTTGCGGCCCCCAGTGGTGACATCTTACATAACTCTAGCACTATATCAAAACAGTAACTCACCACTGGTATAATCTTGTCAACTACACTACAGACCGTGCTCAGTTTTCACCAGGGCTGTGTGTGTGTGTCTCTGTGTGTAGCTGTATGTGATTTAATCCCATGTCTAGTGCATGTAGTCATCACACAATCCAGATACAGTACCGTTCCCTTATCACAAAGGAACTCCCTGGTGCTGTCCCTTTATTGTGGTTGCCACGTGGGCATGATAGCTCTCTTTTTCCTGCAGAGATAAAGTTCAAATTTCTTAGCCTATTGGTCAAAGCCATTCCAAAGGAACGAGCTACTTTGAACTGGCAGTGCCCTATGTGTTCACTGGGCCTGGCTTACCTATCGGCAGAGCCACTGGGAGTTCAAAGATCAATGCCCAGGTGTTCGTTTCCTCCTGAACTTGCTCCACTGATGTAGGTAACCTTTGGAGGAGTACTTCTGGACATTCTTACCCTCTCCATCTCCATGCAGCGGGGCTGGCAACAAATATTGTCTAAGAATCCAAAAAATTGGGACAGGTCTGCCACCTTCAGATTTCTTCATTTCGGTTGTTACCTGCAATTGGATAAGCTGGGCTGGTGCTTTCTCCACAGAGGTCGTCTTCAGTTCCGAGCAGGGTAGTGGAATTTCTGTTCTCCCGCTCAACCTGTTAGAAACTTCGCATTGAACATTGATGTTTCCCTAAGTATTAATCAAAAAATCACTGTGTAAAAATTCAGCTCTTTTTCCTCATCTATGGTACTTGTTCAGATGGGATCAGGAGGAGATTTTATATTGTCTCCACCAATGGAAATTCGAGTGGTGATCACCAAACCCCATCTAAATTCTGATATCCAACCATGCTCCAGGTGTGTCGCTAGGCTCTGGAGACTTCATAGCGGACCAAAGAGCTACAGGGCTACCGTCAGAGGGCCGACAGTCTAGTGGAGCAGGGCTTAGGGGCAGCAATCACATCTGATGATCTCAGCGCAGCAGCGTCTACTTCAATGTGTTCTACATAGTGTGCATTCATCGTACAAGGTGGGGCAATGTAGGTTACAGTTGTTTGTATAGAAAATAATACAATAATTAATAAGTAATAATCCAAGAATAAGCTCCGTATTTCACGTACTCACAACTTTAAACCGACTTTTGCCCCACATTTTGAATAGATGGATTCACCAGCTTTGGAGAAACAAATGCCAAATTGAGGCCTAATAACAAAAGGTTCTCTTCTCTGGTTTCCCCCATAAATTCTACACATTGTGAGATTTGGAAATAAGCTGAGGTTCCCTAAGAAAAATGCCGTCTTTGGGTTTTAAGATGGAAGCATGAAGCCAAAGGCTGGAATTTCTCAGCAGGTTTCCGAAGCAGCTTCACAGACCGCCTTCCCTCTGAGGCTGCGTCGGCTGCAGATATTCCACCGGCACTGCTCTCTTCCTCATACTAATTTACAGCGCAACCAACTCTAATAATGTGCGAAAGAAGCATTACTGAGAAATAAGTATTATCAATTAGCATACAAAAGTGGCACTGCAGACACTGTTTCTGGATAAGAGGTCCTGAGAGAGCGGAGCAGCCCAGAGGCGGGACCAGCGCTCAACATCCCAGTTTACAGCCCCTTTGGGGTGCTTGAGCAAAGAAAATCAACTCCCTATTAGTGGTCTGAAAGCAAAACACTTCTATTTCCCTGTAAATTCATTTGGAAAACAGCATGACGTGGGGGGAAAACTCTGTGGCTGTTAAGAGAAAACTGTCACCTATTGAACACTCTTTAGGTTGACTCGTGTTGATGCTGACGAAATGTTCATTGTGGACGGGTCATTTGTGTCAAAGTTCAGACTGAATGCTCTGTTTAAGCAGATGAGATGTAGTTACCTTAAGGGAAATGCTTATGTAATCCAGCCTCCTCTGTGTATACTTGGATCTAAAGAGCACTTGAGCCACTGGGAGTGAATATGCTATTATAACACTTCCTTTTCTGTTTATTTATCTATCTTACAACATACCAAGTTCAGAATGCTATCTCCTCCTTGTGATATGCACAAGTCCTCACGGTCATCATGCATTCTGCTCTCCTGGGCTTCCTCGGTGTATTTTGTACATTAGGTAGCCCCTTAGCATGGTCTATAAGGCCCTCTGAGATCAGAACCCTGTGTCCAACACCAACTTCATCTCTCACTATGTTCCTTTTACTCTTTGCATTCCAACCAACTCAAATAAGTTGGAATTTCCTCTAGATGCCCTTCCAAATTATGCCACCTCTCTTTGCTCATAACTCTTCCCTCTGCCTGGGCTATCTTACCTCCCCATGTTCAACCCATACACTTTCCACTTCCAACTCATTTTATTTTTCCCCTACTCCTATAGCATTGCCTCCTGCCCCTCTTGTAGTCTCCGCATTCCCATGGATATATTTTGGTTGTTGTATCTAGGTCATCTCTGTTGCATTAAATATATAATATATACATATATATTATATATATATACACACACATATATATATCTGTCTTCTCATTGCCTACAATAATGCATGCCTGACAGCAGGCAGCACTGAAAATACATGGGACAAAGGAATGGATGTTGGGTAGGGAAGCTGGCAGTTTGAAACATTTGTTAGCTTTAAAACCTTGGGCAAGGAACATAAATGTACCAGGCCTCAGTTTCCTCACGTGGGGAACACTGAGGAATAAATGAGAAGAGTGAGATGCAAAGGAGCTGGCACGTACAGGTATCAATACTTGTTAGATCCCTTCCTTTCCCTTCATTTTGAGTTGTGATGACTGAAGTGGAAACAGCATTAGGTACAGCTAAGTGGTATTATTGACCAGGAGGAAACAGAAAGCAGTACCTAAGGGGTACTGAGTCGAACACTGCATATGTGTGTGTGTGTGCGTGTGTGGTTGAGACAATCATCCACCTATAGAATGGGAGAGAAAAGCCAGTGTCTTGTAGAACAAGCATTTTTGGTATTGGTATGTCTTGTCTTGGCTTCATAGTAGGAAAATGAATCTATCCAGATAGTTAAACAACAATAAGTTGTCTTTTGAGGTTACACAAATCATTAGGCTGTGTCTTTTGAAAACAATGATGCAGATATATTTGAAGGTGTCCGCAAAGGCCATCTCTGTTGTTGAGAACATCCCCCAACTCAAGGGCTCTGTCTGAGCAGCTGTGTTTCAACAATGCGACCCACTGCTGTGGACTCGCTGGATTGGACCTGTCCCAAGCCAAGCTCCGTCATCATCCCTGACCCATTATTAGACCTGGGCTGAGACATTCAACTCGCTCTGTACTGAGAGCTCAAAAGGAGACATGAACTCTGAAGTGCTAGAGTAGTCCTCTTTCTAAGCATGCTTAGGGAGCAGAGAAATCCAATCTGAATTTCACAGAGCATTACTTCAAGGGATGCAAATGAGTGTTACAAGAAAGAAAAAAGGGGGCTCAGTAGCGATGTGTGTGCTAAACTCTAATTTAAACAACATGGAGCTTAGCAAGTTGCCTTACGAGAGGATTTCTCAAAGCCTGTAAGTTGGTAAATGTATTTTGTGATTTTTTCCATGATATTTATAGTATATATAGTTACTTCCATCTTCTAGACTGTGGCAAACCCATGGGGCTAATGGCCCATGGAACATACTTGAGGATTATGTGGGATGTGGATTCTGAAGAAAAATGGGTTTTAGCCTTGGTTCCACTGACGACTCTCTTTGTGACCTTGAGTAAAGCATTTCACCTCCCCAAGCTTCTATGGTTCATATGTAAATTCAAATCTACTTATGGATGATATCAGTACCTTTACCGTCTTCATCCGACTGAATGAATTGTCCTTACCCTTGTGTTTATTGGTCAGGGTACTGATTAGCGGTACACTCAAGTGGTACACCAACGGGACAGGGTAATGAAGCAGTTATAGGAACCTGCGGTGATTAGTTTTTATAATAGGAGGGGCTACCTAACAGGGGCAGTGGCATCTTAAAGGAATGCAGCTAGGCCACAGTGAACCGGGAAAGAGACCTGAGGAACAAATGCCCCAGTCTCTTTTTCCCCTGCCACCCAGATCTGTTGTCCATTCCTCCCATTGGCTAAACCCACTAGGAGCCATAGGCTAAGGGACTTATCCGTAATCAATTACAGTCAGCCTCCTGGGGCACAGAGCAGGGTAGAAAGGGTTAGGGAGTAGGTCTGTCGGTACAAACAGTTGGCAAGTTGGCAACCAAATGGGGTAATAGGTAAATCAAAAGAAAGGGAGTCGAAGATGATGACAACTCTTTGGAGAAATTGTGCAATCATGTCACTGAGGATGGTGTCAAAGTAAGTCCCCCTGTGTTGCTCAAAGTGTGTCCCACTTTGCTAATTTGGGGAAATCAAATAGATAAAGCAGACCCACTTTGAGGTCTCCCAGCAAGCAGCAAATCTGGAACTTGATAGATCTAGTTATTAAGAGTCAGTCCATCTGAGCAATCTGTCTGCCTGCCTCTGCCTTTCTTGCTGGGTTGGTAATTTTGCAAAAACTGCTGAATTTGTTTTTCTCCTCCCAGCAGATTGTAGACAGAGGACAGGATGTCTGTCGGTTGTCTGTCACCCTGTAGGAAGAATCCCCGCCCCTTCTTTCAACTACCCCCCACCTTCTCACTGCGCGCGTTTGGGAAAGGGCACGCAGGGAAATGGTCATGCAGTAGCTGTGGCGGTTGGCTTGCATGTGGACGGCAGAAATAACGCCTTTCCTCCCGACTCCGTCCTCGCGCGCCCAGACCTGCTCTAGCTAGTGTCTGGTTTGCTCTTCTGGGTTGAGAGCGTCAGTCAGAGGCGGCTCCGTGGCCAGTAGGATGAAGACAGGGAAGGGCGAGCCCTGGCCAGTGTGGCTCAGTGGTCAGTGTCGGCCCTCGGACTGAAGGGTCCCAGGTTCGATTCTGGTCAAGGGCATGTACCTCGGTTGCAGGTTCGATCCTGGCCCCAGTATATCAGTGTTTCTCTCTGTCCCTCTCTCCCTCTGTCTCTCTCTCTGTCTCTCTCTCTGTCTCTCTCCCCCATCCATTCTCTCTGAAAAGCAATGGAAAAAGTAGCCTCAGGTGTGGATTTAAAAAAAAAAAAGAGAGAGAAGGTGGAGCTGAGGGGGAATCTCAAAGATTGACTGAAAAAGGGAAAAAGGAAGAGGGAGAGACAGAGACACAGAGTTAAAAAGCCAAGGGGGGAGGAGGGAGGGACAGAGACAAAGGGAGGAGCGACACACATACACAAACAAAAACCAGCAGCTCAGTTCCCAAAAGTAAAACTCAGTTTCTGGCTATTTGTTGCCAGTGCAGACCCAGGAACTAAGAATCCATCTGCGTTTCTCTTTCCATCTGAATTATTACTGAATGTTGGGCACAATCAATTGTGAATTACACCCAACAAGCACCTCCCATCACCAGCACCGAAGAGTGTTCACCATATGCCGGATCGTAAATGGCTCTTTCCCACAGGGGTGACTTGCCTCCTCAGCGAGGATCTATCCATCTTTTTCTTAATGATGCTTGCCCCCAGTTTTTTAAAAATATTATTTGAAGCAGAGAATGTGGAAAACTACTGCCACAGTCTTGGGAAGACATATGAGAACTGCAAGCAACCTTGACCAATTTGAAAGACAAATTCGTTCTGATATAAAAACATTTAATAATAAGGAAAATTGCAGAACATTTTGTACCGGTTGACCTATAAAACTCCCTAAACTCCAGGCTGGATGAGCCCGGCCATATGCAAAACTCCAACAGAGAAAAAGCTCAGAATCTAAGTAAATATCACAGCATTTAACCACTAGAAAGACAGAATTGGTACTATGAATGTAAACAGGCTACAGGTGTGTTAAAAAGAAAGCAAAGGGGAAACCAGCGCCCTTCAAGTTCAACAACTGGTTTAAATATTGTATTAATGACCATGTTTAATTCAGAGCTGAATAACTTATACACGCAATTAAATTTTTTGAACAATTTAAAAGTTCTTTAGACAGATATGGATCCCAAATAGAACAATGAACGAATTGTTTTGGTCCAGGAATCAAAGATCCCCAACCCTGCTCACTCCTGTCATCTCACCGACTATTTCCCTCTATCTAAACTGGCCTCTGGGACACAGTGCCATCACCTGCTTACACGTGGTGGGGGGAATGGCTTTTCACAGCTCCAAGGGATAGCTGGGATAGCCTTTGTAGAGGACTTAAAGGCAACGATACAACTGAATAAAATTTGATTTCCTTTAAAAATGTCAGTGATAAAATACAGTTGGGGTGTATCTCTTCCACCAACCTCCAGCGTGATGTTGTAAACTAAAATGAACCAGATCAAGATGAAGTTTAAAAATATCGTCATTATATGTTCTTCACATCTTCTGAACACTCAAATGAGTAGTAAGCTAAACACGTTATGAATTTCCTTGTTCAGCTTGGAGTTTCACCCTATAAACTAGGTTTAAAATGGGAAAGCTAGGTGCCCAAGGTCACAAAGCACATGGTAAAGCATGAATATGAAACCAGGAGGTTCAGCCTCAAATGCGGAGCCCGACTGGCTCTATAACAGTCTTCATCAAGACGTGGGGAAGAACCGTCTCCTCTCTCCTCCTTCCTGGACAATGTGCACACCAGGGGACGCATCTTGCATGCTTAGCTCAACTCCATATGCAGCCTGCAAATCTCCAACCTGATCTAGGCGGCTGTCATTCTTGATGTTTCTTATCCACACTGGCCCACTGTCTGGATCTCACTCATTAGGTGACTTATGGACCACGTCAGTGTAATTTAGTGTCTTAATGCTCCTTCAAGGACCATCAGATGTCTTCTAAAGCCTCTAATGTCCTTCAGGAAGGAAGAAAAGTAGAACTCAAGTGTTAGTGACTTTAGTAATCTTTAGATGAAAGCAAAAATGTATAGGGCAAAGATTCGATGAACCTGGGCCCTGGCTCTGCAGCTTATTAGCTGCGTGACTCCGCATATGTTGTCAGTTCCCTCACATCTGTTTCACAATAGCTGCCGCTCTGGCTTTTGACTTGCTTACAGATTTGTCTTTTCTCTGGGTTGTGAAGCTCTACAAAAATAAAATACAATCATATAAAAAAATTGTTTGTTTATTTGAGATCCTCAGAATCTAGATCGATGTGGGCCATTGATTGATAGTCTGTAAATATTTGATGAATGAATGTACTAATGCATGGAGTGAGGCGAGTTCTTTAAAGGCAAGTACGTGAAGGAGCTCACTGGGGCCTGGAGCTGCATGCCAACCTGAGTGTGTATACAGATGGCGTTGGGGAACAGGCTCAGAATTCCTTCTTATTTTAGGAACCGCTGACTGAACGTACGAATGAGCTTCTATACTTTGGAATAAGGAGAATGATACCGTAAAGTAAAGGCAGACTCTGTGGGATTGAAATAAGCTTGACACAAAAATGGGTTTCAAAAGTAAAAAATTAAAGAAAAATTTCTCCTCAGAAGGGATATTCTGAAGAAAAGTAGGTATACTTTTTAGTGTGCATTCCTTTGGCTTTTAAGACATACATCAGAATCTTGAACCTAAAGGGAATTCCCGAATTTATCTACTTTGGTTCCTCAATGTTTCATTGAGAAAATAGTAGCTCAGAGAGAAAGGATTTGTTCAAGATTGAACAGCCAGCTAAGCTCAAGTTTTCTGATTCTTTTTTTCCTCATACTGATTCTTTCTAGGACTTTCCCCAAAACAGTATTTGAAATATATGACTTTAATGAAATATACGACATATACTGGGGCTCTGAAACTGAAACATAATTCCCTAAGTCCTGGGATCTGAAAGTTGTTGTTGAAAATCTACTGGGTTCATCCATGCTAGAATTTTTTTTTTTTTTAATTTTTTTTTTTTTACTTTTAGGGAGAGAGAGAAGGGAGAGAGAGAAACATCAATTTGTTGTTCCACTTATTTATGAATTTATTGGTTTTCTCTTGTATGTGCCCTGACCAGGGATTGAACCTACAACCATGGTGTATCAGGAAGATGCTCTAACCAACCAAGCTACCAGGCAAGGGACATACTAGCTTTCATAATATTTTTAATGCAAATTAAAAGTGCAGATCATTTGAGAAAAATCTCGCACAATTATTAAATAAACAAAGACTTGCAGAAGAGAAATTGAAGGATGTTCCCAGGCCAAAGCTCACCTTTAAGGACACAGAGGCATGGAATGTACTCCCTTACCCCCCACCCCAAAGATTTCCAGCAATATGTCCTTGGTCCCTGCATAAGCTGTCAGAGCAGACAATTGCCTGGGTGGATGATGGATGACATTCTTAGACTTTTTACTTACCCTCAGAGGTCTTTGGCATGATGTATAAAGTGTCTGTTTTTTGGTTCCTGTCTCAGTCTTTTCTTGCTTGCTTATGTAAGGGATGGCGTATCTCACGAGGATTATTATCACAGACTCCACTTACTTGGTCTTCCCAGTTTTGACAATGAAATAGTGATAGGAAAGCAGTGCTGGGCTCAGATTCGCTGTTTCTTTAACGTCATCCGAGGAGGAGACAGTGCGGACCAACCTTTAGCGTAGACCAGCCCTTCCCACAACCCGACCTGTCTGAATCTGTTTCAATATTGCTAGTGGCAGGATACGTGAACAGGAAGACTTTTTTCTTGTCTAGCACAAGAATGATTTTTCAAATGACTTTTCTCACCATCTTACCTGACCCTGCTAAACACTCTTTAACAAGCCCTCTGTGCCCTCAGAATAAAGTCTAAACTCCTTAGCATGGATTTCGAGGCCCTTTCAGATCTGTTGCCTACTGATACCTCTAGCATCCTTCTCAGCCAATTTTCTAGTTGCACCTTTCCCCAAACCACACATGATTTCCTTCTCTACCTGTAAGACCCTGGCTCCCCTTCGCCTCCAGGCCTGAATATGTTGTGTTTACTCTACTTGAAGGTGTATCTGTGCTTTCCCTGCCTCCTCTGTTCTCTAGTCTTAGATTACATTTCTGCTTTCCCTGCCTCCTTCTATCCTTTAGTCTTAGATTATATTTCAGCTCCCTCAGGAGTCCTTCTCTGACATCAATCAAGAGAACGTGTCAGAGTTGCCTCCTTTGCACACCTCCCACCTCATTGCTTGACACACTAATGGGAACAGGTGGCTTCATTTTCTGTCTTTCTAATGGGAACAGGTGGCTTCATTAGACGGTAAGTTTCATTGGGGCAGACAATATGCTAATCACCAGAGGGCCCTCCCAAGACCCTGGAGAGTAAATGGATATTTATATTTTAAGGAGTGAATCAACGATGAGTTCTTAAATATGAAGCCTAAACAAAATAGAGGAATGGACATTGGGGATCAAGACCAGGCATGTATACCTAGGTGGTAGCCGCAGACCATGATCTGAAAAATCAGGTGTTGGTAGCAGCCAGTTGAAGCCGACAGATCAAAAGAAGTCACGGACAGTTCAGACCAGGTAGTGACAAAGGTTCTCTTTGAAAATAGGACCCTAGACTAAGGAGCCGGGTAGACAATGAAGCTATGGGGACAAGAATTGCAAGGAACAGCCTCACCTAACATCTGGTTAATTCCACCACATTGCACCTTTGTTACCTGGAATTGCTTTTATTGGTTCATGCAAGGTAACTGTTTTTCAGGGTGGCTTAAAGGCTCGTCTTGATACCTAATAATAATATTTGGTCTTTGGGCAGGGACTGTGTGAAGAAGATAAACCGAGAGCTATATTGATACAGTCCACTTGGGCTCAACTTAACTCTGCCCATGGGTGGTCTACCTTTCTAAATGTAGTTGCCCGGGAATGACTGAAAACAATGTGCTGGCACTGAATTATAGTAAAATGAAAATTCCCCTTCTTCTGCCAGAAGTCTAATGGCCACCAAATTCATATCCAAGATTGCACTAAATTTAAAATAAATTTCTGAGAGTGCCATCAATTTAACCTCAGTTATTAATCACATTATTAAACTTGCATCTGCATTATGGAGATACAAAATGAAAAAGATTATATGTATAATTGTATATAATATATTATTATATTAATCATATTGTATGTTTTCATATTCCACTAAGATATATTTCCATACAATGAAAATTTTACAACAGGGATCTGATTAAATTTACCTGCATGTATGTAGGATACAGTGAGGATTATACTTTAGCAGTCATGATATTTCACATAATAGTTTTCTTCCAGACTTTATACTCAATACTTTCATGACTCTGAACTACATACTTTCCCTGCTAATAGAAAGCGTGTCAAGTGACTGATTTCCTTAGTATTGTGCCTGCAACGCCCTTAGTAGCTATTAATCCAAGCCTTTTTCCTTTTCATTTTAAAAACTCATGTTTCTCCAAGGAAAAGTCAATCCACTTAAGCCTCATTGATTGGCATTTAGTGCGGCAAGATGATGTTTTGCGAGAACCCTGGGTGTCTAAACAGCAGTCTGATCAATTTGCTACGCTTCTTGTCATGCTAATCATATTTTGCACCTGAAAACCATGTTTCCCCTCAAGTCTTCTGACTTCATTTAAAGCCAGTGTCATTTCTAATTGGACAACGGAGAAACTGAGGCACGAGCTATCGATCGGCTTCCTTGCTTAGTGGATGTTACTCACAGCTCCGTGCTGCTGGAGTTCCTTCACAGCTGGATCTCGCGCTTTCCATTTAAAAGAAAAAGTGTCTTTTTTATCTCTATAAATCCCAAACCTCTTTGTGACCTTGCAGTGCTTATTTACATTTCAAGATCCCTGAGCCTTGATTCCGTTTCCTGTAAAATGGGGGAAATAATATTTACCACAAGGATTTTTCATAAAAATGTATTAAATTGATTTGTGAGAAAGGGCCTTGTGTAGTGCCAGGGATATAATAACTGTTCAGTGGCCTGAAGGTGAGAATAAAGAAGGGGAAGGAACAAAGGTAGTGAAGACACCCACACTCTGAGAACTTCCTAAGACGGGGCTCTCCCAGTCCAGTCCAGGTTCCAGCCGAGCCAGTGATATCCACAGTGTTTTTATACTTCAGTAGAGATTCTTGTGGCCCATTGATGGCCAAATGAATCAAAGTCCTGGAGCTGTGACCGAGGAATGTGCCCTGTAACATTCTCTCACACCGGATGCCTGTACATACTTGGGTGACTAGTGTCTGCAGGTGATGCCGTTACCTTTTCATTGGGGATTTTAGAAGTCCAGGAAGGTCCCAAGCAGAAGAATTAATGGAGGAGACAGGACATGTTGAAGGAGCTGGAGCTGACTAGGCAGTGAGGCGTTCAGCTAACGGAACAGAGGGCAGAACCTGAAATTCTACCTAGAGGGACCTTGAGAGGCAGCCCCAGGGGGTCGAAACATCAAGTGTGTCAGGAGCTTGCGAGCCAGTAGGCTTCAGGACCTGCTTGGATGCCTGCTCCCAGGCCCGTGGTTTTCTTCTCAGTGACAGAGAAGAGTGTTAGTTACATCACAAAGTCAGCTCAATCCTGCCCGGCTGGGCGTGGCTCAGCGGTTGAGCATCGACCTGGGATCCAGGCGATCGGGGTTCAATTCCTGGTCAGGGCACATGCCCAGGTTGTGGGCTTGATCAATGACTCTCTCATCATTGATGTTTCTGTCTCTCTCCCTCTCCTTTCCTCTCTCTGAAATCAATAAAGATATATTTAAAAACAAACAAAAACAAAGTCAGCTCAATCCTTTCCTTAGGAGATGGACTGACTTTAAGAGGCCGCAGCCCTCTATAGGCTCTTTGGCTTGATTCGTGGTAGTGGTAATCTACTTTTCTGCTGTTCTGGCCCAATCTTATGTCCCACCCGTTGTGTTTGGTTTTCTGCCGTATTTCCTTGACCATGTTCCCCATTCATCACTGCTTCTTAATAAGGACCTAAGAGAGAAATGGGTGGATGCTTTTTACACCAACAATATCTGCAGTTCTAGATAATCTTCTTTTGTCACATACAAATTCAGTTGGTTGATTAAACTAGTTACCCCTTTCTATTTGACTTCTAGGAAACTGAAGGAAAAAAAATCATGGAACACCATTAACAGATGCCTGGTTTATTAGGATCTGATAGTTACCCCTGTTTCTTACCTACCCAGTTATGCATGCTACATTACAGTGTTTTATATGCCTTCGAGTGCAACTTTAAAGGTTGCTTTCTATTATAGTGTATAACTAAAGACTCCGCTGAATAGGTAAATCCCCATCTTGTACACTAGTTTATACAGTCGGGTCCCTGTCTAGTTCCCAGTGTTGGTAAAGTACATAATTCCTAAATATCAGATTAGATCGTCTTCTTTTCTTTTATTTTAAGTAAAAGAAGTCAATTTGCAGAGCTTAAGCAAAAGTCAGAGAATTTGTTACAAGGATATTGGAATGGCTTATGTAACACATGGTCAGTTCTAAAGATGGACTCTCGGGAAGGACTAGAACTGTGGTTCCAAGCATAGCTGCCCATTGAAATCACTCAGAGGGATTTACCAGTGCTAATGGCCATGTCCCGTATCCATAGATTGTGATTTTAATTAAATGAATTAAAATGATCATAAAAGCACTTACTCAGTGCTTACCAAGGGCCAGGAGATGCACTAAACATTTTAAGTAGCTATTACTTTAAATTCTCCCCAGACTCCTGGAATAGCACTATAATCTCCATTTTATGGATGAAGAAACTAAGTCATGGAGAAGTTAATACCTCCCCTAAGATATTCAAAATAAAGATGGTGGTGCCAAGTTTTGATGGAGCCTACCTCATACCAGAGCTGCAGTTACTGACTGTAAGTTCACTGCTGATAGAGGGTGGAAGACATTGCTCCCCTCTCGGAGATAGCCCCAGGAAAACCCAACCACATAACAGGGGTGCATGAGCTCCCCTAAGCGTCATAGTCTGCAATGCCCATGAGAGCCCAGACCAGAGTTCCACAGCAGTATGTTGGGCCAGGTCTTTGGTCCAGTCTCTAATAAAGCAATTGACTTACTCAGTTGGAAACATCAAAAGTTGAAGAGTTTATAGTCTCCAAATATTAGGGGCTTGATCTGTTTGAAAGCACCTGAGTCAATTTCTCCCCCCTCTACCCACAGTACCTCCTCTATCATCATTTTGCAGAATAAAAGCCCAGAGATTCAGGAAAGCTCAGTGTCTTATCCAGAATCAGTGAGTAAGTGATTGGAAGATTCTTAACTTGAACAAAAAGGCTCTATGAGATAAAGTTAGGTCTAGTTGATAAGTTATTTTGAGTAGAGCTTTGGCACTGAGCTGTATAAATAGATTTTGCCTGCAAATGAACACAAACAGGATTCTCCCCTTTATTATTTGTGGGGACATATCCCCAAACAGCGCCATGTGGTTACTGCCCATTCCTGGAGGAGTTCATGTTCAACTCTGCCTCCACCGTCTTGTTCTACTGCAGCTCTGTGTTTAGGTGCCTCTTGCAGTATTTGGTAATTAAATGCTAATTTGTTGGTGTACTCCCTCATTTACTTTATAATTTTCTTATAAATATTTTTATTACCTTTGTTAATTATTAATATTTGCCAAGCAGTTTCCAAAAAGCATGACTTTATTGGAAATAAACAAGAAATAACAAGTCATTATTACCACTATAGGATATGGAGATGCTCTCGTTTTCTGTCAACCTCATTGTGTTTCTTGAAAGATTTATTGAAAGAGCCCCTCATATCTCCATGGTATCAGCCCCATATCTCTGCTTCTTTTTTAAGTTTTGTTACACATATATGAGGTTATCATGAGGCTGTCCCATCAATCCCAGGGCTCTAACCAGAGGAGGAAATTGTGTATCTTTCAACAGGGAAATGTTAGTATGTCTCACTACCTTGAATTAGGAAGTTCTTCTTGATGTCTAACTGAAGTGTTTTTCATTTTTTCCCCCCAGTAGTGAATGCATCTGAGTGATGGCTGTACTGGTCACTTCAGAGGAAATCAAGCAACAATGGGCATATCTCATCTCCTGAAGACTGCTAAAGGTACAGTGTGGAAACTCCGCGGCATCATCTGCAATGACTTTACTATAAGCTGGAGCTATACTTCTTCACTGAGCGTTTAACTAAGCTCTGTTCCCAGATACCCACAAATAGCATAACCAAGTAGCCTGCTCTTCCCTACAAACCATCTCACCTCCTCATGCATATCGAACTGCACTGAAAGGTCTGCTCTGTCCTTCTGCCTACCTGAAACCTGTCTGCCGGTCTTCATCTAGCCTTCCTGCCTTAACGATTATTGGTACTTAAAATACCGTCTCATTTTTTCTTTACTTCTTTGGCAGAAACTGCTTGTTTTCCACGCTGATCCATTACCTCGCTCTTTTTAATAGTTTAGTCCAAGATGAGCCTGTGGCTGCCCAGCTAGAGGCTCCACTTTATATCAACCCACAGTTGGCGTGGCCGTAGAAACGAAGTTATTAACAGCGGAATGTGGGCAAAAGTGACGTGTGTGGCTTCTGTGTCACTTGGCTTACAGTGGGAATAGTTGGTACTGATTTCACAACTGCCCTTTCCTGCTGGCTGGAACAGGGATGAGCCTGGGGCCCAGCTGCAAGTGCGCAGACAAGGCCAGCAGGAATGAGGGGACAGAAAGGTGCAGGCAACCCGGGCCCCCATACTCATGGCTTGGAGTCACTCCCAGCCTGCAGGGCTCCTCTGAAGTCACATAAGACCTGCCATGGTCTTTTTTTTTTTCTTTAATTTTTTTCAATTACCATTTATATTCAATATTATTTTGTTTTAATCTCAGGTGTTGTACAGCATAGTGGTTAGACAGTCACATACTTTACAAAGTGTTCCCCTAATATTTCCAGTACCCGGCATAACAATATTATTGACTATATTTCCTATGCTGTTCTTTACATCCCCATGACTATTCTGTAACTGCCAGTCTTTCCCTCTCAATCCCTTCACCTTTTCCACCTGGTTCCCCCAACCCTCTTTCCTCTATCTATGAATTTCTGTGTTTTGTTTTTATTGATTATTTTTGAGAGAGAGAGAGAGAGGCATCAGCTTGTCGTTCCACTCACTCGTGCGCTCACTGGCTGTTTCTTTCTGTGCCCTGACTGAGGATCGGACCTGCAACCTTGGTGTATCGGGAGATGCGCTGACCGAGCCACCCGGCCAGGGCTTGTTTGCTTGTTTACTTTGTCTTTCAGTTTCCGCCCAGAAGTGAAATCATAGGGTATTTGTTTTTCTCTGACTACTTCATCTGCCATTTTATTTGGGGGTCCCTGTCTTACAGCCGCCAAATGTTTATCTTAAATTAGACCCTCCTTCAAACCTGATGAAAACAGTATTGCTGCCCATTCAGCTAACCCGGCTCTCACAGGAATGATCGGAGGGAGACATCCGTGGTCTATTATCTGTGTCTCAGGCATCAGGAAGATAAGGCTCACGCATTTTAACTGATTTGCAGGCTGCTGGGTGATGTGGTAGATCTGGGCCCCGTAGCACCTGGAACACGAAGGCCAAAGTTCTTGCTCACACATGACATCATCGCTGCTCTGTGAACCTTGCGGTTAGAGCTACAGTGAGGTTTGGGATGCAAAATAAGAGTTTTCTGCCCCAGAGAAGATGATGACACTTATATAATTAGCTGTGCTACTAAGTAGAAAGTGAGAGGGTTGTAAGAAATGTAGATATAAAATTACATGAGGTTTCAACAGTAGAAGAGACTAGTAATTGGGGACATTTGGGTAAAGCTTTGCAGAGAAGATGGACTTTGGACCAAGTGTCAAAGGATGGGACGTGGTTGTGGAACCAGAGTGTGGCGTGGGAAATGTATTTCAGGCAGGGGGAAACTCTAAGCAAGGGCTAGAAGGCAGTCCGGTAAACATAGGTGTCCTCGGACATACTGGGGCTTGGTAGACAGATGAGGTATTAAATCCTACCTCTGTCGGAAACGGGCCATGTGACTTTGGGTAAGTTATTTACTTTCAGAGTCTCTGTTCCTTCTTCTGTAAAATGGAGTCATTGACACCTACCTAGAAAATATCTGTGTTAATATGTCTTTGGTGAATTTGAAAAAAAACACCTTTATTATTATGCCTTTTGCGAGTTTTATCGCCATGGCATGGATAAGCTGTTTAAGGCCCTCCTTTCTGCAGACTCTGGCCTGAGTGCCTGTTGCCCACGCACTCACTTAGGACCCCTCTAAAGGCAACGCATGCGCAGAATCTGCTGGGTAAGGATGTTACTTTTTTTCTTAAATAAGGAAGTGAAGGAATACAAATAAATATATGAGGCGATAGCTCAAGCTCAGCTTCCTGCACCATCATTTTCATTTTTGCATGTTCATATATAAATTCCTAAATATATTTTTTTACTGATTCCAGAGAGAGAGAGAGAGAGAGAGAGAGACATTGATCAGTTGACTCCAGCACACACCCTGACCCCCAGCCTGGGTATGTGCCCAGGCCAGGAATGGAACCCACCACCTTTTGGGGTACCGGACATGATGCTCCAACTGCACCACACCGGCCAGGGCTAAATCATTTCTTGTTTCATTCCCTTACATCTTAGCAGGGTCTCTGCCTGCATACATTTATCACAATTATTATTGCTGTTGGTGTCATTATGATATCCTCCTCTGAGTAAACCCTGGAACATGTTTCCCCCACCCCCATACTGTGCATGACGCTCCCAAGTGAAGAGAGACTCCGCCCTTCTCTCCGCCAGCCGGGTTTTGAGGAGGACTCCAGGTAAAGCCTTTGTTTCCTGTGACACACGCAGCCAGGACTGATGTCACACGGTAGCCAGTTTGTTGTAGATCTGATGCCAGATGGCCCAGGTGCTTAAGCAGTCAGAGGGAGATGTGGGGTAGTGGAATCGTTTGCAATTAACTGCGGGACCAGCAACAATCTGTGTGTGTGTGTGTGTGTGGTTTTTAGTATTACTGCAGTATTTCTAGGGAATATATCTTCCCCAGTGAGCAAACTGAAGGAACTAGAGGAGGGTTATTTATTTTATTTTAGTTTGTTTCCTTCCCAGCTCTCTCCTCCCATTATGACTTTTAAATGAGTCAATGAAAACTATGATGTCTAAATGCAATTTACTTGCATCTCTTCAGCTCTTCTTGGAAAAACTCATAACCGTGGTTCTTAAAATACTTGATTCATGGATTTCATTGAGAAAAATAAGTGAGTTTCTAAAGCACGGTGCAAACAATGTCAAGGTGTTCATTGATCCCCTTTCCTAAACGAACCTAACCCTGTTTGTTGCCCTCATCTGCCCCTGGGGAGCTGTGTGACCTTGGCTTCCTTCCCCACTTTCCATCTTTAAACTAAACTGTGTTTACTGGTAAAATAGAGAATTTGAACTGGATGATTTCTAAGGCTTGTTTTAGAGCTGCGATTCTATGAAGCAAGATAAGATAAACTGTAAGTATATGGGGACTGGGCAGGTGGTAGATAAATGCACCGGGAGCCTCAGAAGCCTGGGGACATTAAATGACCTGCCAGGGGAGGCAAGAACCTGAGCATTTAAGCGTTTTCTTTGCTTTCTCAGTGATGCTAATCTAGCCTGAATCCTTCTGCGTCTTTCGCCTGGTGTTCAGAAGTCCCGCGAGGCGGGCATGTGGCACTCGGTTTTTGCATCTTCTTTCAGTGGGGCTGCCTCAACCATCACCTTCCTGTCCCATCAGAAGGGCACAGTCAGGCCTCGTTCTGCTTCGCGCTCTGTCCCCAAAACCTTGTCCATGCCATTCAGTTTGCCTGTAGCATCTTCCCTATCAAGCGCCAAGGGTGAAGCGGACCTTTATTTACTTTCTATATCCTCTGATTTTGCAGATGTCCCACTCCCATTGTGTTTGGTTTTTGCATAGTTTGATCCGCAAAGAAGGCATGACTTGAGCTGGAGAGCTGGGTCCACCCGGTGACAGTGGACAGTCTTACCAGGTCTAGAGTTGGCTGGGGTATTTGTATAGGGAATGAGAGAAGGAGAGTTAGTGTGGCCAGAGGCTAGCCAAGAAGTTAGAAGCCAAAGAAGGTGTTTGGTGTGGAAATTCAGGACTGATAAGGGCACAGGTGGAACCTACTATTTTTAGCAATAATGGTATTACCATTTCTTGAGTTTTTTAATAAACAAAATAGCTAGCTTAATATTTTACATAAATTATTAACTCTCTGGAGCCAGTGTGTCTATATTTGTATCCAGGTCCTTCTGTTGCTAGCTGTGTGACCTTTGACAAGTTACTCAACCTCACTATGCCTCAGACTTTTATTTTTTGTAAATGAGAATAATAAAAACATAACTTGTGTGCAAAAAAGGGAGTGGGGCTGGAGCAACCCTTTGTTCTGGACTCCTCGGTCTTCAAAAATATTAAAGAGTACGAACATAGAAAGTGCTCAATTAATCATTCCATTGTTATTATTATCATCACTGTAGGTCAATCTTATAAGAATAGTTACTATTGTTAAAAGATAAAGTGAAGTGAGGGGGAGCAGAGTTTGCCACCCCAAAATATGCCTTTGGGGGATATTAATTATTCTAAGCTGGTTATTTTTTAAAACAACGAAAGACTGAGGAAGAACCTCTTCTGATCTTCTCCCTAACTGCCTAAAGAACATAGAGGGCCTGCTCGGGAAGGGGGTCGTCGTCATAGGGAACAATATGAACATACAGCCTGATATGAACCAGATGTGACAGACAGGGAGGAGCCCTGCAAGGCTCCTGTAATCAAACTCCTCTCTGTGTCCCCTTGCGACAGTTGGCTCAGCAAACATTTACCAGACATTTACTCCTGCGTGTCCATGTGAATTGCCTTCCTCCCCTTTAAAGTCCCAGCCATGCTACCCCTACCCCCAGCCCCAACCTTGCACCCTAACTCCAGGCGGCGTAGAAACTTCACCTGCCGTGTGGGCCCCATGTTTATGTGGAACCCTGTATGTACAAATGTAATTAAATTTGCTTGCTTTTCTCCTGTTAACCTGTGTCCTGTCAGTTGAGTTCCTAGGCCAGTCTGAAGACCTTAGAGAGGAAAGAGGGGAAATTTCCTCCTACCCCTCAGAGGCAAATTAAAAATGTTAACTGTTGCCCTGGCCGGGGTGACTCAGTTGGTTCGAGTGTCGTCCTGATCACCAGATGGTTTCGGGATTGATTCCAGGTCAGGGCACATAAAGCAGCTCCAGGAGAGACTTTTAGAGAGAAAAGGTGGAAAGAAAGGAGTAAAGAAGTTATTGATTGGCTATAGCTTAAAGCCGAGTTGGCTGTTTGTAATGGGTTGTCCTTTGGTTTCAATTTTGGAGCCTTGAAGAATTTACAGGCCTAAACTTAGGTCTGCTTACCTAGGCTGACAAGGCTTTAGAGCCACCTCCATCTAATGTCCCCTTTGTATAACTAATTTAACACTATCCACATTTTACAAATAATAATAATAATAAAATAAAAAAAACCTTCTAATTACTCTATTTTTTTTTTTTTAATTTGGTAAGTAAATGATGTGTTTGGTAAAAATGAGCAGTTTTAGAGATAATTTTCTAGGAATGTGAGAGGATCCATGCTTGAGATTTGTTTCCTGCTCTTTTCCCAGCAGACCGTGGAAGGGGACAGGCGGCTATAGCACAGCACCCTAGAAAGTAAGACCCCCATGACACCACACCAGTCCAGCCCCGGCCACGCTTCCTGGAGTGAGCCTATGAGATTCACTCCACCCAGGCTTCAGACCGAAGCCGACTTTCTAGTTGCAAGCTTGGAGCTCAACTGACCATTAGCACTGAGGTTCTTTCCCTGCTGATCAGTTCTAACCTTCTGTTTGGAAGTTTGAAAGCCTCCAAAGCCTTCTTGGACATCAAATAGCTCTTACCAAATGCCATTTGGGCAATTTAAATGCAAATGAATAAACAATATTTGGGTGGCTTCCAGCTAACTTGTTTGTGCTTCCCCAAACAAAAGAGGAAGCTGGCTGGAGCAACCCTTTGTCCTGGACTGTGTGGTGTCAAAGTAAAATTGCACCGGACATTCGTGAAAAATAGCATTAAAGATTTGATTTAGCCTACTGGAGCAGGTGAAAGAGACTCCCGTGCAGGACTGAGCTCAACTCTGCTGGAAGCAAAAGGCAGGAACTTCTGGTTGGTTGGTTGGTTGGTTGGTTGGTTGGTTGGTTGGTTGGTTGGTTTTTAAGGACTAGGAATAAGCTAGTGGAAAATTACTGGAGGATATTGTGAGGAGGTTGGTCATGGTGCTCAGGCCATCTGTGCACGTTTTGTTTGTCCCTTACTGAAGTAGGTCCCTACCCTCTCACAGAGACTGGGGGATCCCAGGGGATCCTGGTGCTGTCTTCCTGGTTGGAAGGTGGCAGACAAGCAGCCCACAGGATCACTGAGGCACCACCAGAAATTCTTAGAATTATAAGGAGAATCCTATCCCCTTAACTTATGTGATATGGAGCCCACCCCTCCACACCCCAGGAAGAATGGGTGACTTCAGGCTGCCCTGGATTTGGGAATATTTAGGCAACCCCCTTCCCCTGGAACTGTTTTCCAAAATCAGGTTTCTGAATCCTCCCTGGTCTTCAAAGATCGGTCCAAAGCTATTGCTCATCATAAAGATTTCCTTATCTTTCTAGCCGACACTGATCTCTGCCTTAGTGGAATTCCAAGAAGCATTTGGAGGCTAGATCGCCCAGTCTAGGACTTGCTCTAATTTTGCCTGGTAAATTAACTGCTTTGTGTAAGGCAGTGGTTTCTCCCAGACTGAGACAGAGAACTTGTATTGATCTCAATTCTCTTTTACAAATCGTCTAGCACCAGACTGGGCACACGGTGGGCGCATCAGTCTGCTTCCTCATGCAGTTATCTCTCTAGCATTTTAACAGAACTCACAAAGCACTTTACAAAAGGTTTTCATAAACTGATGTTGAATTAGAGAGTTCCCACGATCTTATCCTTAATCTCATAAAGGATTTGAGGTACATTTTTGCCTACATCTGCCAACTCCTCTGTGTGTGTGTGTGTGTGTGTGTGTGTGTGTGTGTGTGTCTCCCTGAAAGATAGTTTAGGACATCAAGGATGATTTTAACATAAAGAGCATGGATATGGAAGACATGTCCTGATGGCAGATCTGCCAACATTTTGAAGTTGAGCACAAGGGAAACATCGAAACAGAATCTTTCTCTATGCAAAGTGTGCTTTGGTTTTGCATAATGCATTCTGCTTCAGGTGCCAAGTTCCAGACACAGGGAGAATTAATGGAATAACATCGGTAAAGGGCTTCAGACTCCTCCAAGGAAGGTCCCCAGCCTCATTAAAGGTGATATTATTCCAGTTATAGAGTTTAGTTAAAAATAACAAAATAATATTTTCCTCTCTTTACTGCTAATTTCTCCAGGCTTGGCAAAGCAAATGGTGCTCTGCAGGCATAGGCTCTGCCACTGTAATGGGTCACAGAACTGAACTTTAGAATGGCCTGCAAGAAGATGCCTATGAGTGTGAATCGTGGGGACATAGAGCATCATGCATTTTCTGGATATTTCTCTGTGTATAGCTCTTGTCACTGCACTTCATTACCTGTGAATATGTTTGTATTTCCTACTGAACTGTCAGTGTCTTGGGGGTGAAGGATCTGTCTTATTCCCTGATTAGTCCCCCGGTGCTAGCACAATGCCCAGCACATAGTAGGTGTATCATAAATAATGAATGAATGCACATTTACCCAATAAAAATTAAAGTGGAGAGGGAGAGAGACTGAAGGAATCCAGAGAGACCAACAAACCTCTGCATTGTGATGGGACAATTCCTTGTGCTTACAGGAAAGATTCTCACAATGTTGAGATCTCCCACCTCGCACTCTACGCAACCTGAGTCCACCACAATACACACATTTCAGCGGTGGGCACCAAAGGCCATACACCAAAGACCTCTAAAGCCCTTGATGATCTGGCTTCTGATCGTTCCTTTGGTCTTGCCTCCTACCACTGTCCCCTTGCAGGCTCATTTTCTCCAGCTACTGTGCTCTCCTTGCACTCCTCAGTCATAACCACCACCCTCCCACCGCAGGACCTTTGTACTGGCCATACCTTTGGTATGGACCATTCCTCCCAAGATGTCCCTTCTCCTCATGGAGCCCTCTGAACAGACCCCGCAGAGGCACCTTCAGGGACCGCCCTCCCCGAAACACCAGCCCTCTTCACTCTGCCCCTCACGGAGGTCATTTATTATTTTTCACAGTACTCGTCACCACCCAGCACTTACTACATAGTTCGCTGGGCATTTTTGACCTGCTGATTCTGCCCTTCGCCGCTGCAGTGTTCGCTCCGTGAGGGCAAAGGCAGGTTGGGGTTGTTGCTGCTTCTCCCTAACAGCCCTGGGTGGAGCAGGTATTTAACGCCGAGCGCTGAGCGGACGGATGGACAGACACTTAAATGAACACACTGCAACATGCCCTATGGACATACACTGGCCCAGGAGTCAGGGTAACTTCTGGCTTTCGGCCCCTTTTCTGTTATTTCTGATCTGGTCTCGGTCATGTTATTTCAGTTCTCTGAGTCCTAAGCCCATCACTCGGAAAATGCAGTTAATCCCGCCTCCCTACCATGTTAGGCCGCGGTAAAGACCCGACGCCTTGGCCTGTTTGTCTTATGAGACTACGAGCTCCCCTTTGTCCCTCTGTGGCTTTAACTCTGAGTCCCCCGTCGCCACCGCTCTTCTCGAAGGACCGGAGGTGCAGGGACTGTGCCTGCAGCGCTCACCTCTGCTTCCTCGGGCCTGAGGTCCGGAGCACAGTGCCCAATGCCTGTTGGGTGAGCCTATGACTTTAGGATGTAACATTCTGAGCACAAAGCCTTCGGCCTGTTTACACCACGTGGCTGCACATTTGCCCAGCGTATGCGCACGTTCCCGACTTCAGGGGACTGAGCTTGGCAGGAGCGCTACGGAGGCTGCTTCGTGTATGGAGCCTTACGATTCAATTGCATTTCCCCTGGCGGAAGGCTGGCGGGCTGCTCCTCCGTGACAGATGTGCCTGCTTTGGTTGAGTCACCACCACAAGGCGTATTATCAGTTTTACTAATGTTTGCTCTTTTACACTCTAGCAGGTCGTGCGAGCCACCCAGTCAGTGTAAGTCAGGAGACCGACGCATGTGTAAATCTGTGCTGGGAGACATGTGCACGCACAGTTGCATTCATGGGCAGAACCTGGAAACATGACTACGGCCTGCATGGCCAATCCACGCACATGTAAACAAAGGGAAGATGAATTTATGTATCCGTGGGCACACACACACTTTTGTTCTTGGTCATTTGATTTCAAAACAGTCACAGATACGAAGGATTAGGATACTTTTTTTTATTTTATTTGTTGCTATATGCCGGTTTGCCTGTCTGTGCTAGACTCAGCCCATCGGAGTCATTGGGAGATAATTTTCATATACAGATTCCTGGGTTCGGAACTTCAGGGTGTGTTTTTTTTAGTAGAACTGGGGTGGATCCTAAGAATCTGCAGTTTTTAAAAGCTCCAGAAGTTCCACTGGTGTTTCTGATGGGCAGCTAGGCTTTAGAAGCCCTGCCTTGCTCCATATATGCCTACTACGGGCAGCTCTTCCGTTCCACAGGCCAACTCTGTCATTTGAAGTGGTCGCCTGGAGCGCTGAGTTTGGAAGGACTCTGAAGAAGCATTGTGAAAAATGCCATGTCTGATTAGCGATGCCTTTGATGAGCTTGCATGGGAGAGTAGCAGCTCCTGTGCCACGTGGTTGATGACCCCAAAGTCGTCCAACCATATAAGTTCAATCTCCTTTATGGTGATTTAAATCGTGGCTTCTTAGTGTCCCCTGGGATGTTTCCAGCAAAGAGGGGGTTGCAATGCTCTAACTGAAGGCTGTCCCATCTCCCCGGGCCTCTTTCTGACTCACACCAAAGGTCTGTTTCTGAGGACTCCATTCAGATCAAACTTTTATTTCTTAGGAGCAGGCAAAACATGTCTGTGCCTTCTGCCCTTTAGCTGCGGTACAGCTGTGATCATATTACCTCAGTTCAGGTGTGCTGTGCTTCAGGACAAATAGTGCCATTCTTTTTACAAAAAGTCATTGACCCCTTCCCAGTGGTGGTCATTTTCCTCCAGGTGAGCTCCCGTTGGATAACGCCCTGCTACCTGGGTGCCTCCCAGAACTAGTCTCAGCTCTGGTCTAAGCATTTTTTTAAACAAAATAGGACCACCATCACCGTTAATTAATGATAGTTAGTGAATTTGTGATTTAATTATTGCAGCCTTTTGGGCAGGTATGTTCTTTTACTGACTCAGATTTTGCTCATTTTGACAAAAATCTGTTTTGTGTTTTCTGTAATGTTTTCTGACAGTGCTCTTTCTTACTTCTGCACTGTAGCATTGTGGTATGAAAACATACAGCCTACATTTTTTATCTTTTTAAATTTCATCTTGTTGCAGTAAGTCATTCTGTATAACTCAAGGATATTCAGTATATTGGTAAAGGTCTCAAAATACGAAGTTAAGAAGATCTGAGTCTGAATCTTAACTTTGCTTCTAAGTAGTTTTATGACCAGGTAAAACTCCTTGAGATCTTTTTTAGTATTTATTTATTTATTTTTAATTTGTAAAATGTGGAAAAACAAAACAAAACCCTGCTCTCTAGGATTATTGGCATATAATATTCCCCAAGTGCTATAGTCTGGAATATTGTAAAACTTCAAGAAGTGGTAGCTATTTTTTTCCTGGCATTCAATTCATTTGCTGATTTTTAAAGCTTCCTACTAAATGTAAAATCAAGAAAATGTCTCATTTACACTTTTATTAATTCAACAGTACAATCAAAATGTCTTAATTAGCTACTTTATACCAGACTCTGTGCTAGACCCAGGGGGCGCATTGGTGAATGGAATAGATGAAATTCTTCCAGTCACAGAACTCACAGTCCCGTGGGGAAGGATATGATGAAATAAATATAATCAAGTGTGCTCAAGGCTAAGAGAAAAGACACATAGGGTTTCATGAGAGACCTGGGTATCTCCACCTAAGATTTGTTAAAATAAAACATGTTGGAGCAGCGGAGACACTTTCTCCCATCCCTGCCCTCCATACTTGCCTGCCTCAGATCTAGAAGGTCGATGTCTATATCCATGTTTGAAAGACCAGCCCTAAAATCCATTCTCTAGGAAACACTTTCACATTTCATGGTTGGCCAGCCCATGAAGACGGATGTCTCCTTTCGTCTTCCTTGTATCTCTAGTGTTGAGCACAGAGACTGGCAGGTAACGTGTCCTCAGTAAGCATCTGCTGAATGAATGACTACACCTGGTCATTTCCTGTTCATGGGAGCTGCAGATGGTCGGTCACTGACCTAAAGCCTATTCTCAAAGGACCACACTGACTGAGAGTCCTGTTCTCCTTGCCTGACCCACTTAGTTCTACTTGTATATTTTCTAGTCCCCTGTGAATAGTAATTAAGGAGGGAACAGCCGAGGTGTAACAGTTTAACTTTTATAGTTTGGAGCAGTTTTCACTCTGGACCTTTAAAGTGAAATGAGAAAGTGTTTAATTAGACTGTCCTTTGGGGCAGGGCTAACAGGCGCCCTCTGCGGGTCCCTTTGGCCGTCACACCGGTTTGGTAAATGCGGCCCTCACAGGCGGGAAGCTGTGACTCTAGATTGACCGGAGAAGATACCATGTGCTGATTGAGTACAAAGGAAAGGAAGATCCATGTAATCTGGAAGATAGCTAAACAGTTTGGGTGACAAAAATTAGCAGGTTACAGAACCCATGAAGACCTATCATATTGGGGACAGAAGGCGAGGAAATTGGTATGAGTCAGGGTGCTAATTCAACAAGATTACTTAAAAAAATGAATGATATTTAGAAGTGTGATTTTTCTGCATAAATATAAAAGATAATTCATTGTTGTCATTAGCTTATTTTTAACTTAAAAAATTAAATAGTACATCTATAAACCTGATGTGCTTAATTATTAATAATTATTAAAACTCCTGATATGAACCATTATTTTTAATATACTAGATATGAAGTTGATATTTAAAGCACATTTAAGTACTATAATGTTAAGTTGTAAACCATTATTTTTATTGTCTCTTCATTTTTTTAGTTCTTGCTCTGGCAAAAGACTTTACTTTTTCATTTAAAGCACCAACTTTCTCTTTGAAAAAATTGAAGTTGTCTTGCTTATTTCCCAGCTAGAAAGGCCCATGGAAGATTCATGGAAAATCCCCAAAAGTTACCCCAAGGAATAAAGGTGAAACTCATTGAAATAAAACTTTTGGTCCTTTATGTCCACTTGTAGTTGGATGGTTCAACTTTTATATGTTTAATATATTAGATTCCATATAAAATCTTATGAAAAAATTTTAATACTTTTAGAAGTTTGTAAAACCTTGAACTTCAATGACCCTATTCCTACTCTGTTCAAGACAGCCCCCTTTTAGAAGACAAAAATCTTCACATTCAAGTTGGCAAAGCATGGTTTGAGAGGTCACCTATTAAAAATCTTCACATAAAGTTAATGAGGTAGAGTGGGAGGGAAGAGAGTTAGGAAATAGACCAAGCCACAAACGATAGTTCTAGAATTTCTACATAGTAATAGCTAACGTTCAGGTGGAGTTTGCTACGTGCCCAACACTGTTTAAAGCGACAAAAATAAACTCCTGTAATCAGTGCAACAGATATAGAGTAAATACACTTATCATGGTAGATATTATTTTCTATTTTATAAATAAGACAAGAAAGACAGAGAGATGTTGAATACCTTGCCTAAAGTCACACGGTTAATAAGATGCAGAGCTGGGATTTCAGCTCCTGCAGGTTGCCTTCCGAAGCTGGGCCTTTAATCAGTATGTTACCCTGCCTTAGTCTACTTCAGGAGCAGGAAATTTGTCGTGTACCAGCAGCAGTATAAATCTTCATTCAATTTCCTCTATTGTGCACACCGTTTGCTTAGTCATCCATTCATTTCGCAATTATTTATTGAAGACTTACTATGTGCTACACAACACCACTTAGATACATCTCCCTACTCCTGGATACATAGGTAGATAAATTTTATAAAAACTATTTATTTTTCAATGGAAACATCGTCTTTCACAGTTTTAATTTCCTAAGCCAGATATAAAGCACAGTGTAGTCTATATCACTGTGACGTTCCGTGACTTTACTTAATGACAAAACAAATGGGAACCGGCTTTGGTGAAACCCAGGTCTGTATTGTAAACCCAGGCTACTCTTCCACAGTCTTCTTCTCCTGGCTGCCACAGCCTCATCTACTGATGTCAGTGGCCTTGGAAATCATATAGACCCAATGGAAAGGCATAGAATCCTTTCGATTTCTTGAGGAAAGAAGAGTAATTTTTATTTGTAATAATAAAAATGTATTTGGAGAACAGATACCTCAAAATGTGATTACTCAAACAACCCTCTTTCTCAAAGTTAAATTCACAAAAGGGTAGTTTATATCCTCGGAGAAATCAATTAATCCACCTTCTTCAATATGGGTGTCCTTCTGGCTTTCGTATTGGGGGTAATCTCATTTTATTATTATATCAAACCAATAAAAGCATTCCAAGCATTCTCTTGGCAGGGAGCAATAAAAAAGGCAGCATCCTGTGTTAGATAAAATCTTTCATTATATTCAACCAGAATGCCATGTATTTTGCAATGGTGAAATGTATTTGTGCATTTTACACATGTGATGTGAATCATTTTAAAAGCCATAATCACAATACAGCAGATGCTATAAATTTTCAATCTGTTAGGCTTTGTTTTCTGGAGAATGAATTTGATTTGTGACACAAATGTTACACTCGTGATTGTGTTTAGCCATGGAGATTATGGGAGGTATGATATGCTAACCCCTGGGGTATATTTTTACTATCTGTTGTTTGCAGAAAATCCATTTCCTAGGGTATCAGGCTTCACGACAGTGGGCTCACTCACCTGTCTTAGGCCCTTTTAGGAATTCCTTTCCAGCTTTGTGATGTGTTAGGAACTATTTATCAGGAAACTGAATCCTCTGGAGGACACTGAACAGAGTCTTAGGCCTGAACTATCTGCTTTCCTCTTGGACTCTTGGCCTATCCCTACATTGCTCCCTCTTTTAGCAGCTTCCATTCTGGTAGCTAATCAGGTAATTCCTGCTACTCACTTTTCACTCTAAGCTCACAATCTTAAGCTTGGCTCACATGCTGGTAATGGCCCCGTAATTCCCAAATCCCAGCACAATCCTCCTTATGCATGTTGAACACAGCTTGGGTTGGAAAGAGGATCAGTGGTGAGAGACCTACAACTGGAAGTAGGTGAGTAGGGGTACCCCTGGATGTTTGATGCCAGAGTCAGCAAGCCCAAGATAGAAACTAAAAGAAAGTTGTGGATAAATTCAGAATCCAGAGTCTAGATGCTTACCACAGTAAAGAAACACACAAACTATAAGTGAAAGGCATATGGGCAAACTGGAACAGAAGGCACTTTAGCAAAACCCAGAAAACTGGAAAAGTAAAATCATCCAGTAGCAAGATACCATCCCAAATTGTCTCTGAAGAACTTTGATGGAAGACTTAATATAACACCAATAAACCTGTATCTCCTCTCCTCCATATGTCATAGTTTTCACCACACTAGGAAGATCTTAAATGCACTAATTGATTTCCGACAATGAGATCCATCTAACGGGAAAAAAAATCTTTGAAAATGGAAAGTAGAAAAAAAATTTTTTTTAATGTAAGGTACACTTATTGAGGGGCATTAGCATTTTTCCCATCTGTATAGATTCTTAGGAAGTTTGAGAAAACAAACTTGAATTTTATGTACCCGCCTCCAAAATTTATATACAAGCTTACATATTTTTAACACTTTGCAATTTTTATACTTATGATATTATGCCTTAAACCTATTCCAGATTGCAAGACAGATTTTATAACATAATTCTTCAAGTTTGAATCACATTTCATTAATATTTTATAAGTTAACAGTACTGAATTTAGGAGACATGTATATCATATTTTAAAATCCTTTGTAAACAATGACAAAATGAACATCTTTAAACAAATGCAGAGTTTAATAATTGACTCTTTTCTTTGTATATTGTACCCAAAGCTGTATTGCAAAGAAGCCACGGTAATGGTTTTATTTATTTTTATTATTCTAAAATAAAGTAAATAGTTATTTTTCTCTGATGCAAAAGAGATCCAGAAGCAGGCAGTCTTTGGTTAGTATGGTAGCCCTCTAAATGTTTTGAAAATCCAGCTCTCTGCTTCAAAAATCTCTTGTGTGTGGTTTTGGTTCTCTTGGAGCAAAATAGCCTCTGGAGACCCACTCATCACTCCTGTGTTCCAGATAGTAAGAGGAATGAAGGGACCAAGAAGGATGCACCTCTTCCTTTAAGAAGACTTCACAGAGTTATTACATCATACTTCCACTTATGGATCATTGGCCAGACTTAGTCACATCCACTCTTCACACCAAAATCTTTGTTAAGGCCCATATCCCATCATGGCTGAGCTATCACAATAGTGAACTCTGATGCCAGTCTCTTTCTTTTCTAATTTTTTATCTGGTATTGCTGCATAGCAATGGTTTTATAGTTTTGGATTCATTGTGCAAAATTGTTTCCCAAAGATATATAAAAATTTACACCAGTACCAGAATTGTGCTGGTATCAATTTTACCGTAACCTTTTTAGCAGTAGCTATCTATCTATCTATCTATCTATCTATCTATCTATCTATCTATCTATCTATATGTATATAACTTAATTTAATAGGTGAAACACAGAGCATTCCACATTTAAATTTTACAACATAAGAGCTTTACAGCATTATGTGGTGTTGGATTTGAAAATATTTTTAGAGATAATTTAGCCCGATTCTCATTTTAAAGTTCAAGAAACAGTCCTAGAGAAAGCCAGTGATATATTCAAGGTTATAGAGGGCATTATTATTGGAGCAGAGAACTAAATCCAGGTTACCTAACTCTGTGTTCAGAGGTCTATGACATTACCACCAGTCTCCAGGGCTTTGCATGGGTTAAACCACTATGCATATCAACCCAAGAGCAGTACTTACTAGTGTATTTTTTATTATTGTTATAAAATACATATCTGCATGTTTACGTATCTACACATCAATCAAAAATATATTGCCCTTTTAAAAATGAGATTTAGATACTGTAGTGGATATTAATATCTTTAACTGCTTGTTTGTTTGGGCTATTCGGGAAATCTTCCTAATAGAACCCCAATATTTTCCGTCAACATTTTCTCTTCGCCATTGTACCTATTTGGGGTAAAAGGGTTCGGTAGGAAGAATTCTAGATGGCTCCCTGGTGCTATTACCACTGTTATGTTACTTGATATGGCATTAGAATTTCTGCTGATACATTAAGATATAAACCTATTGCCTTTAAAATGGGAGATTATCTAGGTAGGACTAATCTAGTAACAGGATTCCATTAAAAGCTGCCTTCTGCTACTGTTACTGAAACCAAAGTTTGGCTGCCTGTCACCATGAAAGCCAAACTTGTGAGACAGCTGCTGGTGAAAAAAGAAAGAGGTTTATTCAAGTGCCAGTTACCTGAGAAGATGGGACACTTGTTGCAAAGCCCATCCCCCATCTCAGTGCAGGCAGAGATTTTTATAAGGAAAGAGAGGGAAAGCAGAGAAAAGAAATCAAGGGAAAGGAAGGGATTAAAAAGTTTTTTATGTGCAGAACAGCACAGTCCATTCCGATGAAGACCTGGAAACTGTTCAAGTGATGGTCTGCTGTGTGTCATCCTGGTTTTATGACATCCTGGTTTTACAGTTGAAGGCCAGCAATTCTCCTAGAGCTGGGATGACTGAAGGTCAGAGTTTGTATCTTCTGAAGTTAGTTTGTAGGATTCTTATTCAAGCATGCTGTTTATCTACAAGCTACATATTAGAGCCAGCATTTACCAAAAAAAAAAAGTGAAAAGAATGGTGGAGTGGGTTATAATTCCCCACTGTTACACTACCTTCTTCAGTTGGTCAAAGAATCAAAGAGATTGAAAGTGTGAGAGGACTGAATGCATCATCACTTGCCTGAAAATGGAGAACACGTGTGAGCACTGGTGAAGGGTTTCTCAGAGCTGAAAGTGACCACTAACTGAAAGCAAGAAAGAAAATGGTGACCTCAGTGATCCATCTTCAAGGAACAGAAGTCTGATAGCAACCTAAATAACCTCAGGAGCAGCTTCTTCCTCCAGAGACTCCAGATAAGAGCCCAGCCTGGCAACAGCTTGATTTTAGCCTTGAGAGACACTAAGTAGAAACCCAATGAGCTTGCTCAGACTTCTGACCTACAGAACTGGGTATTGTCTTAAGCCACTGAGTTGTAGTAACTTTCTACATAGCAATAGACAATTGATACAGAGGATAATTCAGGATGGTTCTATTCCTCTGCAAAAGCTCAAGAGGCTAGATACCTTCCCCATATCCCAGTATACCCAGGAGTAGACATACCATTGAAACTCAGCCAACTAGGTATTCCCTCTTAGGATTCTATATTTGAGCACATGACTTCAGGATGGTAGGAAGAGTCAGAAACCAGAAATTATAGATGGACAATTCTCATGAGACCATTTCTGCTACTAGACACCTGCTGTGTTCCTGCTGGCTAGCCATCTGCAGCAGACTTTGTTCCTGAATTCTAAACCTGAACTTCCAGGTAGCCATGAGGATGGTAAGTTCCTTGTTATACTTCCCAGTATTTCTATTTTGCTTAGCTTATGAAGAGTTCTTTCCCTCTGCCTATAAGAAATAAGTCAATTAATAGAAATGCTAAATAAAATATAAACCAATTATTTTCTAAATCTTTTAGTCACATTCAGCAACCACACCAATTTCTTTCCAACCTCATTTGCTTAATGGCATATTTCATGGCCTCATAGTGCCAGCACAAATCTCTGTCAGCCCCATCTGCTTAGTTTCTACCCACTAATTTATTGGGCCAGTATCTGATGGTGCAATACCTGGAGAAATGAGTCAGGTTAAATGGTAATGCTGGGAATTCAGCTATGGTGATTTAGTCAATATCTGTAATTTTGTTCATTAGGTATCCATCCTATTTTAAGAAACTACCTCGTATCTCAATAATATAGTTAAAGCTGTCAATCCTAAAACCTCTCTATATTAGTCTTACAGGAGGCATGTGACCAAGACTGAACCAATCCTATACCTCAATTCTCTTATCATAGGATTTGATTTAGAGATGGACCCTTGACCTAAAATGAGCCAATCCAAATCATCCCCAATTATTTTTCCCAGTGGAGCATTTTTAAACCTAAGTATTTCATTTACTTTGGAAAGATTGCAAATGGCATTGTGTTTTAAGTCTTGGCTTTTGTATGTTCATTGCTAGCATATAACAATGTGATTTATATTTATCTGTTGCTCTGTGGTTGTGCTGAACTCACTTATTAGTTCTAGAAGTTCTTTATAGATTCCTTGGGCTTTTCAACTTAGATGACCATCTTCAAATAAGGCAGTTTTATTTCTTCCATTTAAATATATAGGCCTTTAACTTCATTTTTTTGCCTGATTACAGTAGCTAGAATTTCCAGTACAATGTTGAATAGGAGTGGTGAGTGGATCCTTGATCCCAGTCTTAGAAGGAAAGCATTCAGTCTTTCATCATCATATATAATATTAGCTGTAGAATGTTTGTGGATGCTTTTTATCAGATGGAGGTAGTCTCCTTTATTTCTAACTTCCTAAGATTTTTTTTTTTTTTTAATTTTAATCATGAATGGGTATCAGCATAAATTTATTTTTTTAACCAAATTCTAGGAGCTAGAACCTTTTCTGAAGTTTTGGGGGCACTAATATCTGCTGGCTCATTTCCTGGGCTAAAGGCTGGACTATGCTTCTAGTATCCATCATGCCTTCAAAAATCAATTACTTGTTTGTCTTCCAGGACCTTGGGATACAAAAATGGATAAGACATGGGGCCTTTTTTCAAGGGACTGATATTTCAAGGAAATAAGAATGATATTAGAGAGTATGATGTAGATAAATGCCATGAGAAAGTGTGCCATGGTGGAGCAGAGCATTCCTATGGCTCTCGAGGATTAGGACAGGCATTTGGAGGCACTGATACACATATTAAATTTCAAACCTAAGTGTAATATAGCAACAACAAAAAAAATGAGGAAGATTGTCTGAAGCAATGGGAGATATTTTACAAACACATAAAACGGGCTTCAAGCCTTACAGAACTAAGATTCAGATTTCAAAAGGGGCATATAAATGTCTTGGTTGCAACAAAAATAGGGTAAAGTAAAAACGAGGAAGGGCTTGATGGCAAAGGATATTCAATAACGAAATTTTGCTATTATTGGAGTTAGAATTAAATAGTTCCTGGAGGCCTTTAAAAAAAAAAGAGGTACTTTTTGAATGCTTTAAGTCTACACCAATACTGAAATTAAGGACAGAAGTATAATAGTATTTTAAACAGCTTAAAGCACGTTCATGGACATTATTCGATTGAAGATATCCAAAATTACTGAGCTCTATTCAGTCTTTACATTTCCCCTTTCCAAATTCCCACCCTACCATAATCATGAACTCATTCTCAAGAGATACAAAAATGTCTTTAGGCAGCAGGTAAGCAACCTGAACGATTACATTTAGCTACGGTAAGTGAGAGATGATATTTTCAACAAAACTGTGTAACTCAACCTACTGGGAGCTATTTGTCCATTACTCCTTAGGTTATTGGAATTTATATCCTCAATGTAAATGCAGACACGTAAGAAACAGGATTTAAAAAACAAAAAAAACAAAAACCACTCAGTAATTATTGGCAATAAAGACAAAAAAAGAGTGAAGCCCACACTGCCAAACCTAGTTTGGGTAATTCCACTGAAGAGAATCTTCAAAATAGCAAGTAAATATGAGACCATAAAAAGGCATCACTACTTGGCTAATTTACTAATTGACTGTCTTCTGTGTGGCAGTCATTGTGCTGAGAACTGTAGGGAGTACAGGTGAAGCTGACCCTATCTACGCACTTCCCACAAGAAAGGTGAGGGGAGAAGTAGATTCTATGTTTGAAATAGCCAGGGAGAGTACTAGCGGAGAGAGAGACAGAGAGAGGAGAGAAGTATTTTATCAGGAAGTGAGGAGATGGTGAAGGGCTATTTTATTGCTGAGCAAAGAAGCTTGGTTAAATGCATGGGTGGGGCAAACGATATGCTTAGAGAATTCAGTTTGGCTAGAATGTAATGTTTAAGAGATGAGTAGGGAGAAAAGTATTTTTAGTGCGATCATTGAGATACACATATGCTACTCTGACAGTCCAGAGGACTTATCAGTATCCTGTCAATCAAACTTCTAAAGGCAGGTTGTTCTCCTGTCCTACTCCTGAGGGAGTCAAGCCTTCGGTCTCTTGCCTTGGAAATTCCTTATGCAGATGTCTGCATGCCCAACTGCTGGCTGATAAAGTTCTTTTTTATAAATCTCATAACACAAATGCTTTGAAAAATATGTGGCTTGTAAGACATATTTTACTTCGCAGAGACAACCACCTGTATTACCTCCAGGATCTTTGATTCAGGTTAGTCAAAGTTCCCAAACCTGGAAGGGCTTGATTAACCTTCAAGGCCTTTCTCCGTTGTGCGGAGGTGATATTTAGTAGACGTCTTGGTAGGATGTCATTTATCAGCCTACTAGCTTCCTTCAGCACGTTTCATATACACACCAACCAATACGTAGTCATTTTCTGAGTGATTCACTCATTTTGTACTTTCCCCTTTGTTTACAATGAATTCATCAGCCTAGGTTTAAGTAATAACTCAATGTCACTTTTGTATTTAAATTATTATCTTTGTGTCTTTCTTAAATTGACTCAGAGGCAGTAGGGAGACTGAGATAAGTGAACCAATTCTATTTCTTCCCAGATATTTTAAAATATGTGACCCAAGGAGAGTTAAGCCTTCTGGGAGAAGGCTGAACAGAGGTATCATGAGGCAGTAAAAGCCTTTAAAAAGTGAAAGCAGTTAGTTACCTCCCAGGGAGCACCCATACAACTGCCAGCTGATTTCTCAACAGAAACCTTGCAGGCCAGAAGGGAGTGGCAAGACATGTTCAAAGTGATGAAAACAAGGACCTACAACCAAGATTGCTCTACCCAGCACAGCTATCATTTAGGACTGAAGGTCAGATAAAGAGCTTCTCAGGCAAGAAAAAGCTAAAGGGGTTCATCACCCCCAAACCAGCATTACAGGAAATGTTGAAGGGTCTTCTTTAACAAGAAGAAGGAAAAAAAGATTAAAAATGTGAACAACGAAATGGCAGTGAATACATATCTATCAATAATTGAATCTAAAAATCCAAATAAACAAATAAGGAATCTAGTGAACCAAATAAACCGATTAGAGAACTTGGCCCTCCACGGGTGAGGCTGTGGAGCGGCGGGGGTGGAGGGCGCTGTGCCCAGGGAGAGGAGGGCGCCCCTGCAGAAAGGAAGGCGCTGTGAGTGGAGAGTCACTCAGGGTGAGTGGGCATCGGAAGGGTTCGCCGTGGTGGCTGGCTCTCCAGCTGCAAGGCCGCAGAGCTCCAGGGTCAGAGCGGGTTTAATTCTTAGTAGCCGAGGGAGTCTGAGAAGAAGGGAGTCAACAGAAGAAGTGGAGGAAAGGGGGCAAAATAAATAAGTAAGTAAATCTGAGAAGAGCAAGAATGCTGCTGAGAAAGGGAAGAGACGGGATCTTCAGTTCCATTATATCCGGTCCTTGGATAACCACGACTATGCTCCAAACGCCCCCGCCACCCTCCCCACCCCACCCCATCCCCACTGACCTGTGCACATACCCGTTGCTTGTGCTACTTCCAATGAATGGCTGTTTCTTTTCACAATGGCATTACCTGGACTGACTCCCTATGAGCTCACCGAGGGTTACACATCACGCCGAGTTTTGGACTTTACCCTGCAGTAGGGCTTCTAGGCCAGTGCTCACTTTTTTATTTCAACATATTTATCCTACCTTCTTTATCTAACATCTATCCATTCCCTTTACTCATCCATAAGCCTGTTTTATTTTTGGTTCATTTATTGCAGCAAATTGCAGAGAGCTATGTACTTCCTTCTAAATTCCTCAGCATGCGTATTATTTTCTAGAGTTTGATATTTATTAAGTTTTTATGTAAGACTTACATACAGAGAAATGCATAAATTTATATACGTCTGTAATTTAAAACCTCATCGAGATTACAGTGCTGTGCCATCACCCCAGAAAGTTCCCTCCTGCCCCTTAAAATGTAATCCCTGTTCCCACCCTGCAGACATTGGTTCCCAACCAATGTCTTCATTATTTTCACTCTACACTCAGTTGCCCTTTTTAGAATTTCATATAAACGAAGCCACACAGTATATGCTCTTTTGTGTAAAGTTTTTTTCACTCAGAAAGATGTTTTTGAGATTCATCCATGTTGTTGCATTGTAATTCACCCCATTTTAGTCTTGAGTGAATATACTATAATTTGTCCATTTTCCTACTGATAGGACTTTGAATGGTTTCCAGTTTGAGGGTACTAGGAATTAAGCACTTAGGAAAATGTTTTTAGAAGTATTTTTGAGAACACGTGTTTTCATTTCTCTCATGTGTAAATACCTGGAAATGGAATTGCTGAGTCAGAGGGTAGATAAAGGAATACGTTTATTTTTCTAAGATAATGCTAGACTTTTTTTTTCTTCGAAGTAACTATATCACTTATTTCTACAAAAAAAAGTTTGAAAATGTCATGTTGCTCCTCAACATCGCCAACATTTGGTGTTGTCATTCTTTCTAATTTTAGCTATTTTAGTGGATGTATAATATCTTATTGTGTTTTTCATGTTCAGTCCCCAATTACTAATGATGCTGAGAATTTTTTCCTGAGAATTTTTTATTGGCCAGCTGTATGTTTTATTTGTAAAATAACCTGTTTATAACTTGTGTCCATTTTTACTGGATTGTCCATTTTTATAATGGGGTTTTGTGGTGTACAGAAGTTTTACATTTTGATGAAGTCTAATTTATCATTTTCTTTATTTTATTATTTTTTCCGTGGCCTGTCTAAAAGAACAAAAACCTTCACTCAACGGCAAATTGTGAAACTACTCTCTTATGTTTCCCTGTGAAAGCTTTATTGTATTTTTACTCCCATATTTAGGTCTGGGGTTCATGAGTTAAGTTCCGTGTATGGTGTAAAGGAAGAGTTTGCTGTGTTGGGTTTTTTTAATGAGTAACTTACTACGTTAGCACTGTTTCTTGATATATATGTAGTGTACGTTGTATTCCACTGCCGCTTTTGCTGCTTTTGTTGAAAAGGTTTGGGTTCTTTATTTTTCCTACTGACCCATTTACTGATCTTAATTCTACTGCTGCACTGTCATGATTACTGCAGCATTATAGGACGTCATGAAATCAGGCAGTGTACGTATTCCCACTTCACTCCTTTTCAAGATTGCTTTATATATTCCCGGTCATTTGTACATGCATAAGATTTTAAGATCAGCATGTCAGTTTCTACAAAAGAATCTGCTGGAAGTATTTGGGGAGACTCGACATCTTAGAAATACTGAGTTTTCCAATGTCTGAGCCTTTGTAGCTTCCCACTTATTCAGGTGTCCTTTCATCCCCTTCGGCAACGTTGCGTAGGTTTCAATGCATAGGTCTTATATAACTCATTAAAATATTCCTTATATTTCTTTAAATGATGCTATTATAAATATCATCATTTTATTTTAATTTTCTTTCTATTTTTTTGCTGGTAACATATAAAAATACTAGCAGCAATACTCTTTTATCCTGAAACCTGGCTTAATTCACTTATTAATTTTCATAGGGATTTTTCAATTACTTAGGACTTTCTATGTAAATAATCATGTCATCTGTCATGATTATTGATGCAAAGAAGCATCATCTTCCACTTCCCTCCATAGAAATACATCCCTGAGGAGAAAGTAAAGAGGAGTTTAAGAGTATGGGAACAAATGAGATTTATAATCATTCCATCGGTATTTAATCTTTTTCCCTTTCATTTGATTATGGAGTGGATAACAGTAGAGAAAATCCAGAATTAGCTGGACAGAAATTCAATCATCTGTTCCCTCTTCATCTAAACAATCAAGCAGATCTCTTTTTTCACATCTTACAATTTAATAAAGGGAGAACTAGCATCTTTCCAAGCTCCCTTTTCCTTCTCATTTCTGAAATCCTGAAAGCCAGTCATGCTCCTAGACTTCCCTTTCCAGAGCAGAACTTCTGACCACATAATCTTGGGTAAATAGCTTTATTTCCCATTGACTGAGATTCCTCCCTGAGATGATGGCAAGAAAAAGAACACTGTAGACATGGAACACGGGACAACCACCCATCAGGTGTTGCAGAGTTTAAAAGGCCTCAGAGGAGCTCGCTGGGCAAACGCCGGTTCCTGGTGGCGTATGTTCGACGGGGTGCCCCTGCCTTTGCAGGCCCAGGTCTGTTCAGGGACCCTCCCTCGGCTTGCCTGCCCCACACACTCATTGTTAAAAGCGCTTTCGAGTTTATCAACTCGGGAACGCTGGTTCACTCTAACAAAGCTCACAAGAGGCTGATGACTAAAACTAGAATAGCGAAGCACTAACTTTCACCTAGAAATAAGAAATCTAAGGTAGATTGAGTTTCAGGTCAGCCTGGGCAGTCCACCCTCTGCCTACAGAGCGGGTAAGTGGAAAGATAAATGAGCCCCGAGCGTGCCTGATCCGCACAGGATTGAAACAGAGCGTTTCTATGACACAAATATTTCATTGCTTCAACTTAATGGGCCCTGATGTATCCATCTCCACAATAGGCGTATTCCAGCAACTAGAAACACAGAGGATATTTTTAGCCTAGAGGATGTTCTTTTCTGGGCTAGAGCAAGTCTTATGATTGCTCTGTACTTTTACAGAAAAACGCTCCCCATCTATTTTTTGCACGTCCTTTCTGTAGTAAGGTTTTTACCTTCCATTAGATTACTGAACTGATTTGGAACAGTTCTGTATTTTTAAAGCAGCTTGGCATTTTCTCGCTCACACCCATCATGGGTTGATTTCGTGGCCTATGCACTAGTAAGCAATTTGATCGATCTTATTGCAAAGCCCCTTATTTTCTTTGGAGTGTTCTGGTTTGTGTCCAAGGGAAAGCGACGCAGGTTTCTTGGAATGTCCTGTAAATTCCTCTTGGAACTTCAGATGATCACGAGGGGTAGACTTTGTTACTCTTTTCTTTCCATAGACATGAAAACCCAGGCTCAGGGAGTTTAGGTGGTATTTCCATTGTCCGTTGACAAATGTATCTTGAGCTTCTACCATGTGCCAGGCATGGCAGGAGATGATAGAATAATAAAGGGCCTGCCCTTATTGTCTACCTTCCAGTAACATAGTGGGACAAACAGTAACATTGTGAAATTAGCATGCGAGGCATTTTGCAAACTCCACTGTGCTATGCCAATGCTAGGGAGCTTTGTTCCATTCCAGGCTCATTTTGTTTAATTATTTAGTTTTAGTGAATGAGTGAATGGGTGAATGAATAAATGAATGAATGAATATGCACTTTTCTAGCCTTGCTTCTTTCTATAAATAAAGGAATAGCAAAGTTGAATAAGTATGTCCAAGTATTAAGAGATTTCAAATGACCAGGGTCCCAACTGTTGCAACTTTTAATGAATCCCAGCAGTGTTTCTGGCATTGTGTAGAATACAGAGGAGACGTGACCTAGACTGAAAGACACACCATCAAAGTGGGACAAAGGCCGTCAAGATAAGAGAAGGAGAGGTGAATAACTTGTTCCAGAAGGAAACAGCTGGAGCTGGTTTCTGAATGCTAAACAGTTTGGAGTTTCTTTTTGAATCAAGAAAGCCAGATCCTCACAACTTAAACTTTGAGATGTGTTCTGAACATCCACAAACCCCCAAACTGCGTTGGAAATCTCCCGTGGAGAGGTTTCCTTGGGTTATTTTCTTCACGCCTCTCTTCTGCATGGCTTCGGCGATGTAAGAGAAATGACTTTCCTCTGATATTTTCTTCTCTGATCCTAGCACAGTGCTGAAGGGGCAAAGGTCTTGCAACAAATAAAGGAGAAATATAAGATAAAGATGGTAAGATGTTTCAGTTTAAAACAATATCAATAGGTTCCATTTAGTTGCTTCTTAATATATACTGGGTACTGTAATAAGCACTTAAATGAGTGTTTTATTTAAATATTAAGTCACCCTTGGGTGGGTTGGTGACACTACCAATATCTACATCTTAAAGGTGCAGAGAGGAAAAGGGACTTACCCAAATCTAGTAACCTTGAGCAAGAATTTACACACAGTCATGGGCAGTTCTAAAACTCCAAAGGCTTAACCACTGCCCACACTGCCCCTTTCAGTTACCAGCCTGCCAACTGCATTTGCCACCAAAGCTTCTCTTCCTGATTCTGGCCTAATTTTAATTGTCCCCTTTTATTTCTATATATTTTGGAATGATTCTTTTGACTCTATTAGGTCATTAAACATTTAGTATTGTTTAAGGAGTCAAAAAATGTATTTCTGCAATAGATTTCCCTCTCCCTGCAGGCAAGAATAGTGTTTAAATGTGTCTTTCCCACCAATATTACATAAGACCTTTATTCAAAACAATACTGAGTGAACAGCAGTTGAATTGGAGGTCATTTGAGTGCCTGAGGAGGACTGAGTAGTATATAAGCAAACGTGGAAATGTCGTGGGTTACCTGTTTTATGAACTTTGCCAAGATTGTGGACCAGTAAGAGACATATCCTAATTCATAAACAGGATGATCACTTTTTTTGTTTAATGTAGCCCCATTTTTCTATTTTTTCTTTTCTTTCCCTTACTGTAGGAGATATAGCCAAAAAAAATATTACTAAATATTACTAAGAGAAATGTCCAAGATTTTACTGCCTAAGTTTTCTTCTAGGAGTTTTATGGTTTCAGGTTTTACATTTAAGTCTTTTATCAATTTTGAGTTTATTCTTGTATATGATATAAGAAGGTGGTCTGGTGTTTGCATGTATCTGTCTAAATTTCCCGACACCATTTATTAAATAGACTGTCTTTACCTCATTGTATGTTTTCGAGGCTTACTTACTCCTGATGACTAGATGGTCAGTGGGATATGCTATGCAAGGTCCTCATGGGGCTCACAGTCTGGAATCATCTCCATTGCATTAGACACCTTTCAAAATTATTATATATGCTTGAAAATACATAAAGGCCTGCCCTCCAAAACAGAACAAAGCCCTGAATCTCTGATTCAGATGGTTCACTAATCAGAGTAATTTCTCTGAAAGTTAAGATCCCAGCTTTGGGTGTGAATGAATCACAGCAATGGTGCAGGAATTTCCATGTCAGGATGTGAGACCATGGGCATCAGTGAAAGTTTAGGCCCAGGTGTGGAAATGTCACAAACATCTCTCTCTTCAGCTCCCTCCCTGACACTGCTTTTGTCTAAGCTCTTATTATTTATGAAGGGGGCGATTACAACTGCCTGGAAGCTGGACCTTCCCTGTACCCAGTGTAGTTTATCCTTCATATTTCTAATATTTTTTTTTCATAAATAGAAATTTAATCAAATAACCTACTCGAGCTTAAATATCTCATTGCATTGTGTTTATAGAACATCATAAGAAGTCCTTACCTTGGAATGTAAAACCCTTGAGAGTCTGGTCCCAAATGAGCTCCATTTCCTGTGCTGTGCTTTGCTGTGCTGTGCTGCTCCCCAGATTCCATGTGCTGCTTTAATGTGGGTGTTTAGTTTTTCTTAGGTCATTGTACATTCCACCTTCATCCCATACCTGTTCATACAGTGTTCCTTCTGAACCACGAGTGATGTGCATTCCCCTTATATCATTTCTCAAGTGCAAAATTGCTTTGCAACCTTTAGGATGCCGTTTAAACGGCATCTTCTTCTACAAAAGTTCACTGACTCTCCAGGCAACCGTATAAACTACTCATGGTGTTCACAGAACAAAAATATAGTCTATCAATGGAGCATTGTTCACCATGTTTACAGGTGTCTCTTACTAAGCTATTTTGCTCTCAGAAAACAACCAGACAAATATACAAAATATATGTGTAATAGTGTTCTGTTCTTTTTAACCATAATTCCATTCTTAAGATTCTAACCTAGTCTCATACCTTTTAAATTCATTTAAATGTTGGTGACTTTTTACATAAACTCCAGCTTGGAATTTTTCTCTCAATTCAAATGCTTGTTTGAGATCCCTCCTTGGATGTGCCACATATTTGTCAAACTTAACATGGTCAAAAGTGAATCCTGATATTCCCTCCCAAACCAATTTCTACAACCTTCTTTCCTATCCCAGTGGCTCAGGCCAAACACCTTGGCACCCTTGGCACCCTTGGCACCTCTCATTCCCTTACCATATCCAGTGCATTGGCAAATCCTGTCACCGAGACATTGGAAATGCATGTACCTCGATCATTTCTTACCACTTCCCAGGCTCTCACACACATCCAAGACATTTCTCACCTAGATAACTGCAATGGTCCCTTAAAATGGTTTTCCAAATTCTGCTCCTGCACCCTTCTAGCTCTTCTCAACACACTGGGCCTTCCTTTTAAAATCTAATCTAGTCCTTTCTCTTCTCTGCTCCAAACCTTTTGAAAACACCCAATCTCGTTTGTAGTAAAACCCAGAGTCCCTCGGATGGCCTACCAGGCCCACATAATCTGACTCTGACTCCCATGTCCGATACATCCCTCTCTTCTCCTCCCCATTTCCTAGGCTCCAGACCTGCTGGCTTCCCCTATGTTACTGAAACATTTTAGGTCTTGCACAGTTTTGCACTTGATGTTCCTCTGCCTGGACTGTTCTTCCCTAGATGTCTGTGTAGCTCACTCTCTCCCTCTTTATCTCCAGCCTTGACTCAGACTGACCTTCCAAGTGACAGCCATCCTGCTTCCCTGACTGTCTGATCTCAATTTGCAGTCTCTGCCTGGTGTTTCCTATCCCTTTACATCAGGGTGGGGAATGTCTGGCCCTTGGGCCACATATGGCCCGTGAAATCATTGGGTCTGGGCCTGCCAAGGCAACCGCAGGCGGGACTTGAAATTCAAATAAATCTAGGAGCTTTTCTCACAGCTAATTTTTGAGTTGATAATTTTGTATGGCCTATGACTGATGTTATAAATATCCAAATGGCCCTTGGCAGAAAAAAGGTTCCCCACCCCTTCTTTACATATCTAACATACTCAAAGGGTATTTTTAAAATCTCGTTCACTGCTTTTCTCTCCACTAAAAACTGTTTTCCAAATTCAGGGATTTTTGTCTGATTTCTCTCTCTATTCCTAGCACTTAGAACAGTGCCCAAAACAAATAATTGTCAAAAAAATAATTGTCAAAAGAAGAAGACAGGGGGGAGGGGAAAAAGGAAGGAGGGGAAACCCACTTATATTGTTTTGTTATGAGGTCGTTCATAAGAATGAGACTGATCTATATTAATGATAAGAAAATATTTCCAAAATATATGAGAGGGAGAAACCAGATTTCAGAATGGCATACAAAATAGTATTCCAGTTTTTTTAAATAAATAACTTTATATAAGGGACTATATATATATATATATATATATATATATATATATATATATATATATATATATATAAAGTGAGGGCTGGAAAAGGTACATGCCAGTTAACACTGGTTGTCTCTAGAGGTGTTATGAAATGGCACTAAGCATCTTTGTTTTGCATTTCTGTATAATTTGCATTTAAAAATATGAATGTGTTAAAATTTTAAGAGAGAAAATTTGATATTCAATGATAGTGTAGATGCATATTTTTTGCACATTGAAAGCTGTTTATAATATACTCCTCATGTCAAACAGCAGTTTAGAGAATAGTAATAATGTAAGCATTAATGTCCAATTTGGAAATCCAAACAGTCTGCAAATTAAATGTATTTTTTAAATATTTGTTGTCAAAACACACTTGGCTACAAAACCTAACCTGAACTGACATGAGTTTATTTATAGACTTCGGTATCACACAATATGAATATTCATAATTTTTACTAATTCTACTCCAAAACCCGTTGTGGATGATATGTCATAAAATCAATATGCTCCAAATTAACTTTCTAAAAGCTAAACCATTTCTGAAACCCACCTAACCTCCAGGTGTTTTACATAAGGCATTTTAGATGTATTTTATCTCTCTTCACACCAAAACTATTATCTTTGGTTGGTATCATTTCGACTAATTTTTTTTCTCCTTTTGCTCACTTGAATATGTACTAGTTTGCTTCCTACAACAAGCTTCATGTGCAAAGTCTACAATCGACTTCCTGTGTAATAAATAAAATAACATATATGTTAAACTAAATTATATCAAAACTCTAGGTAACATCTTCCGGCATTAAAAATATATATTTTAAGCCCAGCTGGGCGTGGCTCAGCAGTTGAGCATGGACCTAGGATCCAGGAGATCGAGGTTCGATTCCGGGTCAGGGCACATGCCCGGGTTGTGGGCTCGATCCCCAGTCGGGGGTGTGCAGGAGGCAGCCCATCAACGACTCTCTCATCATTGATGTTTCTCTCTCTCTCTCCCTCTCCCTTCCTCTCTCTGAAATCAATAGATATATATTTTTAAAAATATATGCACATATATTTTTTTAACTGAGAGAGCTATGTCCCCAGCCAGATGTTGCTTTGTATGTTGGCCCCTAGAAATTAAATAACCCTAAGATCTTGCCAGCTCAGAGACTCCAGGTAAGAGACAGTAACCAGGAGATTAAAATACAGACCTGGATAGGTTCGGATGAGTCAGGGATACGGGGGAAGACAGGCTCCCAGACCATTCTGGGCTCTGGCCCAGGGACAGTTGAGATGCCGCAGCCTTGACAGGCGCCCAGTCATGGCTGGTGTGCAGCCCTTCGCACAGGACAGTTGCATTCCTCATGCCAAGGTCTCGGGCAGGTTTCCGCTCAAGATCGGAGGGAGCGCTGAGGGTATTAATAGAAGAAGCACGCTCTTTTGCTGTTCAGCTATTTAAAGAAATGTTCAGCTGCAAGGTGTGTGCTTTATGTAGCTTATCTCCTTCAGCCCAGATAGAGCTCACTGCTGCTCCCTCCCGCTTAATGCATCTGCAACTGACTTTCATTTTGTGATACAAAATTTACAAGAAAAAGGGGGTGTGTGGGGTGGGGGCCCTGTTGTTGTTTCCAGGTGCTGCCGGTCACACTTGTATGGGGCAGGAACATCCTTAATTGGGTTTTGGCTATATATGCATTGTCAACAAATGTAGAAGACAGTCAGTCAGTGTTAAAGGAGATGTGGGAAATTATTGTCACCAACTAAGTGACCCTAACGTGCAATACAAGTGACGCGTCCTGGGGATTAGAAGCACAACCAGCTCTACATGAATGGCTCAGAGATGGGGCCAGCTAAAATGAAACGGAATTAGTCCCCAGAATAAATGCGGCATGCAGTTTGGATGTTTGATTGCTACAGAATGGTCTCGCATCTGTTCCTTGACACCCTTTACAGCCACCAAGGCCTAGTTCAATGATTGTTTCCTCCTTATAGCCTTCCCAATTCCCGCCAGTTGGAATTAATTTCTGCTTTCTCCCAATAACGGCTGTCTGTGTTTCCTGTGTCTGTTATACTATTTATTATCATTTTCCCACTGTTTGACTTTGAAATGGCAGTGTTTGTTTTATGGAGCTTCCCAAACTTTAGTTATCTGAGCATTTGTTGGAGATATTTTGCCAAATACCTGTACCATCCATATTTTATTTACTTAATATTACCTTTATAGTTACTAACTTTTAAAAACATTTCTTCTTTAACTTCATCCCAACTAATAACATCTATGAAATTAAAACTGTTGTAATTGTATACATGCATATATGTATATACAGGGTGTCACCCCAAAATGTATATATACTAACAGCTGAGAGTTCAAATTGGAAAATAAAATGTATTTTAATAAATACTGCCTTTATAATTATTCAGAGTGTGTGTATACATATTTTTGGGGACACCCTATATATTGGGAAGCTTATCAAAGTACAAAATACGTACCTTTAAAATTTTTAAATAATTTTTTATGTATCACCTCACATCATTTGGAATAGACTACCTATTAAATTCAAACCAATCTTTGAAAAACTCTGCCCATTTTATGCTGTTAGGCAATTGGGTACAGAAATCATTTGTTTCACAATGCAATGTACTTCAGAGCTTTGGCTTGGTACCAAAATCTCAAAATAAATGATATTTTAATATTTTAATAATATAATAATATGTTAATATTATAATATTTTGATATAGTTTTAAAATATAAAACATTAAAACTCAAAATGAATGCCAAGATTCCACAGGGAACAAAGCATCAGCGTTTTAAATAAAGATAGCATCAGTTATTTACAAACAGAAAGGATGATTCCTGGCTAGCCACTTGTTTAGGGGATTATAGAAGGTAACATGTTAAGTGCCTAGACCGGTTTCCCTAAAGCCCATGCTTTCGGATTTTACAGTCCTGCCCTGGGCATTTTACTTTTATATCTTCCTGTTCTCCTGAGAAAATCTGATTTGAGGGACACTTCAAGCCCCGCCCACACACAGAGGAGGCGGAGTCACACTCCTGTGATGGGGGGGAAGGGCCTCCAGGTGGGGGCTCCCCGGAGCAAGCTCCAAACCATTGGAATAAGCATGTTCCCTGTTGTGTGTTTTTCAGTTATTTGTAATATAAATTCACTAGTATCCTTAATAAACTGTTCTTAATATAAAATACGTACAAATACATAGCTTAGTTCCTGGCAGACAAAAAACCCTTTAGACTATTATTTGTTTTCCTTTTTCACGCCCTCCCCTAACCCCTATCTCTTAATTACCAGCCACATAATACATGGAGTTTTCTATCCTTGACCCACCCCCCTCCTTTCATCCCCTGGCCTTCAAGGAAAATACCAAGTTTAGCATGATAATGTAATTAAGGCCAGATTCTGCCGTGGGTCATCAGTGTGCCAGTGCTGGATGACGGCAGGGACAATCTTAGCAGAGTCTCCAAAGAGACGAAATTGGCACAGGCTCCTCAGCTCCTTTTGGACAGGAATGAAAAGTGTCCTCACCTTCAGGCTTTTGAAAGAGTCAAGAAAATAAAGTAGAATCAGCGGTGTAATCATAGGGATTTTCAGGAAATGGGTTCTAAGAAAAATGAATCCCATCCCTCCTGTTTGCCTCCTTAGCTCCATTGTCGCTTCCCTTCTGGAAGATGGACTGGGGTGTCAGGATGGGGGTTCAGGCAGCCAAGCAGGCTGTGGACTCGGGGGGTACACAGGCCTTAACAGAGGGCAGAAGACCCTTTTCAGAGGGTCCGGTGGAGAGGAACCAGCCAGGGTCAGGTGAGCAAGTTGTAGTTCAGTGGCGGTTTGGGTTTAATTCGCTAGTTCTAGGTGTCTGCTATCCAAAGGGTGTTTTTTGACCTTTTTGGTTTTTCTTTCATAGACTGGAGATTATAGTAACGACTACTTGACAAAGTTCATATAAAAATTAAGTGAGACCAACTATTTGGATGGTCCACGGCATAGCATAACGGGATGCCCAGAGCATGTAGTAAATACATAGTCTTCCTCTTCAATATTTTAAAATCATAGACTTGGTCCTTTAGTGACTAAACCTGGGCATCAGTTTTACTAATTTTTATTCTAAGCCACATCATTGGTCTAATCATAACAATGATATAACTTCGTCACTTCTCCCCCATACTACTGGAAAACAAACAAACTTAAAGCAGTTTCTGCTACTTCCTCCTTTGCCATTCCCTAATATTATATCCATTATACTGTGAGAGTGATCTTTTAAAAATATATATATGTGGTCATAGTTCTCTCCTGCTTACAATCTCTCAATGCTCTCCCACTGTTACTAGGATAAAAAGCGAAACCCTTGACATGGCCTAAGAGGTCCTGCATGATCCAGCTCCTCACCTCATCCAACTTCTCTTTCCCTTCTTCTTTGACTTCTAGCCATGCTTGACTTTATTGCCTAGATTACTCTCATTCCTGTCTCAGGGCTTTTGCACATGCTGTTCACTAACCTTCTTTCCCTAGTTGATACCTATGTTGCTTCATATCCATTTAATCATCAGTTGCTCCAGGAAAACTTTCTAGAAACTCCTTTCCTCCCCCCTCCCCCAGATAATAATGAGGCCCTTTTTAAATATGACTTCTTTATTCCATGTGTGTTTCTTTTGCAGCACTTACCTAAGTTAGAAATTATATATTGATGTGATTATTTGGATGACCATCAGTCCCTCTTCATGAGGATGTGAACTTTGTCTGTCGAACCTGTTCTTATATCCCTGGTCCCGAAGTTGTTTGGAAGGCACTGGATAACTTTGTTAAGGCACTGTGCTATGCCTCTGATTTAAATATTCTGAAAATTGAAGTTAAAAATTTGTTAAATCACTAGCTGAAATCATCTGCTCAAGGCCATCCAGCCATTAAATGCTGGGATGTTAAGTTGGTAGCAGTGTTAAAAAATAAAAGGTTTCAAAGGATGTGAACTGGCAACTGGAAATGGGAATGCAGTTGGGTTAGAGATGGGAGGCCTTGTCAGGAGTTCTCCGCACCCTTCCTTCCTGCCTCTACAGGCATTTTTCCTCAGTCCAGTACTCTTTCCCCCTAAGCACAGATTGGTTCTTCTCAACACAGCCTTCTGACAACTCGCTGAAACCTACTGGCCAATCCTGGTACATATGTGAAGTAGAAGCTTTCTTGTTTTTGTTTTTTTAATGGTGAACGATGATGAATATCCTGCTATCTCTGTGGCAGTGGTACCAGAAAGTGATGTTTTAGCTCTTTTCGGGTGTGTTTTGGATTCCTCTGGTTTTCTTGAAAGCTTCTTAAACCCATATTATCTAGTACACTCCTGAACATATAACCAAAATTGGCTAAGTAATTGGATAAATTAAAGAGTGAATGAGTGGGTGAATGAATGGATATAATGGGGTCCTATGGGATTAACAGGAGTTCCATTCTTGATGTTGACACCAAGCCCAAGGTGCCAGGCATCTGTTCCCGGTTTACTCCATAGTTGGTTGAGGGTCTGACCACACTTGAGAGGCCGTATGAATTAGGACAGTGAAGGCAGCACTCCGGCCTCCCGCTGCCTAGGTGGAGCTCTCTTCCAGGATCCTGGTCCGGGTCAGACTCCCTGAGTGTTTTCATTGTCCTGGTGTTGACATTGAGCATAAGGGGATTAAACGTGATGCATGGTTACCCGACCTTCCTGGGCTTCCCAGGCCGCTCTGGCTCTAGACAAACCGAACTATGCAGCTGTTGGACTTGATTCCTTTTCTATTAGGATTTGCCTCCCCCCATCAAATAGCAACCCGTCTGGCCCACAGCTGAGCTCTCGCAATCTTTCTGACAGCTAATCCTCTACTCTGCTTTAATCTGCCCCAGGTAGATCAAAAGGAATTGATATGAATTTTTTGATTGGGCGCCTGCCTTTTTTCTCTCCATCTCTTTACCTTTCAGCAGCTGAAGGGGATCCATCATGGTAATTTCCCATTATTAGGTTTGAAGTGTTTTGAATGTGAAATGCCTTTTCACTTAGAAAGAATTGATGCCTATAACTTGTAATGTGTTAGCAGTTTGGTAGAGTGCTTGACAGCCCAAACTGCATTACAGGTAGCTAATCCCCATGGCTGAGCTCCATTAAAGAATAGATCGTATCTGTTAAAACAGCCATAGAGTGTGGGTCATTGTGCTGAAAGGCAGTCTAGCTGCTGGGAGAAAGATTATTATGTGACTTCATTCTATTTTAAACTTGGGGAATGTATGGTACATATACTAGTCATGATTGATTAAAGATACCAGAAGGATTTTATGAGTCTCCTGGTATGTGCCAGTGTTATAATTCCCAGCAGGAAGAAAAATGTCCCCAATGGTTTAAATGAGACCAATAGCGAATATCAAGCTGTGAACAGCAACCTAGATCCTGTACATTTTTCACTGTGACGTCTCCTGTACTTCATACAGTTCTTTGGAAGAAATGAGAGTATGATGCTCTCTAATTCTTAGTGCTTATTAATGTGCCTCTTGAGAAAAAAAAAAAAGTTTCTGGTTGGATATTGTGGTCATGGATCAATTGGGGTTATTAATTTTTTACCTAAGAAAAATTGAGTAAATTAAATTTTTTACTTAAGAAAGATAAGTACATTTCAATTCATGTGTCATCTCTAGTCAGCAGGTAGTGAGAATCTTGTGGTTCTTTACTGAGGTCTGAGAACTGTGGTAACACGTTATGTGCCAGGACTCATTAATGATGACCACCTTGGGCACAGATGGGAGAGTAGACGCCAGTGTATCACATATTTGAAATCCCTGATGTAGGCAAACTCAAGCACAGTTTAGTAACCAGAGTCGTTAGAGTAATTAAAAATACAGTCAAGTTTATGGCCCTTGCTGATTCATATAATCTATAGGAAGATGTTATAGACTGAATGTCTGTCCCCTTCAAGTTCATATGTTGAGAGCACCCCTCTAGTTGCTAGGTTTGATGCTGCCAGATTCATGCATTGCTTAATAAAGCCAATTAGATCTTTTTTAAAAGAATCATATGTTGAAACTAATTCCCAATGAGGTGGTATATGAGGTGGAGCTTATCGGAGGTGATTAGGTCAAAAGGGTGTTACCCTCAGGAATGGGATTCATGCCCTTATCAAAGATACCCCAGAGAGCTCCCTTGCTCCTCTCACTATGTGAGGACACAGAGGGAAGATGACTGTGAACAGGAAGTGGGCCTTCACTAGACATCAGATCTGCCAGAGCCTTGATCTCAGACTTCTCAGCTCTAGAGCTGTGAGAAATAAATATTTTTAGGTTAATATACCCAGTTTATGGTATTTTCATTATAGCAGCACAAACAGACTAAAACAGAAAGTCAATTAGAATATCTGGATTCTGTGATAGCACCCATTTTATTGTGTTAAATGTAGGTTTTAGGACACAAAGCATTATTAACAGAACCCCATAAAAACAATCAACATTTCATTGAACAGGCATTTGTGAATTAACCCTGAAATCCCATAACAGAGTAGCACCAAGATGCCTAGCCTTAAAGCATATGCAGATCATGGCAAGACACTCGGTGCAGATGCATGGAATAGTTCAGTAACCAGGCAAATGGGACTCAAGTGCAAATGTGAGTAATCTATGCTTTCACAAATTGAATCACCTAGTTTTGTGGGGTGAAGGATGCTTACTTTCTATTGCCCCCCTGGTCTCTGGCCCAAAGTTGGCCTGAAGTAATGAAGCTCACTGGGCAATGTAAAAAGAGGTCCTTACTCATCCATAAGCACCTGATTTCTCTCTTTTTTGAGTTTGCCCCTCTGTGCCGATGTGAGCACCTGGCTTCTGTACCTAAGCCTGACATTTGGAGCAATCTGTCTGTCTGATCACTTTTCTCTCTCTGACCATAGTTGCCATGTTTCACTTTAGTTCTACAACAGGTTTCGACCTTCATGCTTAGCTAGTTGGATCCTGACACCCAAGGTCAAGTCCTGCCTCACTAAACTTCAAATGTAAATCTCTCTTAAGTTGTAGCAGTCAGGTTTAGATGCAACTATCCCATGTTTGACCAGCACAGACCATTATGAGAAACACTACTCCTTAAACAGTGGTCAATTCAGCCTGGGTTTGTTTTGTGAACCAGAGGAAGACCTATTAAAAACAGACCTTGACGTATTTTGCAGAGTAAGAAGGTGAGCAGAGAAAGCAGGGAGAGAAAAGCTTTCTGTGCCCTGCAATTACCAAGCCAGGGTAAGAAGAAAATAGGGCAGTGAAGGAGGGATTGAGAGAGGTGGGAACCCACTGACAGCTGTCAGAGGGGCAAGGAGGGGGGGGGGCTGGATGAAAGAAGGTGAAGGGATTAACCAAAGAACACATATGCACAGCCCATAGACACACACAACAGTGTGGTGAAGCCAGGGGAGGGGTGGAAGGGGACTGGGTGGAGGTGGGCATATGGGGCACATCTTTAATAGTGTCAACAATTAAAAAAAAAAAATAGACAGCGAGTGCTAAGGCTCTTAGGAAAAATACCAGCCCACTGCAGAGGTTACCCAAGAGGCAGCCATGTGTTTGACTCAACACCAGCAAGACACAAATCTGGTGGCTGACTCACCAAATTTTTCCACTTTGTGGGGTTTTTTTGTTGCTGCCGCTGTTACCATGATGACAAACGTGGTGTGAAATTGTAAGTATGTGGACTGTACAGTAAGGGAGCTCCTGAAAGCCAGGGCCCAGGAAAGGTAAAGACAGGAGAGGGGCCAAGGAAACAGAACAGGAGCAAAACGGTCCGAGAAATCATCCAGCTCCCCGACAGGAGCAGACTCACAACCTTCCCCCAAAACTGCTGCTAAGTGTCCAGATCTAAGCGGCCACGTGAGACAGAATATTAGATGCCAGATGTACACATCTGTTAGTTAAGCCACACGCAGGAAAGGAAGGATGCTGTGTAAATTCCTAAGTTTATTAAAAAACAAACAAAAAACCCTGAAATCTGGCAACTTCTAACAAGGAAAAAAAAATGTTCTAATGCATTAAAATCATTATATCAGCCATGTTGCCCAGTTGTTGCTTGTAGGGGATAAGAGATCTTTTTTCTCCCCTCTTTCTTTGCTCATTTCCTTACTCTGTAAACCACTGTGGCCCAATGATTCAGTGTGAACACATGTTTAAATGTAGATCCCACCTGAGTTGGGTAAGAGGTGGGGGTTTGGTGGGTTGGCGTCCTGGCTCTGCTGTCCTCAGATCTGGACTCCAGTTCTGGTTCCGCTACTATTTCACAGTGTACATAAGAGCAGTTGATCTGATATCTCTAAGCCCCAGATTTTATTTGTTTTATTTTATTTTACTCTGAAAAATGTTGGTAACAAAGTACTAACCTCCTAAGCTTATTGTGAGTATCAAAGGAGCTAAGGGTCAAAAGACACTTAGTAAAGTGTTTACTATAAGATAAGCACTCCATAAATTTCTGTTGTTAAGGTTAGCATCAACTAACTTCCAGCATAATCTTCAAGGGGTGAGGCTGTTTACTTTCTTTTTACAAAGAAAGTGAAAAGTAAGTCTCATTGTGATTACTGGGAAAGGAGTAAAAGGGGGGGCTATCAAAAAGGGATTGTTTTTTATTTCTCATATATAATGACAATGAGTGACTAACATAGTCTGGGGGACTGACCTCCGAAGTCAGAAGCCCCTGGAGTGGAGATTCAGGCACCAACGATGAAAGGAAGTCTAAGATGGCAAATGAAATAAACCTCCAGCTTGGACAGTGACAGGAGACAGGAGGGTAACCGAGAAAAGATGTTAACATCCAAGAGTCCCAGGAGGATACCCAGGTAAGAAAACTGATGGGGCACAACCTCCGGGAATCCAGAGGCTTCCACAGAAACCCAGACAGGGGGTCATATCTGGACCTTTGGCCCCCGAGCGGCCTGTCTGCAGAGGCGCTTCAGAGCAAGTTTCCAGAACCTGGATACAGAGGTTGCAGAAGGAAGCCTGACCTTTCTCTGAAAGTAACAGATACAGGTCTAGTGCTGGAAGGCAAACACAGGGCAAAGGCACCATCACATCAGATTCGAAAAAGGGGATGTGACTGTCTGACTGTTGGAATTCTCCAGAAGTGTTGAACATATACTGGGTCATGTGCATAAATGATGAAATAAAAGTCATAGTTCTATTCTGACTCATCTGTGAAATACAGAAAAAAAAATAAAGTAGGAAATAAAAACAGAAAAACTATGGGTGTGATCATTACACTGTCTTAAAATATACCTAGCACATCCAGGTGGATGTCTTTGTTTCCTTCCGACTTGGGGGGTTCACGTTTGCCTCTTTGTGGCGATCACGCAGCGCTGACTCATCTGAGAAGCGAGACTGCTCTGGGAACGTGCCCAGGCTCGGGCCTGCCTTGCGCGGCCTGCATGGGGGGGCTGGTTTCCTTGGGGTTCTGTCTGCCTGTGCTGCTTTTCCCCTTCGCCAAGAAGTGGGGTCCCAGAGAGGACCTAATCACTGGCTTGTCCGTCTTTGTGTAGGGAGCTAGGGAGAGGAAATGACGGAAATATCACTGAGAAGTGGGGAGACTCTGACACAAGTCCAAACACCCCTATTAGAGAGGTTTTCGCCAGAAGATGAGAATCTACTGGGTTCTAAGAGCACGTCAAACTACAGCACTGAATATAATAAACTTAAAAAAGGAACCTGGTTACTGTTGGAAGGCTGAAAGTTGGTTTAGAAATAAGCATTTGAGTCATGTTTGTATTTAAGATCGAAACCGCACTTATCTTGAGCTATTGCTAACAGGCAAGGTTTTCTGAGAAAATTTGTAGCTAATATACCTAAATTTTATTTAAAATGTAGGCACTCAATACTTGCTAATTAATAATGAATGGAAAATGAATGACTTTTTGTATCCGCCTGCTCGTGAGACTTAATGGGCATAAAGATGCATTACAGCCACTTCCTAATCTGTATTTTAATTGCAGTTTTAATCATTTCAGCAGTTGAAGGTTTATGTAGGAGAAGAAAGAGGACACAGATTTTGTATCTCTTCTGTGACTGACAATAAGTTCAACACGGAGACAGTAAGACAGGACATGTTCATTATATTGGTTTCACATACATTATTCCATTCAATCTTCACTATTACTTTATTTACTAGGTACTTTATTTTCGCTGTTTTACAAGTAGGGAAACAGAGGCATCAGGCATTAGTACAAAGTTTCTTGGCTAGTACTTAGAAGTCCCAAATTTACATAATCCCAATTCTTTGCTTTTATTAACTGCACAATGCTATCTGAAATGAGAACTTACTAAATAAATTAGATTATTAAGTAACTGAACAACCCTAATGCTGGATATATTTGTTTTATAAAAAAATATATATTTAATAAAAACTTTAGAATTTTCCAGTACCAGCACTAGGCTGAGAATCCAGATATCTGATGTATTGTCAAAGCTGAGCCCTCTTGATAAATATAATCTCCGCTGACCACCCAGCCTCCCTATAAATGAGGGTATGGGCCAAATAAATTCTAAGATACAACCTCTGATTCACAAGAAACACGTGTACTTTATAGAACTTGAGAAATGCCCTTTCCGTCCGAAGGAGCTGTGAGTGACTGCGAAGCTACTGTGTGCGGGCCATGTGGTGAAGCCCTGCCCAGACCCGGCGGCAGCTTTCCCTCCCTCCGCCTCGGTCTTGCCCTTTCTCTGTAGCCCTCCGTATGCAATTCTGCCCTCAACAAGCCGGCTGACGGGGCAGGCACCCTATGAACTCATTCTTCAACACCATTCCCAAAGTGCCGCAGGCCGCCCCCTTCTGCACACCCCTGAGTCAGTGTCCACTTCTCTTAATATTGTGCTTGCTTTATTGTTTGTGTGTGAACTGGTCCTCTAGTTGGTGCGTGTGGGTACACAAACCACGTCACAACCTCTGTGAGAGTGGGGATCATAGTCAGCTCCCCCCCTTCCAAGAGCCAGCACAGTTCTAGTTGATTTTGTGGACAAATGAGCGCACACAGGTTTGTAGGAATGTTTACAGTGCACGCTACCTGGTGTAAGCTATGGGTGAGCAGGATTGGCATCTAATTTTATTTTCTCTGGTGCCTAGTCTGATGCTTTGAACGCAGTAGGTTCTTTACGGATCTTTGCTAAATGCTCTCAAATTTGTGAACTAGAGAGATTCCCCAGTGCCTCTGAAGAGACCGGGCAAGTTTCCTGCTTACATAGATCAATGCAAAGAATCATGCGAATATAACTAGAAGGATTCAGGGAAGATGGGACGCTACTAATATAAGGGACTCACTCGTGTCACTTTCTCCCACTACTACGGTTCCCCAGAGTCCCTCACACTGCAATGCCCAGTGGCTCTTTCCAGGAGCAGAGAGAGGGAGCGCTGTGCTGCCTCTGGGCCCTCTAAGTCCCTCTTCCTAGCGCCCCTCAGTGAGCGCGGCGGGGGGACCTTGCAGCCCCTAAATGAGAACTTGAGAGCCAAGCGGTGCTGGCGCTGCTTCATGTGAAGACGCACGGCTTGGCTGCTAGCTAATGAATATTTCCCTAATTTGAGCCTGATTTAGTCGCTAGGGTGTTTGGATGCCTCCTCTATGGTGCCGATAGTTAATTAAACAGATGTTGCAGAGGGAATCATTAATTTTAGTGCTGCAGATGGGAGCGGGATGACTTTCTGAAGTTAATGTTTCAGCAAAACAATGGTCTTCTGTCATCAGTTGGTATAAACTGAGTAAATTAAGAGAACAAGTCGAATAGGGTAGGTCGCTCTGAAGAAATATCAATTATTCGTTTTAGGAATTACGCTTCTTTTTTGTCTTTGCCTTCCCATAAGAGGAGTAAAGTGGATGCCTGCAGAGAGGGGTGGAGGAAAACAGATTCTTAAGAGTCCGAAGTTGAGCCTCTCAAAGGTTTTTAACTCCATCAGGAGTTTAGTTTGTCTGTAGGGATGAATGATTTAGGAACAGGGACTGAGCCAGGCGAACCAGAAAAATTTGTGACAAGATAGAAGAACACACCACTGGAAGACAGAGAAACATTCCTATCTGTTTCACTAAGAATTATTTATTAGTTCAGCAAATATTTATGGCTGAGAGGCACTTCAGGACTGGGAACATGGCAATGAACATGAACGAGAGAGTCCCTGCATTCTCCGAGCTCACAGTCATCCAGGAAAAATGTATAGGCGCCCACTCTCTGTCCCAGAATAGCCCAGCACACAAATATATGCAAGTTTATCCTGCACACATGTGGGCTAGAGAAACGACACCCATGGAGCAGCCCCCATGTGCCACGTACGTGTTTGTGCTCAATATGCATTATGAGAAAATCTGATAGATATATAGGAAAACCGAGACCCCCAAGAAAGTAGAATGTCTTCCCCAAAATCACACAGGTATTGAGAAAATTGCACATTAAAGCTGGTTCAGAAATGAATTTCGTCCTCAATAAACTTTTTCAAAGAGAAACTATATCATGCAAGCACATCTATCCCTTATAGAAGACTTAAAGTGACTTGTTATAAACAAATAAAATTTAATGTAAGTTTTAAGAAGAAGACATGGATGCCCACAAAGACAGTCACAGAAGGAATCACGGGGGAGGTGTCAGTTATGGTAACCCATGAAGAATTATGGAGAACACAGATTTATTTCATCAAGCCTTCTCATGACAAGGAAAGTTTCTTCTCATTTGACCATCTGAGATTTGTGGTTATCAGGCTAATTGGCGGTGGTGGTCAGAACAGTGGCCCTGCAACCCTGTCTTCATCTCCAGAATGTGCGAATATGTCGTATTGCATGGCAAGGGGAAATGACAATTCCAGGCAGAATTAAGGTTGCTAATCGGCTGACCCTAAAATATAAAGATTATCCTGCGTTATTCAGATGCACCCAGTACGATCACGAGGGTCCTTAAATGGGGAAGAGGGACTCCGAGGGTCACAACCAGAGAGGTGGCTGCATGGGAAAGACTTGCAGGACCACTGCAGGCTTTGAAGAGGGGAAAAGACCACAGCCAGAGAATGTGGGCAGCCTCTGGCAGCTGGGGAGCATGAAAACGGTCTCCCCTAGAGCCTCCCGAACAGGAATGTGGCCCCTGCCAGCTCTGCATTTAACCCCCTGAAACTCCTCCCAGACTTCCGACCCCCAGGACTTCCAGCTGATACATGCATGCTCTTTGAGGACATTAAGTCTGTGGTAATTCATTATAGTAACAATAGGAAAGTAATATATTGCCAGAGGAGGCTTATTTTTTCATTTGTTTGAGTAATTTCTATCAGATAAAACCTAGATGTTTGTCTTTTCTGATTCCACTGTTTTAAAAATGAAACTACATATTGCACAGAGCAAACATTTATAGTCGAAAACGTATTTTTGTATTCTGATTGTTCATTCATTTTTCAAATATTTCCTTAGATCCTAAGAAAGATGGTGCATAAAAGAGATGCAACCCCTTTCCTCCTGAAGCTTATGTAGTAAAGAAAAGGGTAGGCTTTAGAGTTGAAACAAGGTAGGTGGGACTGTCATTTACTGTCCCAAGGACATAGGAGCAAAAAATCAGGTATAGAATAGACTATTGTTAGTTTTATTTTACTTATGTTCCATGTGAGGTTCCGGGGGGCTGTTGTAGATGCAGGTTTACAAGTCAAAAGTGAGAGATGGGCCAGAAAAACAAATCATAGTTATTCAACATTCATCCCAATTGCATTTTTCGTACAGGTTGGGCCACCAGAACAGTGCCATACATGGTACCTGATGACACGCTCTGTGGTTGCGTTAGTGTGGTTGGCACAGGTTCCATCCCTGTGTATCTCACAGATTATCCCTACTCTGAGCTGTACTGGCCAGGATGGGCATCATGGGGAAATGGCGATGGGAAGAGCCAAGTGGTTTACAGAATGATTACTTTGCTCCATCCGAGCATGGTGCTGAGCACGCCCGCCATGAGGGGCCCATCCGTGGGCCATGTCTCCAAGTGTGCCAATGAAGCGTGTGCTCATTGATCGCCAGGGGCTCTGTTCTCTCGTGGCACCAGCCCAGCTGGGTACACTGGCTTTATTGTTGCTCAGAGTCTTAGGATGTCTCCTCTCTATTATTCTTAATCCACTCTCAGTACTAATTGGTTTCAGGAATATGCCCCAACCCCAACCTAGATTAGGTTTCCTTTCTGCCTCAGATGGGTACACAACCTTCACTTAATGTGTGCTTTGTCGACCTAAGCATGTCCAAACCTATAGAGAGTTTTTATAAAAGTTTACTTGAGCCAAACTGAGGGCAATGCCAGGAAGCAAGATTCCAGATGCTCCTGAGAAGGACAGTTCTGCTGTTTCTTTAATACCTTTGGAATTAGGGAGAGAACTTAAGGAAGATTTCATGAAGGTGGGAGAAAGGAAAGTGGGGGTTGGACTATGGGATAGCTAGGATAGCTAACAAGATCACGTGCTCTCTGTTGAGGATGGATACTCTCTGAGGACTCTGAAAAAGAGGCATCTCAGAGGTGTGTTAGCCTAGATGCACAAGAGCAAGGGACAGGGCCTGCTTATGGCAGAGATAAACCTTTTATTTGAGAGGTTTTATGCCTGAAGCATGACTACAAACCATGATCTGCCAAGTTAGGAATTTATGATCAGATTCCCCTGGGAGGTTACTTTTGGTTAGATTTATTGCAGTGAATAAGTTTTCATCCACAACTCAATGGCAAAGTTGACCAAAACTGTTCAGTATTCCATAAATGGCTCAAGAGTTGGACCATGTGTCTATCTAGATATCTCTGACTTCCCTCTTGAACTACTTGGTCAAACTGGGACAACTTGAAAAATCAGTCATATGTGTGTGCACAGATATAGAACTCTATACTTAAAGTCCAAAAAATACTGGGAATCAAATAGTTTAAGAATTTAAGACTAGAGAAATGAAAAATTGAGCCTGGTGCATGATTATAATAATTTCTAGCCATTTTTATCTGTGTGTGTTTTCCTTTTTGTATGGCAATTGTAGGATTAATTCACAAACTGCCGCACATAAACTCGAATTGAGAAGAGAGCTTAGAGGAGTCAAACCACACACAGAAAACATGCTAACTCCCTTTAATTAATTAGAGTAACACCACAAAAGTATTGTTGAGAATGATCTACAGGATACCTCCTATCCCTGAGGCAACTTCCAAATGGTGCAACTTTATTTTCTTACCCTAACTACTAAGCTACTTTTTCACCATCACACCTTCCATTTCACTATCAGTCAAAAAATCTGAGAAATTTAAGACACTAATTCAAACCTATAGTTTTCTTCTTGGAGTTACTGAGACCCTAAAAGGTGAGTAATTTCCCTAAGATCGCATGGTAAGTAGCAACATTGAAACTGGAGCTTCTAAATTCTCCAAGGGGCTCTTATCTTCCTTCCAGCAACATGGTACACTAGGGACCCTCCCGATTCAAAGAAGAAGAAAAGCTGAATTATAGATTAAAAAAAAAAAAAAATTGATGCAGGGTTTTGTGTGTGTGTGTATGTATGTGTGTGTATTTAATGTAGGGCATATTTCCACAAACACCTTGTCTCCCAAAACATATATATGTATAAATTGGTGGAAGCTGTGGAAAATGGGTGGATACGAGACGTAGCAAGTGCTCAAAGATAGGTGTCTTGAGAATTCCCATGTCAGGAATAGTGAATCTTGGGCCAGTGTGGGAAAAATGTCCCAAATTTGGAGCACACGTAGGGTTGAGGCACCGCATATTCATACCTCCATTTAAGCGTCTTTTCAAGGCTACTCACAAGCAGGAGCCTAACACTATGGCGCTGGAGACAGGCTGTTTATGATCCCATCACTGTGGGTCTCTTAGAGACATTTTGTGACAGGACACCAACCACAGTGGGGACATTTCTAGGTCAAGAGGAACATTGCCCAAGGGGAAAGTAAGACTATGTGAGAGAAGGTCTTTCTTTCTGGACACCCAAGAATCAGTCTCTTGTGAGAGGATACAGTTAATGATGATCATTTCTAATAATTATAGCAATCTGTGATAGTGCTTAGCTTCTGGAAGTTTCTGACATGTGTGCTAATGAGGAGGAGGCTGCAGGTTTGATGGACACAGTGGTGAGTTCATTCCAGTCCTGCCACCAGTCCTGTCAGTGGGCATTACTGATCACAGGGGCCACAGATGTCACAGATATTGCTGGCACTGGTTAACCTATCATTCCTAGAGTAAGGCCTCACAGCACTGGAATTAACAGGGAAACTTACAGCGTCAAGATTTCAATAGACCCAGAAAGATGCTTCCTAGGATGGCAGTTTGCTGCAGCTTTTATGCATTTTTAATTAAGGAGAAAACATAAGGAAGATTATATGAAGGTGGGAGAAAGCAAGATAGGGATTGGATTACAGGTTGGTGAACAAGATTATGTGCTCCGTTGAGGGAGTTGCCCTTATTTCAAAGACCTGTTAACCTAGATGCACAGAAACCATGGGCAGGGCTTGCTTAAGACAAAGATAAATCTTTTACTAAAGAAGTTATTTGCCTGGGGGGGTCACTGCCAGTCATGACTTGCCCATGCAGGTATTTATAATTATATCACCCTGTGAGGTTATTGTCCATTGAACCTGTGTGTGTGTGTGTGTGTGCGCGCGTGTGCATAACATAGCTGCGTCCATTTGCTCCAGCCTTGCCTAGTCATTGTCCCAAATTTCTAGTCTCTAAATTTCAAGAGGACACAGATTAAGTCTGTCTCATTCATTACTGTATTCTATCCTTAGGCAATCCTTTACTTCTATATGAATGAATTATTTTACTTAATTGACAAATATTTGATCTAGTATCATTTAGGGAGTCTCCCGGCATTGGGGCAGTAAGGGCCAGGCGATGTTAGCAGACTTTCCCATAAATGTTGTGGTTTGTAAAAGGTACTTAACCTTTTAGGATCTCATCCCCTCTTTCATTTATGAAATGGAATTTGGAAACATATTCCACCAGATTGCTTTTAGAGTTTATGAACTGTAAAGTTCTCTGCAGATATTAGGTACCATTATAAGTTGAGCACTTATGAAGCCCTGACTGCAGAAATACAAATAGGGAAAGAAATAAAGAGAAAATTGACAACTATTGAGTATCTACCAACAGTATAGTGCTAGGAGGCACTTCTACTCTGTTCTCTCTTTCAGCAATAGCACTGTAAAAGAAATGTTAATATCCCTAATTATCAGGAGGAAAGTGTAAGGCTTAGGAAGAGATTGTGTTCTTCGTGGCTGTAAATTACTGCAATGATTTCTTTCTCTGCACTATACCCGCTGCCTCCTAGCACATGTGAGGGGACAGGGAACAGTAATATGTCAAAGTGGAATTAATTGCTTAAGTATATAGTGTCGGATATAATGCTGGAGTTTGGAAAAGTGGAAGAATGATGCCAGAAAATGTTTCATAGACAAAGTAGGATTTTTAACAAGATTTTGAGAATAAGTGGGAGTTTTTCATGTGATTGAAAAGGGAAGGCTGGATTGTTAGGTAGCACGCGTGAAGCCATGGGCGCTCATGAAGGAACAGAGGCAGGCCTGAGTGATGGAAATTCCGTCCGCAGACTCCAGTGAAGTCAGTATATGAAAGTAAGGGAAATAGAGTTTGATTACTTTCACCTCCTAGATTGTAGACAAAAAGATGGAGCACTTCCTGTAGCCAGTGGGATGACTTATCCAGGATTTCTGATCGTGACCTTGAAGAGGCAGGAGCTAAGGGTGAAGGTCAAAACTGGTCCAGGAAGAAGCTGTTAGCAGCATACGTAGCTCACCAGGATCTTCCTTACCACCGCTGCTTCTCACCAGTTATAGAAATCTTGTTGGGCGTGATGAAGGAGATGCTGGCATTCCAGCTTTTGAGCCATGTATGTGGATATTAGGTGAAAATGTTTCCACAGAATCCTAGACAATTTGGGAAATTCAGCAAACATTAATGTGTAGCACTTTATGTAATTTCTTGTTGCAGCTGCTGATATATTTAAACGCATGGACATTGTAATTACTGTACTAGTTGAGTGAGCCTCATTTTTACTCCTTAATTGACCTGCATTTTAGCAATTTTCAATTCTGGCTGTACATCAGAATTACTTATAGATACTTTAAAAAAACCCACAAAACTGTATAGACCAGGGTCTCATCCCCTGGGATTCCAACTTAATATATTTAGCAAGTCATGAATTCTGCAGTTTCAACATTCTGCCCTGATGACTCTAATGCAAAGCCAGTGTTGACATCCACTGTCACAGGTAATCCAAACACCGCCATCTGTTTGGCTTGGGGAATAACAGCATTTTTAGAGTAAGAAGGTGCCTCTAGATCCATGAGTTTTATCTCTGGCTGTACATTATAGTTACACAAATGTTGTTTTCAAGAATAGGTTCTTGGGCTTTATGCCTATTTTGATATAGGAACATAGAGTCTATATTTTTTAATGACCTTATTTCAAAATAATTTTAGATTTACAAAAAATTGTATAGACAGCTTATGAAGCTCCTGTATACTCTTTATCTCAGCTTCCCCTAATCTTAGCATCTTACATAACCATGTTATATTTGATAAAACTAAGGAATTAAGACAGTATATTGCTGTTGACTAAACCATCGACTTTATTATGACCAGTTTTTCCACTGATGTTCCTTTAATGTTCCAGGATTTGATCCAGGTACCATACCACATTGAGTTCATTCCATGCTTTACAACTTCAAAGGCGATTTTGGTTTAGTCAGCCCTCAAACCAATATCTGTAAGTCCTTACCTAACCCAAGCTACTCAATTCCCAGATAACACAGCACATTTAAAAAAGACTTGGTCTTGCCTTGGTTAACCCAGTCACACAACAGAAATGGCAAAGCTACGACTCCTGCTTATTTCATCATCCCACACTGGACCATGACTAGGTCCCTGATGACTTCAAGGAAGCAAATGAAACTTTGTGGACATGGCACCAGTCACAACACTTGGTAGGAGTAAAGAGACGACTCAAAGACCTACAAGAGCTTGAGGAGTCCCTTCTCCTTGGGAATGGATTTGAGGAAAATTGCCTGCCCTAGTACTTTTATTAATTTAGTGCATGAATTAATGATCTAAAATGACCTCTGTGACCAAAAACTTCACCACAAAAACACAAGGCGTGCTTTTTATTCAACATTGTCAAAGTCTATTTTTCATTGATTTCTAGAAATAATTCGTGGTGTTGCCTTCTATAAAAGCAACCAGTTTCAATGCCTGGGAAGTAATTATAAAGACAAAAATCCTAATTCTGAATTAATTTCTCAGAAGTAAATTTCCTTTCTCTATAAAAAAATCATCTTTATTTCAATGACCTAGAAAAGCAATGTATGGAGCTGGAAAATTTAAACACACACACACACACATGCTAGCACGCACAGATACACACATATACTTATGTGCATATAGCCTGTCAACCCTGAAAAAGAAAAACATTTTGAGGTAAAGTCCTCATGCTCCTTGCTTATGGTGATTTGATTCCCCTCCTGGCATTGCTTGGATGGATTTCACACTCGGATTTACATCTTTAGAGCTCAGCTGTTCTAAACCATTGCACTCCATAGAAATTTGTTTAATTTTCATTTTGGGGGGTGGAGGTGAGCTTCTAATATTCAGTTATTCCACATTGCAATCAGTGTTTCAAGCTACTTGTAGGTACCAAATTCTGACCATTGTCAAGCAAGGGTAATGCAGTAAAGAAGGAAGTAAGAATGTTCTCCGAGGAAAACATAACCACATCACGAGTAAGGTTTATTTACCCAGGCTTTTATAGTTTGCAAAACATTACCTCCTTATTTGAGTTTTACAGCAAGAAACTTGAGAGACTCTATGGACACTTCTGTTCTATCTACACCTCTTCTTATGATCCAGGTATCATGTAGTTCTTTGGAGTAGGAAAATTAACAACCAAGAAAGATTTATGCATGGCATTTACAAAAATTCACTGACCATTTGCTATGTGCCAGTCATTGTACTGGGTCCTGATAAAAAAGAGACTTGATGTAACATTTTGGAAACCCTCAAGAAACACCAAAAACATCTAAAAAACTTTGTAATGGCTTTCATCATAAGAGGAGTTATTTAGGGTGCTGGATTACACATTGAAAGTCATCTTTTTTTTTTTTATATCTTTATTGATTTCAGAGAGAGGAAGGGAGAAAGAAAGATAGAAATATCAATGATGGGAGAGTCATCATTGATCGGCTGCCTCCTGCACACTTCCAACTGGGGATCAAGCCTCCAATCCGTGCATGTGCCCTGACTAGGAACTGAACCGGGATCTCCTGGATCCTAGGTTGATGCTCAACCATTTAGCCATGCCCGGCTGGGCAGTCACCTATTTTCTTGACTTCTCAATTGACTTTCTTCTCATGCAAATGAGAGAGTACCTTGTTATAGGACTCAGAGCAGTGATAATGCATATGACCAAATATTCTCTTTCAACAGAAAGGTTAGTGGATACTAAGCTTGGGCCAGATCTGAGCTTAGTTAGAGGACAGAGTTGTCAATATGCTATTACTTGTTGTGCTTGAAACATTGCCACTAATACATGCCCCACTAAGCTATTTTTCACCTTGACTTTTAAGAAGTGTCTAATATCCTAATAATAATCACCAGGTAGTTAAAGTGTTTAGGGGAAAATGGTAGATTAAAGACTACCTGACCCAGCTCATTGATTTAACAAATGGGGAAACTGAGACCCAGAGAAAGGAAATGGCTTATCCAAGATCATGAACTATTTGGTTGTTAGCTCAAACTAACATAACTCTCCTAACTCACAGTCCATTATCAACTTCTCACTACTCCCCAACTTTATGCTTATTGCTACTGTATAACTGCTTCCCACTCATAATGAAAAATGGTTTTATAAATTTTCTAGGTTTATAGTCTTGCAGTTCACCACAGAATCTGTATTTTAATAAATTATCCCATATCATTCCAATGCACCTGCCCTGATACAGGTCCACAACCAGTGATGGGAAATCACAACTCCAGTTTCCTTATCAGAGCCCAAGGGTTATGATCCCCCAAGATTTATAATACTTTTACTATTATAAATGTTTTATTATATCACATAAATTAAATATGATTACTCTAGTGTGTCATTATTAGGACTCGAGAGAGCTTAGAGTGTTTGTGTTTAGATGCTCAACACTCTTTAAAAAGACTATCATTAGAAAAGGCAAGTGGCAACCCTAAAAACACAAGATCATGGAAATTAAATCAGAAGGCATCTTATAAATATTTTAGCTCAGTTCTTTCTTTGACATGTGTCTCAGTATAAATAAAAGACCTATTCAACATCACATAGTGATATTGTCAGATACTGTGTTTGTATGCTAGAACTGCCATAACAAAATACCACAGACTGGGGACTTAACAGATATTTATTTTCTCACAGTTCTGGAGGCTCAAAGTCCATGATCGAGATGCTCTGGCAAGAGCTCTTTTCCTGGCTATGTTTTCACTTGGCATCCTTGGTGCATGCACATAGAAGAGAGAGCTCTCTCTGGTGTCCCTTTTTATAAAGACACTAATCCTATTGGATCAGGGTTCCATCCTTATGAGCTCATTTAACCTTAATTACTTCCTTAGAGGCTCTGTGTCCAAATATAGCCACACTGGGGGGCTTCAATATATGACTTTTAGGGGGACACAAGCTTTTAGTTCATAACAAATGTAAATACAAGTTTTCATATTGAGATTGAAAAGTACAGCATCTTTATATAGTATATTTCACAGTGATGTCACCATTTCGGTGTGGTCTTGGGGTATTTTCTAAGTTTAACCTACATTAGAAGATGCTTACATTCTAAGAATATAGATATATGGTAGAAAGGAGAATAGGACAGCACATGTTGCTTATACCAACTTGCATAAGCCTATTGTTAGTACCTCTTCCCAACTCTGTGTTCAGATGATGTCACATCAATAGTTTTGAATCAGCCATGGTGAAATTATTTACAACATGGAAATTGGCAGATGTGAGAAATCAGGGCTCAACACACCCTACCCCCAACCCAGAGAGCCAGTTGTTAAATATTTGCCAGCACACTGTTTAATAGATTTGGTCAGTGATTTGGGTGTGCCTGTTGGGGTAACAGTTTGTGATGGGGTCGTTGATCAAAGGATAGGCATTTTGATGTAGATCATGGGTGTGTTATGGAAGAGCATAAAACAAATATGGTGCCAATGGTTAGTGGTAAAAACATCCGTCCTTGTTGCATCTGAATTCTCCCATCTATAAAATGGGATGAGTTGTTTACTCTTCAGATTAGTTCTGACTGTCTAGATGCATAGACTTCTCAGAACATAGTGCATCATGATTAAAAAAAAAAGCTTCATAATTTGATAAAATTTAGTATAGGAGCAGACCCAGTAATTTAATAGCAATGCGACCTAGGGCAAGCCTTTAGCTCCCACATTCCTATATTACTACTTCTACTACTATTACTACCACTACTGCTATTACTACTTATGAACTTCCTCACTTTACCAGGTGCAAGGCAAGAGTTGGGAGACCTGAGAGTGGAGAAGCTACAGCTATTTCTGGTTCTGAGCAATCAATATTCTTTTTATTACAAAGCAACCAAATTGATGTTTCATGCCGCTACATTGGCACCTGTCCTATGCCAACAAGCTTGAAGTTACAGAATCCAAACTTACAAGAGCTTATAACTGAGCAGAGAATTAACAGCAATTAAACAGGTTTCATTGTGAACACTTCAGTGGGAATCAGTCTCTCCAATTGATTTCTTGTGACAGCTGATTATGGTCTGGAGACTAAATGAGAATGAGACAAGGATGATTTTGGAAACCAGAGCAATATTTGAAAATTGCAAAATATGAAAGTGGGCATATTTAAAACATGTTTAAGAAGATAAGATGCAAGGCTCCTGCAGGTAAGAAATTATTCATGACACATTTTAAACAGAAAGTGGATAGATCTTCAGGGATACATTTAGATGTGTTCAATTTTGAAATTTAAAAGAAATTTATATTTTGTCATTCAGATGACCTAAATATAAATGCTTTCCATATATATTTGGTGTTCATCCACAGTTCCTAGTTCCCAGCTCCGGGACCTCTTGGAATTCCCTGAGTGTTGAGAGTGCAAAGCTATATCTGTTATGTGAGGTGACTTTTGGAAAACACCTAAGGATAGGGGCTCGTTCCCAATGGAACCAACCATGTGATCAGAGGGTTAGAACTTTCAGCCCCAGCCCCCTCCTCCATCTTTGGGGAGAGAAAAGGGGCTAGAGGTTGAATCAATGGCCAATGATTTAATCAATCATGACTATGTAAGGAGGTCTCCGTAAAAACCCAAGAGGACAGGGTTTGGAGAGCTTTCCGTTTGGTGAATATGTGAAGACGTGGGGAGAGTGACCCACCTGGAGAGGGCGTGGAAGCTTCGGCCCCTTTCCCGCATGCATCTCCCTTTGCTTCTTTTCCACCTGGCTGTTCCTGTGCTATATCCTTTACAATAAACCAGTGACCATGTTACTTACTATGTGAGCCATTCTAGCAAAGTAATCAAAACTAATGAAGAGGTTGAGGGAACCTTTTGATTTATAGCCAATTAGTCAGCAGCACAGGTAGCCTGGACTTGCACCTGGCATCTGAAGTGTGTGTGTGTATTTTTGGGTTGGGGGCAGTCCTGTTGGACTGGGGCTTTAACCTGTGGAATCTGATGGTGTCTCTGGGTAGATAGTGTCATAGTTGAATTGAATCCTGAGATACTCTGCCGGTCTCCCAGAATTGTTTGTTGGTGTGGGGGAATTGGGTACAGGAACCCAATTTAGTGTGGAAGGAGAGAGATACATAGGTCGAGAGCTAAGGCTTTGGAGGCACATAAATCTGGATTTTGGTCCTAGAAATGTCCTTCTCTACATTATTTAGCTTAAGACAAGATATGGATTCCTCATCAGTGATACTGGGATATTAAAGTGCCTTTCTCAGAGGGCTCTTGTAAGGATTAAATTCTGCAATCTATGGAAACCACAGGTTATAATGCCTGAAGCACAGTCTGAGGTCAGTAAGTTGAGCTTATTGAGTTTATTTTTACCAACATTATCATTTTCTGTATCTCTTCTATTTTCTCTTTCCCTTTCCTCTTCTTCTTCCTCTCTTCCTCCCTCTTTTCCACCATGGTCATCATCATCAGCTTCATCAATGGGCTGGACACTCTTCCTGTTGTAACTCATTGACAGATTAATAAATAGAGATGCAGAGAAAGCAAGTAACTCGCACAAGGCCACATAGCCAGTTATGGCAGAACTGAGTTTTGTTCTAGTCATCTTGTCTTCAGAGCTGGATCTCTCTCAAACAATTATACATTTAATAATCATTGTAAAAATATAAATTCCCCAAAGTTCTTTCTTAGAATCATTGCCGTTAAGGGTCCAGTTTCAATTTTGTCATCTGGCTGTTTGGGTGGGGAATTGAATACAATCATCAGTAAGGTTCTAATAATCTATTTTACATACAACCATGACTATGTGATAGCCTGAAAATCAAGCTGACAATTCAAGATTAGGTTTTATTTATTCACAAGCATTTAGATATTTATTAGCATATGCTAACTACTGATCTTGATGAGGGTGGAAAAGTAGCAGAAATACTATAGACAAAGCCCAAGTTGCCACAGAACTTACAGTTTAGCAGGAGGAGACAAGCAATAAACTAAAAAAAGAGATTGGAAAACATTTTTTGTTAAATGGCCAGAGAGACACTAAATATTTTATGTTTTGAGGCCCTATGATCTCTTGTATCACTACCCAACTCTATCATTAGAGTGCAAAGACAGTCATGGGTAATGCTTAAAAATAAATAGCTGGATTCCAAACAAACTTTGTGTACTAAACAGGTGGCTTGCCAGATTTTGTTTTCAGGCTATAGTTTGCTGACTACTGGATGAACACATAAATGAATACATAAAACAACAGTATTAGTTAGTGGTGAGTGCTCAGTAAATAATTAATATAGGTAATATATCCGACAGTAACTTGATGGTGTCTTATTTAGGTTGTAAGGATTGAGAGGGCCTCTTGGAAATTTTAGCTGAAATGTTAATAAAATGAGAGAGACAGATGTGGAAACCAGAAAGAAGAACATATGGGAAAATGTGGAGTCTATAGAGGAAAAGGTCCTAGAATCTACTAAGGAAAACAGTTAAGGTTGGAGGAATGACAATGGATATATAATAAAGGGATTTATGAGCTAGGTTAAATTGTAATTTTATTATAAATGAATTGAGAAATCATAGGAGGGGATTAGATAAGAAAGTGACACAATTAATTTGCATTTAAACTATTGCTTTGGGAGATCCTGGGAAGATGGTATATTCTTTTATTCTCTCTTAATCACTATCTAAAACAAAGAAACTCGATAGCAAGACCCAAAATATAAACCACCGCAAAACACAAAACACTGGATTATATGTACAACAGAACTAGGCGACAAGATATTCCCAGGGACACCAAACTGTAAGCAAATAGCCAGTATCCATAGGACCCACATAATATCAACATTCATGTGGCAGAAAACAGAGGGAAGCCACCTCTGAGAATAAAAACCTCAAATAGTCAATGGCTATTCATTAGAAACTCTGCAGATCAATTTGAGAACTATGGGTCAAGAGATTTTGGCCCGATGAAGACCCCAATGGGTCTAAAACACAGATTAGCAGAGTTTGAGCAGATAATCCTCATTGAACCATCACCTTCCCGGACAGCACCCACACTTAGGAGAAATTTCTGGCAATGGAATAAAAATGGTCCCAGGAATGTGGCAATTGATAAGCGATTTTCAGATAAAAGTTGGAAAGGAGAGCAAAGCCAGGGAATCTCAGAGAGTAAGCCACCACGTATTTGAATATTACATAATCACAACAGTTGAAAGAGCTTCTGAAAATCAGAAAAGCTACCCTAAATCAAACTTCCACTTAAAAGTTTAGGAAAACTAATTTCACATTAAAATAAGCAACATAAAAGTATTGAGGTTGAAAGAAAAAAAAAAAAAGTAATAATTTGATATATGTGAAGTCTTAACCAGAAGAACACAAAAATTAATAAACATGACAGACAATGCTTTAGGAGAAATAAAGGAGGAGAAACAGAGAAATGAAGAAAAATAAAAAGAATTTGAGAAAATGCAGTAGACGTTGAAGATAAGCAAAGATTTATTACACAATAATAAAGCCACTGAAGAGAAAAAACCCACAGGAACAGAATAAGTAATGAAAGTTGTAATTCAAGTAAACATTCTTGAAACAAAAAGTCTTAAAACTATATATTGAAAAACTTACATACTTGAGAATATTGACCCAGAAGGACTATACCAAGGCATATTGTTGGAAAATTACTAGACTTTAAACAAGAAAAATCCTTTGGAAATCCAGACAAAGATATTGTGACACAATGGGAAGAAAAGTTACCTTTTGATTTTCAACAGCAATGTTTTATGTGAGAAGAAAATTGAGTAATATATTCAATATTCAAAGTGAACTAATAGAAAAAGTGAACTAAAAATTGTTATTCAGCAAAATGGACTCTCACATAGAAAGAGATAAAGAGTGCAAACTGTTATTAACATGCAAGAACCAAGGAAATGTTCTGATGAGCTCTTCTTAAGGAATCCACTAGAGAATGAACTTCTAACAACCAAAATAACTGGAAACACATTGACATAAAGACTAGTGTAGAGCATAAAACATACAGTTACTTCTAGACTTAAAATTATATGAGGTTTAGAACAATGGGATATAGTAAATTCAGACAGTGAGAGCACAACAATAAAAACTGGGGGGGGGGTGTAAATGAGGGAGCAAACAACATTTATTTTTACTGCTCTTAGTGGTCGAGGTTATTCCTACTGTTATTCTAAGAACATTGTGTAGATAATGTGGGCTAAAGTAAATGAAAGTATATGGGCTATTTTCATTACACTATTACATGTATCCCCAAGCACCAATATTTTTGGCGTGTAAGAGGAGTGATGCAGATGTTATATAGAAGAAATTAACCTTTTAAAATAAGCGAGCAAGCAAACAAAAACCCTTATAGTTCTAAAATTTAATTAGATGTATCAGTAGAATACTTTCCCCCTATATCTATATCTCTGTCTATCAATAACTTTATCTATATCTGTTCCTATATCTCTTTTTCTTAAAGTTCTGTCCAAAGAAGAGGCATTCACATTTCTACTATCAGACCAGTAGCAATGAGCATAAAGAGTGGTCTTGAAACACCATAACTATGGTCTTGAAATATAATTTTTTACATTAAAAAAAATGGATAGCAAGCCTTCTTAATGAAATGGCTGCCGGGCCTAGGACAGGAAATGTTCAACATGAGCCTCGATCATCTTGCCATTTTGGGTACATGGAAGCAAATCAAACATCACTAAAGTCGTGTCAAAGAGGCTTAACAGTCATTATAAGGGGGCCCTCACTGCCAAAGATGAGACAGTTGAGCTTCAAAATGAATAATAATTGCAATTGATTGAAATCTATCAAATATATTTAAATCCATGAGTTCCTGATGATAAGAAAAAACAGAACAACAACAAAAACGAACTGGTCACATTCAGAGGATGAGAGAGACCCAATTCTTTATCTAATAATGTTGTAACTAAGGGGAAACATTCAGATGTTTATCTTACTTTCTCTATAGTTTCCATATAAAGTGCGCCACTGGCTAACTACACAGCACATGAGGGAAGCCTCTCTTTACAAAAGTACACCAACTACTAAGTAAAGATGAAATAAAATAAATTGAATATCAACATTTGGCAACTCCTAATAAATTAATGGATCCAGGCACTGAGCTGTAACAACTGAGAACTTCTCAGAAAGAGAGACAAGCAGACAATATGTGCCTCCTGATGAAAGCACACAGCACCTCCTCTAGTCTTGCCAAAGGGATTGACCATCAATATAATCAGGGCTCTGGACCCCGCTACCAATGTGAAGAGGAAGAAAAGTGTTGACTCGTACCATGAATTTGTAATTAACACAAGCTAGACTGTGGGACACTCTATAAGTCAAATTCCTTGGGCTATTCAATAGATAAATTGTAAGGGGGAAAAGAAAAAAAGAAAGAAAGAAGTGATTGTGGTGGTTATAAAGTAAAAGAAACTTAATAAGCGTGTGTTAAGATATAGGCAAGACTGATGAAGAAAACCTAGTGACAAAATAAAGAAAAAAACACATATAAGGAAGGGATTTCTGTGAAAGTCAGAATAGTGGTTGCTTTTGGTCGAGGGAGGTATTTGAGTTAGAAAGTCAGACACGTACCTAAGGGGACTTCTGAGGCGGACGGTAGAGTTCTGCTTTGGTCCTTGCTAATGGTTTCAAGTGTGTTCTCCTTATGATAAGCCATTAACTTTTATATTTGTTTTGGGGTTCTTATATTTCTTTTGTTTTACAGTGAAAAATACTTAAGTAAAATACGAGGTCTTCTGTAAGGAGATTAGCTTACAGGAGAACAAAGGTACAAATTGAGTTAATAAAACCTAATGATGAATAATTAATAAAATAGTGAGAACCCATTATCCTAAGTTAGGCGCTATTAATGTAGTGCGGGCTTGATGACCGAGGAGTGTAGCAGGACTCCCTGGTGTCCTTAAGAGGAAGAGAGGAATCCTTTGGGCTGTATTTTTCCTTCTAAAAATCACCCAAGGCATGCGAAAGGGGCGTGGAGACAGACGTCCGATCATTGTTGTAACTTAAAGCTAAACCTTTCTGCTGCTGATGCATCGGACTTGGCACCACCGGAGATTGTGTGCATGTTAGTACGATAACTTTTTCCCCCTCTAAGTGACTAAGGACAATCTGATTAAAAACAAAAACAAATAACCTTATAATATTTACCTAATGTCACCCATGGACACTGTATTCACAGGCTATTTGAGAGAATTGTTAACTTACTTGTCAACTGTTTCCATATTACTTGATTTGTTTTATACTAAGACATAGGAGTTCAAATTGGGGGAAACCCCTTCTGTTTTGGGAAAAGGGCTTTGTTAAGGAATTACCTGCAGGTGTTCCACAAACCCATGAACGGCGCTCGCAATGGTTGTTAGCTCCCAGAGAAGGGCCTTACTTACCGGTGCTGCTGTGTGAGTACCTGATAAGTTAAATCCAAAATGAAATGCAAAAATAAATTTAACTATTACAAAAGTAAATAATCTCTACAAATACACGACTTTGATAACATGCACACAAAATTCACACTTGCAGTTTTCTCCATATGGGAAACTACATCGTTTTGATTACTACAGAAGCCAGAAAGGAGAGAGTGTGTTAGGGGTTGGGGTGGGGAGCTGAGAGAACAGGATGACATGGGGACCTGGGAGTGGGGCAGGACTGAGTTTATGCCTGGCTCATGTCACTCCGAGCTGTGTCAACTGGGGAAAGGCACTTAGCACTGCTCAACCTTCATTTCCACGGTTGTAAAGAGCGTGAAGCAAAAAGGGTAATGATCAGGGTTAAAGGAAAGGCCTTTGAGTCTATGGCTCCCTGGTCCTTTCCCACAAAAAAGTTGCCCAATAAATGTTCCCTGTTATTTTCTTCCTTAGGGATGATTTTACCGGAGACCCTCTCTAACCCGCTCTGAACTAGCTGCCTCTCCCATGCTGTAAAGCCCCGGTGTATTTTATCCTGCCGAGTGCTTTTGATCTTGCCTTGGTCACCGTTGACATCAGGGCTGACATCCTGCGGCGCGTCTTCTGTAACAGCTACCTTGATGCCAGCGTCACCTGCGTGGCTTCCATAATCACCCCGTTTCCCCACACAGTCGCCTGCTGTCAGGAGCCGCCTGTGCAGAAGGAACCGGTTCCCAGTCCCATCAGAGCCCTAATTAAAAGTGCACCAAATTAAACTTGAATGCAGGGAAAACAATTAGCTCTCTCCTTTGTCTCTCCATTCAGATCCATAATGCCGAGCAGCCAGGTGTCATGTTCAACAAATCTCCGTCACTTGATGGCTGGAGAAAGGAATGAAGTTGGAGAAGCTCCAAAATCTTCCCCTGGAGGCCAGTTCTGGCCTTCCCATCTCTGCAGTGACTCAATATTCAAGATGCTTCTGTTTGAATCCCTCTTTCTCAGTATCTCTGTCTTCTCCCAGTTTGCTCTTCTTCCAAAAACCAAACAAACAAACAAACCTCCAAATAGCTCTCTTTATTACCACTTTCTTTCTCTGGAAGTTTACAAAATGATTTCAGCAAATTCCTCAACTTGCTTGTCCAGCATTTTCCTGCAGACACCAGTCCACCCTTCTTTTATCCTAACATCACACCCCTGCCACGGTAAACAGAGTCACTCAGCCCTGTGCCAGCTGTTATTTCTCCAAATAAGTGCAGTAATTATTCCACCTAGAATTCTTTCTTACAACTGACTGACACCCGGCCATACACTAATTCCAGTTACCAGGCCTCACACCTACAGGGCAACGGAATAAACTGCTCAGCTCCCCATCCCCTTAGACCAGGGCCCTTGCTCGTTCTCCCCAGCCCCTCCATCCCCAAGACCCGAAAAATGGTTATTTCCCCTTAACTCCTGAGGAAAATGGTTAGGAATCCAAAATTAAATCAAAATATGCAAACACAGCTAGCTTTAAAAAAAAAAAGATCTAAGGGAGAAGAGATTTAAGAGTAGTAAAAAGAAAAAAGTGTGGGCTTCAGACTACAGAGTTTTGAATTCAAATCCAAGTTTTGCTCCTTACCATCTGCGTGAACTTTGGCATATTATATAACCTCTCTGTGTCTCAATTTCCCCACTTATAAAATCATGATAATAAAATAATATCCATCCCATGTGGCTGTTCTGAGAATTAGAGATAATTTATATAATATCTTAGCACAGTGCCTCAAGTACATGGAAAATGCTGTTACTATCGATGTGAAGAAGGGCAGTCTGTCTGGGACAAAGAAACCTGTTGTCTGGAAACAAGAATCAGGGGAGGGTACACTTCAAAATGTGGGAGAGTAAAATGTGCAGTTTCTTACAGTGATACTATGAATATAATAATCTAATTTAATGTCCACCTGGTTAGATGAGTCTGTGGGAAAGCCACAGACATATTGGAGTAAACGAAAGTCCTCTTAGCCATATTTAGTCAGTGGTAAGCACACAGCACACATTCCAGCGCTCCCCACATTGTCACCAAAGTACACTCTGTCATTTGGTCCTACGGCTCTTTCCCAGTGATTTGGAGCCCAGTCTCAGAATTCTTTTTAATTATTCCTTTATGTAAATGATTTATTACAGCCTTTAACCCACAAAGCCTCTAGTCCACAGTGAGCGGTAATAACAAATTCAGCTTTGTAGTTTTCAAATTTTTCTGGTCAAAATCTGTCATCCACAGGCACTCACCCATGCATGCACCCTCTGGCTTATATGGATGACAGTCATGGTGCACAGACAAGTCAAATTTATGCAGCAGTGACGAGAAACGTCTGTGGTTAGCTGCACACATTCAGATACTAGAATTTCTGTTGTCCCACTTGAAGGCACAGAAGGACTCAAAACAATACTAAACAAGTCAGTAGCAGTTACAACATCATCACTACCATGATCTAACAGTGCCTCACGGAGCCTGTAAAAGCATCCTCAGTTTTTACACCATTCACTTGGTCACCCTTTGGCACTGGTTTGCTGTTGGAGGAGACCTGTTTACTGCCCTGTAGAGCTCGCTCATGATCTCATGAGACTAAGTACTCAAGTGTTTTAGTAAGTGGCCAATCACCGTTTCTGCTAGTCTGATGTTGTCCTGCACCGCTTCCCTCTTACTGATAGAAAGAGGTCAGCATTGCCCAACCTCTCAGTTCAGCGCTCTGCCAGACAAGCATTGTCTTCAAGATACGTCTTTGCAGCTGTAGCCGAAGGCAATTAGAAATCAACATCTGGTGACTCACCTAGGGTGGACTTGCAGTGCACCAGGGTGCTGCCGGGGTCCATTTTTGTAGGAAAACAGAGTTCCCGCCTTAAGTCATGAAGGGAGGCTGGACTGGTTGAGAGAGACCATTGCTGTAGGGAGTGCCTTTGAGACCTAACAGACAAGAGCCAAGCCCCAAGGAAGTTGTTGGAAAGACTGTAGTCACATGGGATTGAGGGGAGATCCTGACCCTCTCCAGTGTTCTATGAGCCAGAGGGAAGAAAAGCTTCCAGAACAGAATTATGTAACCATGATCATCAAGAAAGATATTCCCAACCAGTGGTTTCCAGTGGGAAAGAGAGTAATATAAGTTGAGTTGAAGTGATTCCCTGGAAGATATAACCTGGGGTGAGCGGCCTTTCCAGCCTTTGCCTTCTAATTACTATTAACCCCTTTCTTTCATCAACATCGCAAGTTCCAACCACTCTGATTCTTTTCTATGAACAGTTTCTTCTTTCTTACTCTGTTAATATGACACATACCTCCTGTCTTAGGCTCTTACGTCATAACAGTTAGCAGTCAAAGAGAGGAATGCCCTTAAGATCCCACCTGTGTTCACCCAGCCGCCGTTACTGGCAGGATGCTCTTCATTGCTGTGAACCCTGGGGGCACTTTAGAGATACCACATAGTCCATGTCTTGTTACTGGTGACTGGTTGCCTTTTTCTTTACTTGGCATTTTGAGAGTCTCTTTAGATACATACGTTTCTCAGTGAGTTATTATCTGCTAATTTTCATGTGTGCCTGGCATCTCTACCCATTTTACTCCCTTCTCGCTCTCTCAGTCTCTTTTTTACTTACTAATTTATATTTGTTTCAATTTTCATTTTTAATAATTACCACACAACCCTCTAATTTGCTTAACATTGTCATCGTAGTCACAATTCTCTTTGACCTTGAGTCAAAGTCATCCATTGGATTATTTCCTGGTTTCACTAGAGTGGGCCTTCTTTTCAGCCCCGTAGGGTGCTCAGACATTGGCTGGGATCAGCCCATGGAAAGCATGGTGGATCCATGAAGAGGGCATCTGAGGATATCAGCCAGCTGGCTCCTGCAGTAGAAGATCTGAAAATTGCATTTTCCTATCTGCCACACCTGGTCAATCAATGAGCAATGGTGGGATTTAAGGCACCATTAAAGGAGGTATTTTTGGCCCAGGGTCTTTTCTCCTGAATTTTCCCATGTGACATTCAATCTTATTCTGGCTTCTTTTTCTTATTTAAATCTTAACTCAAATGTCCATCCTTCAGGTGTTCTTCTCTGACCCCATTGTTCAATGTTGCTCTCGCTCCTGAGCAACCCCAAATCGCATCACCCTGTTTTATTTTCCTCATAGCCTGAATCACTACCTGACATTATGTTATATATATCAGTACTTGTGTATTATGTGTCTTCCCCACCCCGTCAGAGCTGTAATCTAGTTCAGCTCATTCACTGCTTTATTGCCAATGCCTGGAGAGTGCCCAACAGCAATGATTAGAAAGGACAGGGTCCATTACAGATATTGTTGTTATTCAAGTTCTTTTTTTGTTCCACTTTTATCACCTACTGCAGAGTCTCCTTCTTTAGACCATCCAAAACACCCTGACCTCCCATATCATACAGCACATTGGCCTCAGTGCATTATGGCCAATGTTATCATGAGCCCCTTGAAGGTAACCGTCATTTCTTATATCGCATATAGCGGTCCATTAGGTATCCAACAGTACCAACGAGTGGCAGAAGGAATGAAGATTCTCAGTGTATGCAACTTCCTCAATATGCACTATCGCTTCTATGTGCAACAATCTGTGGGCTATAGCAGTGCAACATGTGCATTTGAGTATACATGCAGCTATGGAGGAAACACAGCAGAAGATGGGAGACAGGCCAGAGAATGGGCAGCCAGAAGAGCAACTGTGAGCAAAGTCTGCAAGAGGCCTTTTTTCTTGGCAGGAGGTGCATCTATTTGGTGATCAAATAGGAACTGCACAGTCAGGTTTGGAGAGGAAACCTGGTGTTTGCCTTTGTACTGGAGACAGGCCTGAGGCTGTTGCCTGATCCTGGCACCAGGGGCGGGAGGCTGATTGTTCCAGTATCCTTTCTTGTGAGAGCAACTGCTTTGTTCCGAGATCAAAGGCCCCTTCCATTCCACATTCCACACTTCAGTGCCACTTTTGTGGCAGACACCAGGAGAGAGGGTGCTTCCCCAGCTTCTGTAAGCTGACACTGTTTCCTAGCAGAGGTGGAGCAGTGGAATTTGGTGTTGAACATTCATCCTGTCTTTTTTTTTTTTTTATCATTTTCCTCAGTTTTAAGCCCTTGATTTAACAACTGTTGGATTTCAGTTTTTAGAAAGGAATGTACTTGGTCTCTGTGTTGACCAAGTAGAAGGTAATATGATAAGAGCATGATATTAGGGTTAAAGAAATCTGGGTTAGAATTCCAGCTCGGTCATTTCTTCACTGTGCTATCTTAGGTCAGTTAAGCTCCATATCCTCAGAGTATGAACTGCAATACCTCTCTCATAAGATTCTCTTGATGTGTAATTAAGATATTGCATGCTTTTACAAACAGTTTCCAGTCCACAGCCTGCTCAGCACACGGTGATCCCCTGCACTGTTTCTGGAATAGTGTTCCCGGAACCTTTATAGTCACCCCATGAGATGCGTGCACCTCTAGCGGAGGAGGAAGACCCTCGTTCCTCCTGACCCCAACCCTGGGAGGTTTTGTCTCTAGAGAATGGATGCTTAGGATTCTCTGTCCCAGTTGAGCTATTGCTTACGGAAGCAGTTATGAAGCAGAGAAAGCCTTTCAATCTATTTATCAAAGGCCTTGCAAGCCTCAGCTTCCAGACAGGTGAATCAATTAGCTAGTATTGAGCGGGGAAAGTTAATCCGCATCTAAAGCATTTTACTGCACAAACAAGTTAAATAAAAAATCAAGAGCAGGCCAACCTGCTTCCCTGCGCAGTGGCTGGCGCTGATGGCAGATGGACCGTTCCCTCCAGCCTCTTCTGACCCTTTCTTACCTCCGCCTGAGAGGAGCAGGGTCCTGTGGGAAGGAGAGACTGGGGGCTCCTGACAGGCGACGAGAAGGCAGGGAAGTTGATGTTCATCAGTTTGGAGACCTGAAGACACTCATGGGTATTACTGCTCTTTTGGTGACTTGGAAGGACTTTTATCCAGAAGAAAGTTTGAGCCAGCGGGTTTATATTACAGGGAAACCATTGCCTCCAAACAGATCTCTCTGCACGTAGTGCCATTAACTAGGGTTGAATCTTAGCGTTACCTCTGCACACAAGCAACAGTCCTTAAAGGGTGCATCTTAGCATACTGGTCCCTTCCCTCCATCTCACTGTCACCCTTTAGCCATATTTTCTTTAACTCTTACTCAGGATACGGAGGGATTCGTAACCACACACTGTCTTCTCTCTCCCTCTCCTTCCTTCTATACACTAAAGCTAAACCATCTCCAGCGCGACGTGGTGGAAAGAATAAATACTTTGGTGTTAGAGAGACAACGTTTCACATCTCTGCTTAGCTATTTACTGACTTTGGACCAGTTACTCAACCATCTGTAAAGTGGGGCTAATTACAGCCCTAACTCACAAAAACCTTTGTGACAAATAAAAGTGGTCGTACTTGTAAAGCATTTAGCACGATACTTGGCACCTAGTCAACACGCAGTAAGTGGACGGTATTAAGATACCGTAAGAATTTATTAGGAAATGACATCTTCTGAATATCTTGTTCTTCTGAGACTCTAGTTTCCCTGTAAGCAGGAAACATTTCTGATTTTTTTGTGTTTGCCTGCAAGAGTGGATAGTGTGGCTCCCACACAATTTCATTATAATTAAGGCAAAATTCCAATTTTACTATTTGTCTTGTACCTAAATACAAAGGGAGGAGGGATTGTTTCCAGATGGGGAGATAGTGTACAAAAGATGTGGAAATAGCGATCAGTGAGCAAGCCATCGTGGAAGTCTACTGTGTGCAAACATGGCCTCCTACGCCCCAGATGATAATTTATGTAGGGAAGCAAGGAGCTATTCTGTGGAAAGGGGCTGCAGGGAGGGTTTCTGGAGGGCCTAGAGCGCTGGGCTACGTGCATGAGCACCGAGGTGCCAGTGAAAGTTTTTGAGCAGGGCCGGGGGGTGGGTGACAATGCACTTGGACAAGAGAGAGAAGGTCCACCCATTTAGGTCAAGGAAGGACAAGGCACAGTGGTTTCAGAGCCCAGAACAAATCACCCAATTCTATTTCCCGAATTGTTCATCTTCTATGAGGCATGATGAATGCTGACGTTAGACTCCTTCCTTTGGTTCTGCCAGCAATTCAGTAGCTTAATCTTTTTCCAATCTCAGCTGTTGCCTAATAATCTGTTCCAGGCACAGAAATTTCATTAACTCCTCAATGATGTCCACAGGCTTTGACCATGGATTTCATCAGTTAAGCTGCTTTTATTTCAGCTACTATACAAATTACCCTCTGCCTGGGAAAAAAAAGGGGGGTGGAGGAGAGAGAGAGAAAGAAAAAGAACGGCTGAAGCCCTCCTGTATTTCTCAAATAACTTTCCTCGTCTTAGTGAAAATAGATATCCCGAGGAGAAACTGAACTCCAAAAGCAAAGACTATTATACAGTGACCCCCCGTTTTCTTACCAGTGGGTTAAGAGGGAGCCCCCATCACAACCAGCATGATATGTGATTGTTTTATCACCCTTAGAAAATGATATAATACTTGGTAGGAATAGAACTGTGACTGGTGATAGAAATTTAACAGGTGAATACTGGTTTCTGCTAAGTCTAAGTGGTGAGGTAGGGAGGTGGAGGGATCGGAAAGTGGGAAGGAAGAGAAGAGATTCCCACTAAAGATCTCCTGCTTGAACCCCCTGCCATGCTGCTGTGCGCAGCTTAGGGAATGATGCTGGGATGGCAGGCCTCAGTGGAGAGGAAGCCTTTGGACAGGAGTCATTCCTGATAACGTTGCCTCTGTGAAGCTTCTTTTACTCGTAGAGCGAGTTGCAGCTTCTCCTATGTCCCTGTAGCACATTCGATCATCTCCCCCTTTTATATGTTATTAAAATGCATCACACCATTTAATTTACATACCCGCTTTTCCTTCACTTTCGAGTTACTTGAGGGCAAAGGGCAAGTTATGTGAGGCTAACACCAGTGCTAGGCGACCAGAAACTCTCCCTAGGTATCAGCAGTAGCATAGCTACAGACAGAAGTCACTAAATGGTAACCAGGGAAACCTTAAAAATAGCAAGAGACGGAGCCAATTATGGATTAAACAAAATAATGTATGCAAAGTGCCTACTAAGGGACCTAGGTGCTCGGTACCTGGTGGTGATGTCAGTGGTGCTGGGTGTTTGCTCTGTCTCTTCCATGGGACCCCATTTGTACCTACTGATTTCTGCTATTCAGGAGCATAGAGATTTAGCCAGACACGCAGAAGCTTCTGAGGAAGAGGTAGTGACTTAGGGTGGAGTCAGTACCCTTAAGGGTTGTTCGTTGTCACAAATGGCAGAACTTCTTTTTTTGTGGCTGAATAATATTCCACCGTGTGTGTGCATATCACCTTTTATTTATCTGTTGAAGAACATTTAGGTGGTTTTTACATCTTGGCTATTGTGAATAATACTGTAATGAACATGGGTGTGCTGGTATCTCTTTGAATTATCAATTTCAGTTCCTTCAGATAAACACCAAGAGTGGAGTTGCTGGGTTACTACGATTTGAGAATCCTGTTCTGTTCCAGGATCGTAGTCTGTTGGGATCGTACAAGATACTCTATCCCATGAGCTTAGTGGGACTGTTTTCAGTTGTCTGGATCTCTGAAGAATCTGTCTGAAGCCTTTTTTATTCCGTGGTCAATCTAATTATCAGGCATCCCCCTTACTCAAAGTTAGACTGTTCCTCTACATTCTATTCTTTGTCGTCATTTATTTAAAATAGCACGTGTTGCCTCCTGAACCGGACTTTATTCCATCCCTGCCCCACTCTATGTGCACAATTTCTTGCTGGAGGCGTCCATCACCTCCCCTTTGCATCTGTGAATATATTTCTCCATTTTCCCTCCTTACCTAAACAGTCTAACCCATAACTTGTGGGAGTAATTATGCCTACTCCATTAGCACCTACACCTTTTGGGTGGGATTTGAACTCACCCTTCGGCTTCAGAAATAACCTGAATAGCTTAAGTGGATTAGTATGTGCCCTCTACCTGGGCACAGCTCAGGGACGGTCGCTGATCTGATCTAGTCAGTGAGAAATAAAGAAACCGACTTCAAAAACTACACATATTTTTCTGGAAATGATTGGAACAAGTATTATTTTTTCCTATCAGTGGCTCACAATACTAGCTGAGCATTGAAGTCACCTGATCATCGTAAACTATTGTGTTCTAAAAATAGTTGCGTTGGTTGTTTCTTTCCTTTCAGTGCTGTGATGCTATTCATTTGAAACTCACTAAAGGGAGATTTGTTTCTGTTTGTATCCTATTTTAAATCTTTCTTCCCCATCCTTGCTAATACTGTTTTTGTTATGTGATACATTAATCCGGCACCAAAGGTGAAACTATACACAAAGCTTTCCCTGCAGGGATGCTGCTCCACCCATGTCCTTCCTTTTCACCGAACTCCCACTCAAACCTGTTAGTCTCTAAATTCTTCCTCTGATTTTTTGTGCACAACTGAGCAGAAACTTGCATTTTCCTATTTCCTCTACTTTCTTACACAATAGGCATCTTCTATAGAGACTTTTTTTGCATTTCACTTTCTTTAAATGACAATACACCCTGGAAATCTTTTCATATCAGTCTATAGTGATCTTCCTGTTCCAGCTGCACACTTCAGCCTCGCCCTTGGAGGTGCAGATAAGTGTATTCAGCGACTCTACCACGTGGCCTTTTCACCTTGCTGCTACATGTACTTTGTTACAGTGCATGTAATCAAAATACGTTACATACGTGTGTTTTTTTAAATTACAAATAATGCTTAAATGAATAAACTCGCATAGGAATGCTTTTGTATTAACGAAAGACAAAAATTAGGATACATTTTTACACGTGGAATTAGTGGGTCAAGAAGAAAGGTGCATTTTAATTAGGTGTTGCCAAATGCCCACCCCAAATGGTTGTGCCAATCGGCATTCTGATCAGCAGTGTCTGAGCGTATCAGTTCGCCCACAGCCTGGCCAATGGGGTGTCATCGGACTTCATGTCGACCTATAGGTAAGAAATGGCTCCAATTGGCATACCTCGCGTTGTGGGTGAAGGTGCGGATCTTTGCACGGGGTTCTTCGTGTATCTTTTTCTCTGTGTCAGTGGTTCTAGGCTGGGAATGTGCATTAGCATTGCTCTGTGCGCATGCATGTGTGCACGCAGACCTACTAGCTTAGGAGCTTTTTATTTTAAAAGGCTTGCAGGCCATCCTGGTGCACAGCGACGGTGTCAACGATGGCCGTGGGTCATTCAGAATGAGAACGTGGCCCTGTAGTTGCCGCTGTTATCACTGGAGGGCCCTTAGGAGGAGAAGCCCACGGGGAAGGAGGAGAGTGCGGGGCCACTGGAGGGCTCTAGGTGGAAAGCCCATCCTCTCTCTACTCTTTTCTATAATTCAGTGGCTTTCCCCCATTAGTCAATATATTGGTTTTCATGCGTGGTCAATAGTTTCATTTTCTTGCTTCGGCAGTTTTTTCCTGCCTAGGATGTTCTATGGATTCTTCACCCCTCCCCCCATTTAAAAAAACTTTTGTTTTTGGTAGAGTTTATGCTGAATAATTCCTGAAGACTTCAATTTAGATACTGCCTCCTCTAGAAACCCTTCCCCGCTGCCCTCAGCGTCTTCTTCACCTCCTGTCTAGGTCGCGGGCATTTCTTCTTTGCTCTCCAGCTGTGTGTACAGCTCTCACTGCGCGGGGACCACGTTGCTTCTTTGCCACGCTGTGGCTTCCAAGTGTGCCTGGATTGTTTCTTCCCCATCGATGTGATGGGGGAAGGAGGGACCCAAGCTGCCTTAAATTTGAACTTGAGAATAAGTTGATTTAAGAGTAAGTCATAATCTCTCTTTGCGGAAATTACTGTTTTGGAGAGGGGAAAAACACTGCAATGGGTATGTTTAAATGTGTGATGCTTGGGGAAGGGACATGATTATGGTCGGCGGTAGTGATGGGTGTCATTTATCAGGGAAAGTATACAAGTTGCCATAGAAACACACCAGCAGGCGTGGCCTGGGTGAGAATTATCTGGTGACATATTTCCTGGGGTAAACTGGGAAAGAAGATTCAGGAAAGTAACGTTCAACATTTAGACTTTAGTCATACATGATGCTGTGACGGATCCGCCACTCTCTGAGTCCTGCCACACAAACCTTTCAAAAACATCTCCACACAGCCACCCTAGGGTACTGCTGCTCTGGGGTAATAAAATAAATTGCGTCACATACAGCAGAAACAAGTGGTGGGAGCTGTGGCAACAAATGGAACAGTGAAGAGTCAGTAAATTTGGTGAAGTTAGATGGTATGCAGATTAGTTCAGGAGAAAGAAAACCCCCTTTTCCCCAAACCCATCAGTGACCTTGAATAGAAACGTATATTAAAAATCAAATTTCTTGAGGTATAATTTACGTTCATTTAAACATACCCATTTTAAGTTTACCCTTGATGATTCTTAATAAATGGACACATCCATGTAATCATCGCCACCCTCAAAGGGTGAAATGTTTCCCTTAACTCAGGAGGTTCCCTGGTGCCTCCTCTTTGTCATTTGCCCACCTTCCATCTCTCTGCTCCAAAACCAGTCTGCTTTGTGTCAGCGTAGATTAGATGCGGCTCTTTTGTTTAAGTTTCTAAGAATCTGCCAAACTGCTTTCTAGGGTTCCTAGGATTCCCACCAGCACATATGAGAGTTCTAGTTGCTCAACACTTGCTGTTTCCGGCTTTTGAAATTTTAGTCATTTCTCTCCCTATAGGTGCATGCTGTTTTTGTTTGGTTTTGTTTTGTTTTATCAAGATATACAGTTTATTTCCTACCCTCTTTCTTGGCTGGTATTTTGATGGGCTTTGCCCAATAAAGTGTAGCAGAAATGATGTTCTGAGACTCCTGAGGCCAGGACAAGAGGATTGGCAGCTTCCATTTCCTGACTCTTTGAATTTGTGTGCTGTGCTGTTAGAAGCCCAACCCAAATGGAAGTCATATTAGGAAGAACGAAGACATTGGCCCATCACCTCGCAATAGCCATGTCACCATATGTGTGAGATACATTATACGTCCCAACCTTGCTGAGTCTCCACATGAGCCGACCGTAGTGACAGAACTCTCCGGCTGAGTCCATTCAACACACAATTGTGAGAGATAACAAAATCATGTTTGGGGGTGCGTTTTTATTTTTTCAGCTATTGAGTTTTGCAGTCGTTTGTTAAGTGGCAATAGAAAACCAAAATATTTGTATACAAAACTCCTAGCTTAGGGCTCAGTAACTATTTGCTAAATTAATACATTCATTCAGTCAACAGACGCTCCGTGTATACCTAGCACTGTGACAACTATCGCAGCACTGCTGTGTGTCTTGAGAAAAATAGGAGGAGACAGTTTTCTCAATTTGCAGGTGAGGATCGCATTTAGTCACAACATTTAGGAATCTTTTGACCATAAAGCATTGACCCTCGATCAAGAGCCTCTTTGTCCCACTCAGGCCTTGCTGGGAGCCTGGAATAATTTCCCAAGGCACCAAGTACCACGAATGATCCACACCCGGTCCCCTGTGCAGCCCTTGGAGTGCCTGGGAATCCAGTGACGCCCCCTGCCCTAGCGACAGTGGAAACATGACCTACTTCATTCACGTCAGCAGAGATTTTGTCTTGCAACAGTTCATTCTTTGAGTAAATGAGGTGCAATCTTGAATAGCCGTAGGATAGTAAATTGATCGCTGATGGAGCTCATTCGAGCAGCCCCCCGTCACACACCGCTCAGCCAAAGTTTACGGCAGCTGTGACAGATTAAGTCCAAAGAGAGCGTAGCAATTGCAGCCGCCTTGTGCCCAGAGCACAGGATGCCCTTTTTACCTCTTCTGAGAATGAGACAGAATGAACCACCATAGTGCACTCTGCCCCCGACTACTACGTTTCTGTCCTTCCTGTTTCCATAGCCAGGGACACTGGAGGCTCCTTGATGGTTTGAGCTGGTTGAGACCTAATGCAGCCCAAACTCATCATTTACCCAACGAGGAAAAGAAGACCCCAGGAGGTTACCTGATGCTCTGCTGATCATACAGGGAACTAGAGGCATGGCTAAGACCACGTGTCAGGTCACTAGAATCTTAATCATATGTCTTTCCATTTCAACACATTGTCTTTCTGCTTGCCTGGTGCTTGGGGCTTTTATCCAATAACTGCTTAGGCTCTGGAAGAGATCTAGCTTGTGCTTCAGAGGGTGGATAGATCATAGAGACCACACGCCATGTGCCAGGACTGTCTCTAAAGTCTCATCTTCCTGTCACTGGCAACCCCTTACCTATCTGACTTCATATTTTATTCATTCAGAAAAGTCTCCTGGGTGACTAATGTGTGTAAAACCCAATACAAGATATCCTCAGGGAGGCAAAAAAATGTAGAACACTACTTTCTGGGTTTAAGAAATATATTTGGGGGTGATAATTTTCAAGTATCCACAATAAAAATCAGTATGCGATCACTGCCATATGGGTGATCATTAATAGTTTAATTAAATATCCCAATGAAATGAACCCTGATTGTTTCTATGAAACAGTGGAAGTCATAAAACATTTACAGAGATCGGACAAAGTGAACTTTGTCCGGAGCCTTGCTACTCAAAGTGTTTCCCTAGAGCAGCAGCACCTGGGAGGTGGCTGGACGTGGAGACTCTCATGCTGCACCCCAGACCTACTGAGTCAGAATCTACACTTTAATAAGATCCTTGGGGGGTTGGTACCCACATTCACATCCAAAAAATCTGAAACAGAAAAGAGAAGTGGAGGAAGGAGGAATTGATTTTTGCCTAGTGTGATTAAGGAAGATCCCACAGCAGAGGGCAGTAGATTGATGTCTATCAAGGCGCTTGAATCAGGCAGAATTGGGTTAAGATGGAGCGACTTGGGCAAGTTATTTAAATGATCGGTTCATAAAATGGACACAGGATCAGTGCCCGTCTCCTAGGGTGCAGGGTAATACTGGGAATGAAAGGCGAGCAAGGGGAAGAGGGCATTAGAAAAAAATTACCCACAGCATTGTTGCACCTGAAAGCTGGAGGCCCTAGGGTTGAGTTTATTGTTAGCCGGGTGGTTGCCAGGGGTGCTAATGCCATTAGCAAAAATAGGGAAGCTGAGGGAAAAGAGGTTTCATGGAGTGGGAGAAGAAGATGATGACGATGATGATGATGATGACGATGACGATGAAGAGGAGGCGGTCAGAAGAGGACCGTGATGAGAATGCTGCTGCTGCTGCTGGTGACAGCACTTCTGTCCTTACCCTGTGAATTTTGACCGTTGAGCCTCTCTTTAATTTGTCAATCTCTTGATTCCAGAAAATGTGCAAAATTGAGCACTCTGGAAGTCGAGGTAGATTCTTCCTCTCAGTTCTGTTCCTCTGCGGTGCTCCCCCAGGGCCCTTGAATGTTTCTCCAGAATAGATGCAGAGCATCCCTTTAACTCCACTGTAAAAAGGCCCCGATTTTTCATACCTCGGAGCGTTTTGCTTTATTCACGTAGCCACGCAACGGAAAAGGTAACTCGGGGTTGATAAATTAGCAGCCAGGAAGGAGGCCTGCAAGGAGCTCCAGCAGGCCATTTAGCATTTGGTGAATTCTGTAAAGCTCTGGTCTCTTCCCACGCCCAAAGGTAGTAAATATCCCTCTCTGGATGGTACTTACAGAGAGTGCCTCTGCATTTTGATACTCTGTGAAGTGCATTCCTGTGAGCAACAGTCGTTTTATGATCTAGAATAGAACTTCGGAACCATACTTCTGAGAGACCTTTCAGTTCAATGGGGAAACGATAGCCCAGAGAGGCCTCATGACTTCCCACGGTCCTTCCTTAACTACTTACCTAAGGTGAGCTCTTTAGGCCAGATAATGAACTGTGCTCCTCCCTTATCTTTGGTTTGACTTTTCATGGTTTCAGTTACTCATGGTCAACTGTGGTCTGGAAATATTCAATGGAAAATTCTAGAAATAAACAAGTGATAAGTTTTTAAATCATGCGCCATGCTGAGTCGTGCGATGAAATGTTGTGACGTCTCATTCTGTCCCACCTGGAATATTAATTATTCATTATCCCTTTGTTCAGCATGTCCATGCTGTAGATACTACTCGCCTGTTGGTCGCTTAGCAGCCATCTAGGTTATCAGATCAACTGTGGAAGTATCACAGTGCTCCTGTTCCAACAACCCCCATTTTACCTACTAACAGCCCCCAAGTGCAAGAGCAGTGATGCCGGAGATTTGGGTTTGCCAGAGTTATGGCTCCATGATCCAGAATCACTTGAAGCAGATGACCCTCCTCCTGACCTTGCTAGACGGTCAGTGGTAGCCTGATGCCACACCGGGATGCCTGGGTCATTCACCTCACTTCATCTCATCACCCAGGCATTGCATCAACTCACCTTATCGCAAAAAGAATGAGCATAGTGCTGTTGGATGTTTTGAGAGAGAGAGAGACCACATATGCGTAACTTTTATTACATTATATTATTGCAAATGTTTTCATTTATTATTAGTTATTGTTAATCTCTTACTGTGCCTGGTTGATAAGTTAAACTTTAACATAAGTATATATGCGTAGGAAAAAACGTAGGATATAAGGGTTCCGTGCTCTCTGTGATTTCAGACCTCCGCTGGGGGTCCTGGGATGTGTCCCCGTGGGGAAGGGGAGACCACTGTATCTCCTTTCTTGCTTCCTCTGTTAGCTGTCTTTTTCCCCAGTCCATTCCCTGTGTCTGTATCTGTCTTTGTTTTTCTCTCTTTCTCATGACTTTACTGCTGGTGAAAGGTTACTGGTGTTTAATAAACAGAACTGTAAAATCAAATTAAGTCTGGCTTAAACAGGGCGTGTGCATTGAGACGGGTTTGCTCTCTCCATGGCTGAGACGCGGCGGTCTAACTGTGACCCCGCATAATACCACTTCAGGTTCAGGGGCCGAGATTCCTACCCAACTTAGCTCAATATGAACATATATATGTATATATTATGATATATCTGGCCAAAAACATAAAAGAAAGAAGGACAATAAATCTGGTGTAAACACCATCTCAGATGAAGGCTGAGCTGATGAGGGTGAAGGTTACATGCTTTCAAGAGGGGCTGGGAATTGTGATTTTTAAAGCTTCTTCTGACTCTAAGAGTTTGTGACTCTCTGCAAGTTGCTTCACTAAATTTAGCAGCTTCAAGCTGGTAAGTTAGGGAGAAATGGAGGGTAAGGTGAAGCTTTTTTTAAACTGGAAAATTGCATGTGTGAGCTCGGAATTCAGCATCTTCGTTCCTCCGGGAGGAGCTGGTTCTTCACCAGGGTTCACTGCAGGCCGGAGCTGCACCGAAGGAGGTGGTTGCTTTTGAGGCCCTGAGGAATAATTGGCAATGAAATCCCTGCCTTGCAGGCCGTATCCTAATGGACCCTTTATTGAGCTTATTATCTCGCTGATAACACACAAAATCACTTTGCTACCAGTTTCCTCTTGTTATGGGAAAACAGTGATCCAGGGAGGATACTGGCCTAGGTAGCAGTCGGCCTGGCTGCATGTCTGTCTCTCCCGCAGCTGCTGACCGTGAGCCACTCCCTGCCTTGGCTCCTTCTATATCACTGCCCAAGAGAGTCATTCCAATCTACAGCATTTACATAGAAATCTAGTTTCAAATCACTTTCATATCCTTTGTTTTTCTTATTAGAGCCTTAGAATTACCCTATGAGCAGAGCGGAGTGTTATAGATACACAGTTGGCCCTTGGACAATACAAGGGTGAGGGGCGCCAATCCCTGTGCAGTCAAAAAATCTGCATATAATATTTGACTCCCCCAAACTTAACTACTACTAGCCTACTGTTGACCAGAAGCCTTACCGATAACATAACCAGTCGAATAACACATATTTTGTGTATTATATGTATTTTATATACTACATTCTTATAAAAAAAAGTGAGCTAGAGGAAAAAAATGTCATTAAGACAATCATAAGGAAGAGAAAACATATTTACATTATTTATTGAAAACAAATCTGAATATAAGTGGACCCATGCAGTTCAAGTCCCTGTTGTTCAAGAGGCAACTGAAGATATTTTTTAAATCAGTTTACTGAGGAGGAACCTTACACAGTAGTAAGTTAAGTGATTGCTTAAGGTTATACCACAATAAATAATGGAGTATGTTCTTGAACTCATAGTTTTTGAACTTGTTAAAAGATATATATACTAAGGTAAAATTATCCATCTTCTACAAAATGAACTCGTTATTTATCTCATTAATAAGGGGACCTGTATAATGCTACAACCGGTTCAAGGGAAAACTCAAAGTTTCACACATTTACTCAGATAAGAAATGCGGAAATAAATTTACAAATGAATTTGTGAATTTCAAATTTGCAAAAGGCAATTCATTACCCAGAGGGTGATACTGATCCACTGCACTCCGTGGATACAATTTGCATTTCTACAAATAAAAAATGTCTGTGCTGCTATCAGTTTTCTACATCTTTCAACGTAACTGCAAGACAGCAAAGGCAGAGATAACCCCCATGGTGGAGCGTCTTACAGAACCTTTCGCAATATTTTCCTAAACTTGAAATGTAATGTTCTCTGTGTATAACTCTGTACCCAAAGAAGCTACACAGTCTTTTTCCTCTCCCTGACCTCGTCACTGATCATCTCTGATATTAAATGCATATGAACAGTTTAGAGTTGCTAGCATTCAGGAAAAGATTCTAAAACACTTAGGTAATAATGACATTGGTAATAGTAAAGTAATAATAATAACTAGCATTTGTTGGGCACCTACCATGTGCCAATTGCCAATAGTATCTATTAATAAGTGTTTTTGTTTTTATTGTCTCATTTAATCATCAAAGCGATCTTATGGCATAGGGGCTACTATTATGCCCATTTTTCGTATAAGAAAATAGTCATGGATATAGTAACGTGCTTAAAACCACCTAGCTAATAATATTCAATGGGATAGGATCCTAGGTGTTATTTTTTTGTGGTACTCAAATGAATTAGTTCATGAATAACTGCTTAATTGCCCTGTCCTTAAATTGGCAATCTAAAAATGAAGTAATAACATACAAACACAATATTATTAACTCTACAAGGAACTCAAAAACTTTAGGAAGGAAAGTATTACATCAACATTAGGATTATCAGTCAGAGTTGTCTGGGAATCTCAATGGGAAGTAAATGATTTTCATCATTGATGTCCCTCACTAGACTCTTACTGAGAGATTGTTCTGGAGGAGAGGGTGGGGTTATATGGGTCCCTATTTAGAGCTGGAGGAGCATTCTTTTAATCAAATCGTTGATATCAGAACTGGATATAGTTAACACTTCTACTGCCTGACTTACAAGATTTACTTAACCTATCTGAGCCTCAGTTTCCTCATCTTAAAATGGATTAGTAACAGCACTGACCTCAGAAGGCACTATGGGGTAAATGAGAAAATGCAGATAAAGCACTTAGCATTGTGCTTGGCACCTGGTTGTATTTAATAAATGGAAGCTGCATATTATGATGATGATGATTATTAGCCCCCCTGCACTCAAATTCAACAACCCCCTTTATGCTATATTGCATTTTAAGATAATAATAGTGTCCGAAAATGAATTAAGTAGTAGATATTTTAGAGCGCATGATTACCTGCCTTGCAGCCCTTACAATTTCTTTGGAGATTCTCTTCCCTGCCCTCTGGGAACTGTGCCTTTTCCGTGGAGAGCATTGGCCTGGCTCCTCCAAGTTCCCTTGCGTTGGTGCGTAAGGCAGCCCACTCACCTGCCTCCATCATCAGAAAGTAGGAAGGCTGGGGCACGGTTTCACTGAAACCGCAGTGAGGGTCAGTCTCAGCCTTTCCTTGGGGTGAGCAACCTTAGACAGCTACTCCTTGATTTGGAAAAGATTACTTTTAAATTGCTGAAATCGAATCTCTCACTTCCTTAAGTCCACCGTTCGTTCACCAGCGTTATTGATTTAATCCAGTTCAGCCTTTCATTCTATTTTGTTCGAGGTGATACGTGCATTTGATTTGGACGCTGCTGCACCCTTCCTAAGTTTAAAGAAAGAAATCAGTATTTTTCTAAATTGAAATAAAGACATCTCATAAGAAATTCAGGGTTTCCGGAATCCCCCTTGCCTGGCCTTGATATCCTCCCTGGCCTCCCTCAGCTGCATGTGAGCAGCAGGGGCTCCTTCTAAAAGGGTCTGGGCCTCTCTAGCTCACCACACCCCATTTCTATGACATAACTCCCTGGTCCCTGTGGGCATTTGATCCTGTGACCCCTGAAACAGTGACCCCTGACAAGAGTGTAATGTATCCAGGGGAAGAGAGGTTCATTTTAATAGGATAATGAAGCTGGGAAATAGAAAACTAAAATCTGAACACCTTCCATGTTTCACCTACTTCACCTATATTTCCTTAATTAGTTCGTGCAAAATCTTTCTTAAGTAGGTGGCCCTGTCACCCTTCTACATTCGAGGAAAATGGGGTTCAGAGATTATTTAGAAGTTCTCTAATTGGCAGAGTCCTTAGGATATAATTTCAATATAGTAGAAAGAAAATCACCAAAGATTTTGTGTTTAAACTGATATACGTATTTTGTAGTTTATATTAAACTATATATAGAATAAGCTATGCTGTGGTAATAAGCAAGCTCTATATATCAATGGCTCAACAAATAGTAGTGGGCTCAGCATCTCCCCAGGGCTTCTCCGTCATAAGAAGTGACTGGTAGTCCCTGCAGAGCCTGTCTCGTGGTTTCACCAGTGCAGCAGCAGGTTTCCGCATTCACTTGTTAAGAGGCCAAGAGAGAGCTCAGAGTCCCCGCACGGGCTGTCACTGTCTCAGCCTAGGCATAGCGCTTCTGTTCACACCTCATTGTTCAAAATTAATGCAATGGCCCTGCCAAAAAGTAAGGAGGCTGACGAGTCTTCCCTGTGCCCAGGAAGGAAGGAGGCTGCATAGAAATGTCATATAAATGAGCACGATCATGATCCTCTCCAGCGAGTTGTACAAACTCGTCGACTCACTTTTCTTGTTGGCAAAAGGGAGCCATACCTTGCTCATAAGATTTTAGGGGTGGTTTGAGAGGATGTTCATAAATGTTGGAGACAATGACTTGAAGTGAGAAAATAAATCCATCTTTTTGAATTGCTACCTCTGGTAAAGACAGCATGAGAAATCGCATCGGTTTCTTTCCGTACTGAATCCGACAGCTGAGTTGTAGCCCTAGTTCAACTACTGATGATTCTGTAGCTTTGGACGAGCATCTGAAGTTTCAACTAAAAGCAAAGAGGGTTGAACACCATAAAGGCTGGCTTTCTCTCTGCTCCCAGTGGTCAGTATCTACCAATAGTTGCCTTCCGAACGATCGTAAATGCTGCCGGCCCACAGTCCTTTGATCCAGAAGTTGCTCCATTAGGGGGAATCTAGGAAAATGTTTTCCCTTTCGAGGATCCCAACATGCACTATGTTAGGTTAAAGAACAGGGGTACGTGTTTGAGTGAAGGAATGGCCACGTGTATTAGACGGCTCAGACTGCCCTAACAAAGTCCACAGATTGAGTGGCTTATGCAGCAGACTATTTTCTCATAGTTCTGGAGGCTGTAGGTCCAAGATCAAGGTGCTGGCAGGGCTGGTTTCTGGTAAAAGTTCTTTTTCTGGCTTGCAGATGGCCACCTTCCGACTGCGTCTCACAGGGCCTTTTCTGTATTCATGCATGCCTGGTGTCTCTTCCTCCTCTTATAAGGATACCAGTCCTATTGGATTAGGACTTATGATGTCAATTAACCTTTGTTACCTCTTCATAGGCCCTGTCTTCAGATATAGTCACATTAAGGGTTAGAGCCTCAACATATGAATTGGGGCATAGTCAGTCTATAACACCACTGTATCTATAACACTTCAGACCCTGGGTCATTAAAAAAAAAACACACCTGAAAAGAATAGTTTTTCTTCCTTTTAATATTTTTTATTTTTCAATTACAGTTGACATACAATATTATGTTAGCTTCAGGTGTACAGCATAGCGATTAGACGTTTATATAACTTACAAAGATATTACCCTGGTAATTCTAGTACCCACCTGACACCATACATAGGCATTACAATATTATTGACTAAATTCCCTATGCTGTACTTTACAACCCATGACTGTTTTTATAATTGGCAATTTGTACATCTTAAGCCCTTCCTTGTTTTCACCCATCCCCCCAACCAGGATTCTTTTTTCTAAAGGACACAGTGATTTTCAGTGAAAGAATCTGTGTCCTGGGAGTAGTTTCTTAAGAAATTCTTATCTCTTCTCCTGGTCTCTGCTTCTTATCTGTAAAATTAAGGCAGGAACTAAGCAACATATAGGTTTTATCTCTGATCTAATCCAAAAGATTAATGATGAAAACAAAAGGACTGAGACCATGTCTGGGATCAGAGAAAGTATAGAATGATTCATTAGAGATGCCTTCCATAGGCACAGAAATTAACAAAGATTATATACATGAAAGTGATGTATTTGAAATTTGGGGACTAGGTAAACTTTAAGGAAACTCCCAACTCTAACATTTTATTCTATGAACAAGTATGATCGCTCTTAGATAAGGGGTCCCTTAGACCCAGATAATCAGAGTATATACATTTGTCTGGTTGTCAAGTCAACACGAAAAAGCAAACTGGAAATAAATAATGTGGCCTTGATATCCAAGGGGAGACATTTGTCAGGTCCTGCAGGAGACCTAGAGGCAAAGTGTTAAGGGTTTAGAGCCTGAGCGGAGAACCTGGAGTATGTGTTCACCAAAAGGGGGCAGTAGAGGCCAGGTTCAGGAAAGTGGGTCAGAAGAACTGAGCTGGACCCACAGCTGCTGCTGTCTGCTGTGGATGCCAGTTACCAGGGGAGTGCAGGAGCGGGGAAGCCTGATGCTTAAATGACAGAGCAGGAGTGGTTTTAGCCCAGGTGCACTTGTGCCATGTGGAGAGAAAACCATGGCTTTTCATTTGCTTTTAAATTGTTCCCCTCTCCATCTTGAACTTGCTGACCAGGACCGGCACTTTCACCCTAAGCAAGAACAGTAAATTGCATGTTTTCTGCTGACCTGAGAGGGCTGGAGCAGAGCACCTGGCAATTTTCATGCAACCCCCTGCCAGTGTTTATTTCTGCCTCTTGGTGGAAGCCTTGTTAGGGAGGACAATTAACTCATCACTACTATTAGCAGAATCTAATGACTGCCAGGTTTTTCTGGGAAATGGCAAATCTCTCACTGCCCTTCCCAGAAAGGACTTCCTCCTGCCAGGAGGCTGTTTAATCACAACCACAATCGTGAATAAGGGGAAGGCGGTTGCATTAAAGCTGCATCTCTCCTGTAGGGAACTCGGTGATTACAGGGGAAAAACAGAGCCAAGCCTGCAGCGGCTGACTTCTTCCCAGTGCGGGAACAAGCTGCCCTCGGTTTCCCTGACCACCTCTCTGTGATGCCAATCTGGATCCTCTTTCCCATCCCCAAAGCGGTTATAGATTCAGCCTGCGATAAATAATTACACTTATCTCCATTTCCTTGGAATGAGCCTGTATTTATTCTAGACATCCGTATTGAACATTGCCCCCTCTCCTCCTGCACCTCTCTGCAAGGCTGCTTTAGTCACCTTCTAGCTCATTTCTCTTTTTCAAGTCTTACCTTTTCTAATTCATTCACCACAAAAATAGCCAGAGTGATTTTTTAAATAAGGTATTTGTCAGATCATGATGATCAACTCTCTTAGAAATGCTCAGTGGCTTCCCACTGCATTTACAATAAATTCTCAGCTTTTCACCATGGCCTGGCATGCCCCACTTGACCGGGAACCTGCCCACTCTTCAACCCCACCTCGTGACACTGACCCCCATTCTCATTTTGCTCCGTGTGCCTTCTAAATCCTAGAAAATAGCAAATGTCTTCCCTTTCCAGTGCCTTTTCACAGCGTCTTTGTCTCATGTAGAATGTTCTTCCCTCACTTAATTAAATTCCTCCCATTCTTCAAACCCCAGCTCCAATCTTCGTCTTTTCTAATCTTCATAAAGGTTGTAGTTGTCAGCTACGGCTGCCAAACAAAATCCCACAGGCTGGGTTTTTCTACAATAGAACTTTATTCTCTTACATTTCTGTAGGACAGGAGTTCAAGATCAAGGTGCAGATGGGGTTGGTTTATCTTGATGTTTCTTCCTTAGTTTGCAGATGGTTCCTTCTCGAGAAGGTCCTCATACAGCCTTTTCTCTGTGTCTTTACATACCTCATGTGTCTCCCTCTTCTCTTAAGGGCACTAATTAGGATGGGTTAGGACCTCACCCTTATCACCTCATTTAATTATACAGTCACAGTTGGGGTTAGTTAGGGCTTCAACATATGATTTTTTGGGACACAATTTAGGCTATAACAGATGTGTTTCCTCAACTATATTCCCTATGATATTATCTGTTACAGAACCTAGATCATTCATTTCACAACTCTTCGGTTTTTAAAAATTTGTCATTTTAAAGCACATATTGAGTTGTCTGGTTGTTATAAATGTTACTAGGTAGATAAACTTGACTCTTTTTTTTTAACCATTGACTCTCCAGCACCTAGAACAGTGCCTAGTACCCAAGAGGCGCTCAAATATCGGTAGAATGGAAGAGTAATTTGTTGACTCATAGGGCAGGGACTATGTCGGCTCGCTTGTCATCTCATCACCAACATCCAGCACAGTGCTTACAGGTAAAATGTCACTTGTGTTACCTGAATGAAAGGGCAATGCATTATCCATCAAGCAGAGGGCCAGGGTGTAGGCACAAATCATTTCTAACATAGTGCATTAAGCAGGGTTCAGTCAGGAGACAAAAATACACATGTGATTTGAGAAGGGAACTTTTAATATAAATATGTATTAACTATTAAGTAGAGATTAACTACTAAGAAAACTCTAGAGAATACAGAAATAGAAGATGGGCGGGTGTTTACAGGGCCCAGCTCCACATCAGAAAGCCAGTTGTGAAAAGGGTAGATTTGGAGCTGAAAGGAAATACTCCGATAAAAGTAATAAGTAGTGTTTAAAAACACAAGCTTGTATATAGGACTATCTGGAGACAATTTAAACACAGGAGGACAGATTTTAATTTCTCACTTTGGAATGAATTTCTAAATTAGAACGAGACTTTGATAATTATATCAATCTATAGGATGAATACGTATGATAATAATATGGTATATAGAAAGATATGGTATGGATTTCAAATAGCTGAAGACCTATTGCAGAGTAACTTAATTGGGACTCTTTTCTCCTGCTTGGAAAGCATTTAAGATAAGGCTTGGGTTAGTTAATTCAATGACTAAATGAAATTATCAAGGACTCGGGTTCTTAACATTTCCCTGGGTGGCGTGTGCAGCATGTAGACTCGTCCCCTTAAACATTTCCCCGATGGATGCATGTCCTTTGCAGTGGCTGTATCCATTAACCACTTCCAAAGGCAGAGAAGAGCTTGTCCCTTTCATGTGTTTATTTTAAGAGCAATAAAACAATTTTTCTCCCCAGAAGCTTCTCCACCAGACCTCTCTTTATGGTCTTCTAGGCCAGAACCAATCATATAGCCATATTTAAACCAATAACTATCAAGGCTAATGGGTTAGACATTGGCTTAGAATCGTCATGATTCAATTTCCATGGTAAAGATGAATATAGCATTTACCGAACCACAAACTTGGGTTATTTTAGGCATGTAAAGTAAGGGAATGACTGTTAAATAGGAAACCAATAATACCTCTGCAATAAAAAAAAGAATTTAAACATGGAATAGAACTTGATGAGGTTAATCGCACCTAAAAGAAACATTTTGTGAGAAGGCACAGGCTTTGGAATATGTGGGGCTTAATTAGAGTGTTTGAAATCACACCATTTAACTGGAGTATAGCTTGTGATAGGGAAGACTGAAGCGGGAGACTGAAATATCAATTGGAACTTGATTATAGTGTCTCTGATGTCAAGCAATTGTTTTGGATGAATTAGAAAACTTTGGAAAATAGGTTTCCAACTTGCTGTCGTAAGTATTGCACATGTCAATTGTCTGATTCCTCAATTCATAAGCACCTTGAGAACAGATATAGTCTCTTCTAAAATTGTTATCTTGCAGAACCTTTTACAGGTCTGTATAGAAGTAAATAATAAGATAAAGTAAATGTATCAAGAAAATAAAAGAAGAAAGAATTCTAAATATCAAGAAAAAAACATAATGATAATTTCACAACATTATAAAACTTGTTCCTAGGAGAATGGAGGAATCTGTTTGCAAACAATTAAAAGAATATTTTCGTCAATGAGCCATTATTTGATAAACATCCACTGTAGTTTTCCCAAAACTATACCCCTTAGAATTTTACCTCCTTTGTATATTTTCTAATAAATGATACAATGATTTGAATTGTGCCCACCCCTTGCCTCCAATAAAAGAATGTGAACGTGGCCTTATTTGAAAAAAAGTCTTTGCAAATATAATTAAGTTCAGAATCTTTGAATGAGATTATGCTGGCCTAAAAATCAGTGATAAGGTGATTTGGAACATGGAGATACAGGCAAAGGAGAAGGCCATGGGAGGATGCAGCCCAGGTTAGAGTGATGTGGCTGTAGGCCTAGGAATGCCAAGGTTGGCACGTAGCCACCAGAAGCTAGTGAAGATACATGGGATGGATTCACCTCCTTAGTTTCCGGAGAAACCAACCCTGCGGACACCTTGATTTCAGACTTCTGGCCTCCAGAACTGTGAGAGAATAAATTCTATTGTTTCAAGCTCCCAGTTTTTGTAGTCTGTTGTGGCACCCTTAGGAAGCCAACACAAATGTTTCATAGTCAAGTGAGGGTGAGAGAGGCGGCAGAGTCTCAGACAGTCACCACCAATCCTGGTCAACATGTTAGCAACTGGTAAATCCTGTAGTAGTTTCTTAATATGTTGGTGGTAACTAATATTTTTAAAGCCTGAAGATTATTATAAATACTTTACCTGGAAAAGTGCACACATCCAATGCGTTCATAGTTTTACATACAGTTATGAGGTTAGGAACATAGTAAACCCAACCAAAACCTAGATTAAGAACACCTATCTGAAATCCCTCTTGTGCTCACCTCCAGTGATACGCAATCTGAAACCTGAGAGGTGGTGGTGTTTAGATAGACATAAAAAAGCACTAGAGACTTGACACTTGGCACTAATGAAATGAAAATACTGAGGTACATGAGGACCAGTATTGGGAAGGCTTTGAGCTGTGAGCTAAAGGCTTTGTCTCTAGTTCCTAGAGACCCATCAGAACTTCGATCTAGAGGAAACACAGTAGGTTCTAGTATGTAAATAAATAATAGCAATTACTTTTTAAGAAGTTTGATTTGGCATCATGACCAGGATATACTATCTTTCACAACAGAATGGTAATGCATGAACAATTTGTCCTGACTGGGACATATTCCACTAGTATTCCAGCCTCGAAGATGTCCAGGGAGCCAACCTGAGGACATCTGGAGCGTTATGAACTGCAGTCTTTCTGTGCAGCTCCAAATGTGCTATTCTATATTCCCCAAGTGTTTCTTCCAGACCAGAGTCAGTTTCTCCCATATGCGCCACTGCGTATAGCAACAGCCTAACGAACGGGCCTCTGCCGCCAACATTATTAGATGGAAAAGCAGGGAAAAAATGAAATGGAGTTGGAAAAAAGAGGCCTGTCTCCCCCCACCCCTTGTCAATTATCTGGGTATAGAGAGAGAATAAAAATCAGAGTGCATTTGGCCTAGAAAAGCAGGTACCACGGAAAATTCCAGCAGGCTCTGTAGTGTGATGGAGATAATGAATCAGGAAAAAAGCATGAATTTTGGAGAGACAGAATTTGGGCTCCGAAAGTTATTTATGGTGCAATCTTAGCCAAGTGCTTTACTCTGTCTGGGCCTCACTTTTTTATCTTTAAAATGGAGAGCACACACAAATGATTCTCTTGGCATAGATCAGTTGCTCAGAAAATAGTGTCTTTTTCATCTATGTAGAGAATAGACGTAGGAAAAAATTAGAAAAAGACATATTAAATCAAGTCTTTCTATCTATGGCCTGTCCTTATGTGGAGCCACATACCCCTGTGCTCAGGGGATTTCACATCTTTTTAAGGCCCACTGTGTCTCCACTGATCACAATTCCACCAAACTGGAGGCAAGTAGAAGAGAACTGAGGTCCCTAAGGTCACTAGTTTTCAATAAAAGATTAAGCATGTCAGTTTGTATATTTGAGTTGTGATTTCCTTACCTAAAAGAGGGCAGAAGAGCTACCTTAAAGTATCCTTTGAGGGCAAAAGTGTTTTAATATTTAAGCTATTCAGGAGACATTCCTCCTCTTAGCTCTTAGAACTATGTGGTAGCTCTTATCAACTTTTAAAAAGTATTTTCAGTTCAATCGACACACTTGTGGATTATCTTCCCAGCTATTAGATTAGTGATTGATTCTATTTTGAACAATTACTTTGTGTTCAACTGGGTATTTAATTCTTAGAGTGACCTGATGAAGAAGGGAAAATTATTATCCTTAAATTCCAAATGAGGAAACTGAGGCTTAAAGACTAGAAGTGACTTTTTGAAGGTTTTATAGATAATAAATCAGATCTGGGATTTGAGCCAGAGCTATTGTCCTGCTTAAAACCCTGCACTCTTTAGGCCTATATCCACTCTCTTTGACCCCTGAGGGCCTGCAGTGTTCCTCCTCTGTATACCTTTGAATAGATAGCGTCACCCCATAAGGAGAGGTATACAACATGGAACTCAATAAATAGCCTGGTCCTACTATTTAGTACTGTACAGGGGTAGGAACAGTTGTAAAAGTGGGGGTCAGAAGACGTGGGTTTGAGTTCTGGCTCTGACCTTGAATAAGTGACTCGCTACCCTAAGCCTCTGTGACATGAAGATGGTAACACCACTTAGAGCTTTGGTGTCTTCATCTGTAAAATAGGGATAGTGACAGTGCCTACCTTATGGCTTGCCCTGAGCATCATATGAGATCACTGTTATAAAAGTTGTGGGGGGTGCCTGCAGAGTGGGGAATGCTCAATAAATAAGTCCCAGCTACTGTTACTACTGATTGTGAATCCCACTCTGAGCCATCTAGACCCGTTCGGTCTTGGGTTTTATGTCTTTGGGTGTGTTTCAAGGCACTAGCAGTACTTGTGTTGTCTAGAAATTTTCAGAAAGGAAAGGAGAACTATCTATTTAAGCCTGAAGAAATGGAGCTTGTAGCTTCTAGAAGCATAAATGCTGTCATCATGAGAGCTAACTCAATAACTTATTTTCAGAGTGGAGGAAGCCCAGCGACATGGGGATGTGTGTATTGCTCAGTGGTTTGATCACAGAGGATTCTACAAAGGATGAAATGGTCACATGGAATCAGAAAACTATGACCCAGGTTTTGTTTCTGGTGTTTATAAGATTACTAGACCTTGGTCGAGGCTTTACCTGTTTGAGCTTTCGTCTTTTCATGAGTGAAACACAGGCAATGATATAAATTTCAAATGGCTTCAGTAAGGCAACATGAGAAGAGAGTTAAGGCAGAGCATGGCACACATTAGGAATGTAAGTACTTATGAGCATTCAGTCTTCAATCTTTTACATGTATTTAAGCAACTTGTGACACTCTTCTGAAAAATCAGACCGTAGACTCTTGGAAAAATAAAATTTTCTATTTGAGCAGCAGTTTCAAGATAATGTGATCCAAGCTTTCTTCATAGTTTCATTTACCCATGTCTGTTCATTCAATTATTTATTCAACAAACACAGAATGCCTTTTCTGTATAAAGCATAGGAGGAGGGGAAACCAGAGAAGGGAGCATTTACCATCCTTTGGTCTACTTGTTTTCCATTCTTTCCCAAAGGAAAGAAGCAGACATCCTTCAGACTGCAAGAGACACACAGGACCATATTTACAGCTGGGCAGAATTACTGTATTAAACTGTTACGTTCTTTTGCATGGTCATTATCTTATGCCGCCCACCCAAATTGGTGCTATTGGTATAACTTAAAAGAACAGGAATTACCTTAGGGAGGCTCAGACAAGAAGGCCGTGCTCTCTTCTAGCAAGACCATGTAAACAGGCTGGCCATCGCGTGGGTTCCTGTACCATGAAGCTGGTCACATTCTTCATGGTAAGGTTCCAAGATCCAGCGATTGACTTACAGTGAGGAGGACCTGTGAGCTTCAACCAGGCTCTACAGAAGCTCCATGTTAACATAAATATAGCGTGGACACTGCTTAAAAATTTTTTATTCCTATATGATGTTCAATTTTGTGTGTATAACTCTCTTGAGATGAAAACTAATTGACAAAAAAAAGAAGCATTAGGTATTTCTGCATCTTCTAATCTAGTGATTTACGTAATTTTGGGGAATGGGGAACAGAGACAATTGTACTCAGTAGCTTAAACCACACATACACATGATCACATACACACACATACAACTATGGGAGCAAACAGAACCAACTATCACAGACCAAAGAGCCCAAAAGAGAGACCTCAAGCATTACTGCTCTTAAGGGGTCCAAAGTAAGTCTCAGAGAAATTATACACAGCCAGAAATCCAGGAATCAGAAAGAAGAGAGCAAGGACAAGCTGGCCAATGTAAATGAGGGTGTAGCAACAGGCCCTATGGATTAGGTGCCTCAGTCAATGTGCGGGATGAAAGCAACATCTATCAGTCTCACTCTAATTCTACCGCTTCCCATTTCAAATCCATATTCCACTACTGACAGGTCACTGTGTGGTTCAAGCTTGTGCTATTTATTACTCCTATGGCACAGAGATGGCTACCTCCAGGAAAGGGAATTTTATTTTATGAGAGTTACAGTCATGAGGAAGGCTGTTTTTATATCAAACTAAAATCTCCTAGCTAATGCTTCTGAGTGTATTCTATGTCTACCATCTGGGTCTATATGGAGCAAACTTATTTTACTGTGTACCAGCCTTTGATTATTTAAGGTTGTCTTTTGAGTTTCCTTGGTTTTTCTATAATAGAATCTCGAACTTCTTCAAATGTTTTTAATTTTTCAAAATATTTTACTTTATCACTTGGGTTGCTTTCCTTTGGATATGCTTCTATTCAATGAGGTGACTTTAAAACCAGGCTTCCAGAGCTGGTCCCAATATTCCAGATAGACTTGCCAGTATGGAAAACACTGCAATTATATAGGCCCCATTATCCTGGCACTATATTTCCCTTAATGAGCTCAGGCTAGACACTTGGATGGTGACCAGAGTGTGATCTTTATTGCCGAGACCAGGGTAGTACTTCGTCAAAGGCAACTGAAAATCTTCAGAAATGTCGGAGACCTTTCCCAAGGCTGCATAATTATATATTTTAAATGCTTTCAATTTCCCATGACAAGTTTGGAGTGTCTAAAGATGGCAAAGTGAAGGAGATAAATAGATTATTGATCAGACAGGCTTGTAATTCCTTAGCGAATTGGATTTAGTTTCTTCACTGAGATCAGGTCAATGTCATAAATTTCCTAGAAAATCAATGTAGCAGAGAGTGCTAGGAGAGGGGCTTGGAGACATTTCTCTGGCTGCCTCGGGGTGGGAGCCTGGCACCCACTCCAAAAACAGAGAACTGAAGGATTGGAAAGTGACCCTCTGAGGGATTCAAATACTGTGTATGTGAGTGAAGTGCCTGGATGGAATCAAGCCAAGCTCTTGGCTTGGCCACTGTCATATACGTGACCTTGGACAAACCCTTTTACTTGGATTATCCTAGATGTTACAATGACAGAGTTAGACCATACAAACAATCGTCTATGCATCCCCCGCCCCCCCAGCCATCTCCGTGGGGAAGAGCAGGACAACTGCTAAAGCAACACCACCAAAATGTGGTGACTTAGTCTAATGAAAATTGATTTCTCACTCTCATATGCATTTGAATGCTAGTTCTGCAATAGGCAGCTCAGCTTCAAGCAGCCCCTTGGGGCCTCGGGTGCACTGGCTCCTCACATCTTGCAACTCTGCTGTTGCATGAGCCTTGCTGCATGTTGCTTCCAACCTGCCCTGGCTCCACCGATACCTGCAGAAGATGAGGTAAAAATAGGGCATGAAAGGGTGGGTAGGAGCCATTGCAAAGCCCTTTGAAAATGCATCCTGGCTCTTGCAGTGAGCCCATCTCTTGCCATATTCATGAAGAATCAGAAAGCCTTAGAATGGTGATGTTGGCATCCAAACAATTTCAGTTGTCTTGCCTGAAACTTCAACCCAGTGAAACCTATTCAAAAGCCTTATAAAATTGGGCCACCAGAAGGAAAAGTCGAAATTTAGAGAGAAAAATGGTAGTGAGGGTGTTTGAACAGATGTACTGTGGATAACTGCATTTTAAAACGGTCTTTTTGGTAATTCCTTGTTGAGAAGCTCCATTTGTCTTACCATATTTATCCACTTTATTTATTTTGCATGGGGGGGAAAAATGCATCACTGTTTAAAGGCTTTGGCAAAACTTATTGTTCTAAGCCTGACATAGCCACAAAAGGCATCAGAAGAGTACACAGGAGGAAATGGAACTTGGGACTATGAGAAAGTGAGAAGAAAACAGAAGCTTGAGGTAGGGAAGAGTGGAGGCAGATTGAGTGACATCCAGCCTGGTGACCATATAACTTCTTGGGATACCATGTGGTATAATATCCAGGATCTCTAATATTTACAATGATTCTATCTTCTTTTAACAACAGACACCAGCCTCCCTGTGGGTGAACACAATACGAGTTCATTTCTTACCCACGTAACACTCCAGTAGGGGTGAGTCTGGTCAGTGGGGCATATTATTTACCTATTGCTGCAAATTACCACAAATGTGATGTCTTAAAACAACACTCATTTGTTAACTTTCAGACCTGGAGGTCACAAGTCTAAAACGGGTCAACAGGCTGCATTCCTTCTGGGGACACTAGGGGAGAGTCTATTTCCTTGAGGTCGCTAGTTTCCAGGCGCTGTCTGCATTCCTTGGCTCACAGACCTGCCCCAGCCCCACTCCAATCTGTTTCTGTTGTCATATCTCTTTCTCAAACCCTGGCTCTCCTCCCTCCTCTAAGGACCCTTGGATTGCATTGGGCTCACCCAGATAATCCAGGATCCTCACTCCATCTCAAGATCCTTACTCTAAGCACGTCTGTGAGGTTGCTTTCCTGTGGAAGGCAACATATTCACGGGCTCCAGGGATTAGGACACGGCCACCTTTTTCGGGGAGAGGAAAGAGGTGGCAGTGTCTGCCTACGGCAGGGATCAAGGGTCAGGAAGAAATTTGCCAACATCAATAGCAGTTCTCTAAGGTGGCCCTGGGTACCAGCATCCAGCTGGCAAATGGAGAGAATGGGAAATAATTGCACCTGCGAGGATTTTTATGGCACTGGACTGACAAACACATACAATATGTGCACTAACTCTGATTTTACTCCTTCTTTGTGGGTATATGGTAAACTTCAAGTTGCATGCTTTGAGGGGAGAGAAAAAATGTTGATGTCGCCTAAGAAAAGAGCCCAGAGGAGAGAGGGTGAGAATGGGGAACAGAGGAGAAATATAGGAAAGGTGAATCATAGTCAGAGGAAAATGTGCTTGGGCTTAAGGTTTTATGTGCCCATATTTTCAAGAGTGGGTGAGATTCCCTTACAGTGACACCAGCAGGCTCTTGCAGCTTGTGGCCTCCCCAAAATACATCCTGAGTACCCTGGGGCCCATTGCAGCGAGAGTCGGTTAGTGACACGTGACAGCTATTCCTTGAAATGTGCTCAGTGAGTGATTCATGCAGCCCACAGCAGCTGCGCAGTGGGGATTGTTGGCCTAAAAATGACTTTCTTCCCTTCCTCTGACCCCCATCATCAGCTTGGGAAATTACCGTGGGACACATTTTTTATATTCCTTTCTCTGGAAGCATTATTTCAGTTGTATTTCTGATGCCCAGAGCCTTGAACCTCCCTAGAGAGGGAGGTATGCCTCCCAGAACTGGCTGATCACACGCAGAGATCCCTCAGTGTCTGCTGAGCACTCAGCCTTCCAAGACTGCCTGGCATATGTGTTCCATCAGCTCATCCGGGAGGGGCTTATTATATTTTCTACCATTATTTAAGTACATTTGCTTTCCACAATTTGCTTATTTGGAAATGAATGCAGGTCATTAATCTTTTCTTCTCCATCCCCTCAACTGGTGTTCTCAAACTTCTTCAACATAAGAACCACCTAGAAGCACTTTTCTCTGACTAGATGGCCAGGCCTCTCTGACAAAACTTCTGACTCACTGGGTCCAAGTCAAGAGTTTATGTTTCTAACTAATAACATTCAAATTTACTCTAACCTTCAGGTGACTTTTACAAACAGTACTGACTTACTATACTCTAAAACTCAGGATGGATTGTGTCAGACATCTGGATTTAAAGCCAAGCTCTGGATATACCAACCAGATAGCATGTGTCAATTCCTTAATATTTGTGTATCTCAGTTGATAAATATGTAACTCTACCCAAATCCAAGTCTCAATGATACCTTTTCTCCACTGGAGCAGGCATTTGCACAAAAGACAATGACAATACATCTGTATCAAGTTTTAGTCTACTGGGTGTGTTATGAAATTTTAAAAAGGAAAAGTGATTCACGTTGTCTGAAGCAGTCAGGGGGTTCCATGACAGAGAAGAACTTAAAAATGGATCTAGAAGGAGACATAGACTTTGAGTAGGCAGAACATTTTTTTGTTAGAGCTGAAAGGCATTCCTCCAGATAAACTTAGAAGGACTCTTAGGTCATGCAGCACTTGTAGGCCCTCAGGTTCTGGCCGTGTTGGTAGTGGCTGTGTGGACTGTTGGAGCACAAGGGAAGACTTGTATGGCCACAGTTCTTTCAAATTTGAAATTAAGATTTTACTTACCATATTTCAGTCCTTACCTTTTTGTTTGTTTGTTTGCTTGTTAAATGCTTTTTTACTTTTTAAAATTTCTCTTTATTGTTGAAAGTATTGCAGATGTCCCCCCTTTTTCCTATTGACCATCCTCACCTACCACCCCAGGCCCTCTTCACACTATTGTCCATGAGTTATGCATACATGCATATGGGTTCTTCAGTCCTTACTTTTGAGTTCCTTATATTTATTTTATCCAGTCTTCACCATCCCCAAGAATCACTTTTCAAACCCTAGTTTGACCGCCAACAATTTTACCTTCCAGCATTCAGCCCCGTTGCTGACCACCACTCTGCACCATGCGCCTCAAGCTGATTGCATGGCACGGGCACATTTTAAAACACCTACTGTGTTGCAATTTTATGCTTTTGGATAACAGCTCTAGTAGCAAACAATTTTACAGTGTCAAGTACTGTTCTGGACATTTTTCATAAGTTAACCCATTCAGTCTTCACAACAAACACTATTATTAACTGTTTTAAAAATGAGAAAACTGAGGCACAGAAAGATATGGAGCCAGAAATCCTTACACTTTATGGCACTAATCATAAGAAAATTTAATTAAAGTGAGAATAGCAAATGACCCCTTTCAATGACTTCAAAGATGTATACATTTTAAAAGAAAAAATTGATGATTGTAAACTAGAGATAAGAGTAATTTTAATCTAGACGATCAGATAATGATTTTTCTTTTTTCTTTTTCAATTACAGTTGACATTCAGTATTATTTTGTATTACTTTCAGGTGCACAGCATAGTGGTTAGACATTTATATAACTTACAAATGATCCCCCGATAAGTCCAGTACCCACCTGGCACCATACATAGTCATTACAGTGTTATTGACTCTATTCCCTGTGCCATACTTCACATCTCCATGGCTATTTTGTAACTGCCAATCTGTCCCCCTCTGTCCCTTCCCCTCTTTCATCCAGCCCCGGGAGTCCCCTCCTCCCTGGCCAGCATCAGCCTCTTCTCTGCATCTATGAGTTTGTTTCTTAACACCTTGCTGACCGGCTGTTTCCAGCCAGAACTTGACTGTGCGGCCGGCTGCTTTGGTCAGCAAGGTGTTTAAAATGACTTAATTTTTTTTTTTTAAATATATCTTTATTGATTTCAGGGAGAGGAAAGGAGAGAGAGAGATAGAAACATCAATGATGAGAGAGCATTGATTGAGCCCGCAACCCGGGCACGTGCCCTGACCAGGAACCGAACCCCGATCGCCTGGATCCCAGGTCGACTCTCAACCGCTGAGCCACGCCTGGCCGGGCTAAAATGACTTAAATTAATGTAAGTGAAGACACAAGTTATCTTGTGACCCATTAGCACAGTGGCTTGGGACTTTCTGATCCTACTTGGGAAAGGAATCTGATTACGTGCCTTATAACTCTTAAATTATCCTTTTTAAATATATATATATATTTAAAATATGTCTTTATGGATTTCAGAGAGAAGGAGGGAGAGAGAGATAGAAACATCAATGATGAGAGAGTCATGGATCGGCTGCCTCCTGCACGCCCCCCAACTGGGGATCGAGCCTGCAGCCCGGGCTTGTGCCCTGACGGGGAATCGAACCGGGATCTGGACCGTAGGTTGACACTCAACCGCTGAGCGGCGCGGCCGGGCTCTTGCATCACATTTATACATTGGCTCAGGGCTGCCTTGGCGATCACCTGGCCTCCCCCTCAGTGTACAGGGAGGCAGCTGCCTGCTATGGAGGGAATGCGGCTGGATGGGATCAGAGAAGCAGCAGGCCGGCGGCTGCCTGGGTGGGCGGAGGGCTGGGAGGCTGGAGGAAATGGGGAGATGTTGGCCAAAGGGTATGGACTTTCACGCATAAAATGTATAATTCTGTCGCATACAGCCTGGTGGCCGTAGTTAACAGTACTGTATTGTATATTCAAAAGTTACTGAGATCTTAAAAGTTCACACGCACTCAAAGTATAACCATGTGTGGTGATTACTGGGTTAGCTCACCTTATATGCTACTCATCCTGCAATATGGACATACGTGAAATCATTATGTTGTGCAACTTAAACTTACACAGTGTCATATGTCAATTATATTTCAGTCAAAGAGGAAAAAAAGAAAACTGACCAGTTTTAGTGGGAAAAATTGGTAATTGAGGCCGAATTCTCCATTTTTCTTGATCAAACTTTTTTGAATACATTTTGACAATAACACAAGACAAGTAATTACATTTACATAAATGGATAATAACAGAAAGATGAAAAGCCACATATAGCCAACAACCAGAGACTAACAACGGGGATGATCTGATTATCCTGGAGAAGATCTATTTCTATGAGAGCTGTGAAGAGAAATACAGAACATCAGGCCCATAAACATATACTCACTCATGCGTTTTTCAGCTTCAAAGTTCAAGGTTCATGTGTTGAATGGAAGTTCCTGTGAAATGAAAAATGTGACCACACGCATGCTGTGTTAACATGGGCGTGCTCTGGACAAACAAACAAACAAACAAATCAGAAGTTGTGACTTTCATTCTGAAACAGCTTTGTCAAGTTTTAAAAGAACCATAATGACAAATAATTCGTTTATATGTTGTCTTTTTTAGTCACATGAGACACAATTTTCAAATGTGACAAATATTTTCACAACATTAACTCATTCATTCATTCATTTTGGGTTTAGTAATTGGTCAGACAAAGAGAAGTCATTCCAAGAGGTAAAAATATGACAAGGGCTCGAGAAAGGGTCATTTGTGGTAGGTTTTAAATAAGGTGCCAAGATCTTGGTGTCACTCTGAAAGTCAAGTTACTTCTCTGAATCCTCTCTCTCTCTCTCTATCTTATTTGTTTGAAAAGGAGAAAGTTTTCCAGAAATTCAAGATGATGTTCCAGATATACAGGTATTCCAACCCCCAACACACAGAAAAAATAATCTTCTGAATGAAAAGCACTGCAGTAGGGGAGGATGTCATGGAAGAAATAGGTGGTTAAAGCTCCTATTCCCTGAAAATGCTATTGTACAATATGTTAGTATATGAATATATGTAAATGTCGCTATATCTGTATCTATACACATATCACATATACGAATGCACACATATTCATATGTACCTGTATAGATATAGGTGCTTATAGGACAGAATGCTATGTGGCCTTACGTAAGCCACACGCGGGGCTGGGCATCAGTCTGCAGAGTTTTGCACATGCATGATATAACGTGGTACGGGAGAATAACTTTGGCGCTGTATGTCATGAACTCATGTGCATGTAAATAAACATTGCTTTTCTTATTCTATAGACGTGGCCCAAAAGGAAAAGCAACAACCCACCAATATTTTTTTTACACCCTGCGCTGCCGTGATGTTGCCTTTTGCACCTCTCTCCAGAACATGCCTCTGATCTTGTTCAGTTCCTCCTCTCCCGCAGGACTGCTCTCAGAATAAGTAAACACACCTATGACTCAAAGAGACAGACTAGCTATTGGGCTCCGGGGCGCCCGGGGAATTCGGAGAGAAACACACACTCAGGACAGGAGGCGTTTGAATTGTAAACCCTCCTCTGCCCCCTCCTCCTGTGCTCTGCACTGCCTGGCCAGGGCCACAGAGGGATTCAGCTCCAGACTTGAGTTTGTCTCTGTCCTGACAACTTGACAGTTTAATAATTTAGACTGTTTCCATTCTCCCAAAACACACGAGCCCATATCATTATGATTTTTCTTTGTTCCCTCCTCCCTTCCTTTAAATCGTTTCCTGCCATAAGCCTCGATGTCATACCAATGTCCATTGATAATGGGAGATTTTTTTTCAACTCTTGAGCATTGCCACTCATTTTTCTTTTTAACTTTTTATTGAATTTATTGGGGTGACATCAGTTAATAAAATTGCATAGGTTTCAGGTGTCCAGTTCTATAATACATCGTCTGTATATTGTATTGTGTTCACCACTGTAAGTCAAGTCTCCTTCCATCACCACATACCCCCCTTTACCCCGTCCTACCTCCCCACCCCTCTTTCCCTCTGCTAATCACCATACTGTTTTCTGTGTCTATGAGGGTTTCTGTTTGTTTTGCATTGTCACTCTCAAGTGCTTTTCTCATGCAATGTATCAATATTGACTAAAGGGGATTCGAGTCGATGTGCAGGGAGCTGAGGTGCATTCTAATCCTCGGAGCCCAGTAATCTCCTGAGACCTTGGAGAAATGACTAAACTTGTCCACACTTGCCTAGTCCCAAGTGACCAGAGACTGATATGCTCAGAGGTGGTCTGAGACAGCCCTAACAGAAGACACTGTCTCTTACAATATATAGAAAACTAGGGAATAGTGGTAGGGAATGCATTCTTAAGTGGGCTATAAAGGTTTAGATCATGGGAGCTAAACCCTTATTCTACTCCAATTACGTAAAACTGAAGATCCTACTTTCTCAGGCTAATTGTCTACAAAAACATTTCTGGGATAATTGCCAACCTCTGTTACATGCTGACAGGCACCGGTGCAACCCAACTGTCGATGGGCAGCCTCCTTTGTCCACATTATTAAAGAAGCAAAGGAAAGTTAGGCTTTAGGGTAACTGTCTGGGTTCAAAGAGGCTGTGAGGGAGGCCATGCCAGGAATGAGGCCTGGAGGGAGCCTTCTTCACAGAGGTGGAAACCTGCATCATTAGGTGTCTGAAACTAGCACCTTGGCATCAACAGCTTAGTAAGGCAGGGAAGGATCTCTCCCTACTCCACTGAATCCCTCCTGTTCCTAAGTCCTATCTGCCCCAATTTCCAAGCCCAGAAGTCCTTGCAGACTTTCCCCTCTCCCTCACTTTCCCATCTCCAATCCACCGCTCAGCTCAATTCAATCATCTTTAACCTGTATGACCTACATCTCACCTCTCTTCCAGTCCCACTACCTTGTCTGCACTGAAGATCATTAACTCATGCTCTCCCTTTATTATTAAGAACATCTCCTTTGTGGTTTTTCCACTGCCACTTTCCTATAACCTTCACAGGGAAGTGAGCTCAGGAAAAGTTATTTGAGAAATCAATCAGTACAGTATAAGATATAGTTCCCCAGTTCCCATAGAGTTCCATGTTTTCCTGTGACCTCAGCTCTTTTCGGGTGCGGATTCATAGATCTTTCACTGGCGACGTCCTGACTGCGTGGATGAAGCAGCCAGTGCCCTAGACAATCCAGAGGATGCCCTAGTGGGTACAGGCCATTGAGAAGGAGCAGAGACTTTAGAGGTGGTCCTTGCCAAGTTCGAGAAAGAGCCGTGGATTTATTTCACGGCGTGTGCACTGGCATTTCAGCTCTATCACACGCTTAATTCCCTAGCATTTCACATATCCATGTGTAACAACGTGAGGATATGAATACTTATATTTCAGAATTACTTGCAATAAGGGCTCTGCATAGTGTCCTCTATTGGCTGTTCCATAAATATGGGGGGGGTGAAAATGTACAATTTACAACTGATTAATATTGTGAGGAATGATCATAATTCCCAAGGGAAAGGCAGAATGACAATCATTCTGCTGGGGCATTTTCTTCGGACTTCCAGCCATGTTCCACCAATGTGCACATCAGCTGAAATTCTTGTAGAGCCAGCTAAGGCCACTTGTGAAATTTACTGTTTGAGGTATGCACTTACTCACATAATCTTGGAATTCCAGCTTCTAGCCTAACTGACTGGAGTCTTGGAACAATATCTTTAGGAAAGAACTTTCTCGCGGTTGGTTCTTCCTCTGAAACCCCCGCCATCCTCATTCTCCCCCTCTGACTCCCGCATTCCAACTCCTTTCTCCCCACATTGCTGGGAAATACGACACTTAGGTTTCCTGTTCCAGTCCTTCTTCCAATTTCCCCCTCTCCAACCCTCCTCTCATTTTCTCAGTGCTCTTCATAAAACCATAGATCTGGGAAAGGGTTTCAGATGATATGGGCAGGGTATCCCAAAAAAGTGTACACCCACTTTAATTTCAGAATTTCACTTTTGAAAATGAAATGTGCTGTAATAAACACCGCCTTTGCAATTATTCAAAGTGTGTGTATCCATTTTGAGGGGAGGGCAACTTATATATAATTAGCTCCATTTTACAGCTGCAGACCGTGAAGCCTGAGAAGACAAAATACTTTTCCCAAAAAATATGTTTCTATTTTGGATCAAGGATAGACTTAAAACTAAGGTATTCCAAATTCGATTCAGCAAATGCCCTTTTCTGTACATGCTGCCGCTTCTGAGCACTTTGGATTATCTGTTGCATTATGGCTTCATCTTTTATCAAGTCTCAATCCCTCTGTAAATTCCACTTCCTTTTGTTCGCTCACAGCATATGAAATGTATTAATCTCTTCGTGCTCTCTGACCTAGTTACCTTGGACCTCTTATGGTCATTATCTCCCTGTGCTAAATGACCACAAGACTCCTTCAAAATAGAGGCAGATGTCTGGCTGCTGGGCTTGTTACTAGGGCACACTCCGTCAAAGGCATTAGTCTGATACTGACATAAATACAAAAGAAATTGGTGTATCTTTTCTCAACTTCAAAAATATCTTCCATGCAACCTGCATTACTGTGACATTTCCTGCAGGTTTGAAGACCACAAGATTGATGACATGAAATAAAGAAGAGGGGCTCTTTGGACCTTTCGTTTTCTCAGTTGCCGGCATTATTTTGACAAACATTTCGTCATTATTGCTTAACAGAGGAGCTGGTCCTTGTTTTTATAAATCAAAATTATTACCTTCCTTGAATAATAAAAATCAATAAAGTCTCTTCTTGTGTGAAGCCTCCAGACAACCTTTTCTCAACGAATAATTAAACATTTGAATCCATTCCGGTGCTCGCCTATCATTCACAGCTTTATGAAACTTAGCCGCCTGACCATCTTTGCCTGGAATGCTGGTTATTATTTAAAAGAGAAATAGCTTCTAATATGAGTTCTTGTGAAATTGAAACTATCAACTCTATTTCATCTAAAGAGCAGATCTAGGCAAGACTGATATTTCCCCGGGAAGAGAAAACTGGCTCAGGCAAATCAAGACCCGACTTGAAGTACGGCCCAATCAAACTGAACTAAGATTGAATTCCATTTTTTTTCTTTCTAAAAACCTCAAACACTAGGAGAACTTTCTGGAAAACAATGAAAGGGAAATATGTTTAAGCTGAGAGTCTATAAAAGGAGATGTAAGTTAAGATATGTGCGTATACGATGGCAATGTTAACAAATACCAAGGTATGAACAGACTTGGAGTGGCATCTGGGGAAATTTTGAATTAGATAAAATTAATGTTCAAGAACAGTTTCTCATTTTAGCTACTAACACCTCACCCTATTTATGAGACTTTCTATCTGAAGACCGAAATGACCTAGACACTTGTGTACATTATTGAATTTTGGGAGACCCAATCTTTCCCATCTCAGAACTTCCCCATTACTCTTAAAAACTAAAAATCTAGATGCCATTACATAAGTAGCCTTGTCTTCTCTTTGTTCTCTTTGCTCCAGCAAAATCAGACGTCTTTCAGTTGCTCAGCGAGCCAAGCTGCCATCTCCTCACCACCCAACCTCAGAAGATTTGGATAGGTGTTCGCCTCCACCTGGAAGGATCTCTCTCTCCCCAAAACTTCCTCAATAATGTTCTTTATCTTTCATATCTTAGAGCAGCTGTGTCTTTTTCATGACCTCCCTTCACCTCCAGGCTACTTATATATACTCATGGCTACCCATAATTTTAACTAATTTCTTTACCACAGTTTAAAATTACTTATCTGCTTGTGCAATTACTTTATTAAGGTCTGACCCTCACTGGGCTGTATCCTTCATGAGGACAATGCTGTTAGTTATGCTCACTGTTATCACACAAAGACTATTAGATATTTTAAAATGTGTTGAATGAAACAATGGGTGGATTTCTTATTTTTTGCATTTATAAAGGCTATAGAAGAAGCGAATGTGATAATTTGTTAAAAATGGGGTTGTAAGAATTAAAATATTTCTGGTAAATATGAGCTAATCTAAATTCCCTTGAAACTTACTCTAATTCCCATCAATAACTTTGTACCTAAACCAGTCCTTCTGCATGCCAACCATGGCCAATAATATGGCCCAGGCTACTAAGGAGGCTTAATATTCACATTTTACTCAGAAGCTATTTTACATTCCAAAGGGACTTTTTGTCTTTTGGTTTTTGGTTGTTTTTTTGTTTTGTTTTGTTTTGTTTTTTAAGAGGAGGGGGAAAGTTTTACACCACCACTGGAAAGAGAATGAGGGAAAGTATGGCAAAGAAATAAATTGTGATTATATAACATCCAGCAAGATATTTAGAATTCCTGTCCAGTGGAAATACATAGTCAAAATCAACTTTGGAAACAATCTTTTCTACCCACACACTTTTTCCATGGCTCTACCAAATTACAAGTTAAGACTTCCATTATGATGTGGTGAAAAACACACCGGACCCAGTCATTCTAAACAGACTCACTGAGTACTTTCTTCAAGCCAAGCATTGTACTTGGCTCTGTATATGCACCAAGAAAAATAATAGTCTGAAAGATAGATTAGGAGACCTATGTTCCTACTCCAGATGAGTCAGTTTATTTCTCAAAAGTTCAAATTCTTCATCTGTAAAAAGTGAATGAATCACCTTATATAATTCCTAAGATTTCTTCTGGCTCTAGCATACTCTGTGTCTATAACTTGAAGATTTATGATTCATTCATTCATTCAACAAACATTTTATTGAGCTTCTATTATAGATATTATAACAAGTTTTAAGCACTAGAAATGAAAACAGTACAAATAATTCTTGCCTTCATGAAATTTGCATTTTATTGGGGAGGCCCATAATAAAAATAATAAAATGAAGTATATAATATACTAGAAGGCAATAAAAACCATAGAAAAAATAAACTAGGAAATGAAAATGAAGAGTTCAGGGAGTAAGGAATACAATTTAAAATATGATGGCCATGTTAGATACCAGAGAGATGGGAAGATTTAAGAAAATGGGTCAAGGAAATAAATGTGACATATCTAGGGGAAGAGTATTCTAGGCAAAGGGAACAAGTTCAAAGAATCAGGATATACATGTGTTTAAAAGTTTAATGACCATCGAGGAGGTCATTGTGGCTGGTGAGGAACATGAGTTGAGATCAGAGAGGTTTGAATCTCAGGTCACATGGGCACTTACAGGCCATCGAGCTCTTTGTCACAAGGGAAATGAGTCGTTGGGAGGATTTGAGCAGAGGAGTGGCATTATCTGAATTGCATTTTAAGAGGATTAATCTAGAGTTTGTGTTCAGACCTGATGGGGGCAAGAATAGCTAAGGTAGAAGGTAGGAGGGTAGTTAGGAGGCTACCGTAATAGTCCAGGTAAGAGATAGTGGTGGCTTGGACCATAGTGGTAGCAGTGGAGGTGTTGAAAAATTATAAAATTCTGGATCTACTTCAAATGTAAGAACAACAGATGCAACCAACAGATGCAGCTACCAAATTGGAAATGAGGTTTTGAAGAAAGGAGGAGAGTCAAAATGGCTCCAAAATTTTGGTCTGAGAAAGGAGGGATCATTATCAGCAACTGGACTAGGAAAGCCTCCAAGTCGAACAGTATGGGAGGTGGAACAGGAGTCGATCGGGGGTTTAATCTGAGTGTGTGTGGTGACGATTAGACAGTCAAGGGGAATGTTCAGTAGGCACCAGTGTGCAGGAATAAATGGGAAACTTGGAGAGCCGTGGCCTGTAGGTGACACGCAAAGCTGTGGAGTGCGATGACCAAGCAGCCAGTAGGTGCCCATGAGACGGTCAGTGCTAAGCCTGGGAGCACCCTGACGCTAAGTAGCTGGCAACATAAAGGAGGCAGCTGGTGAAAAAAGACTGAGCCGGAGTAAGAAGTGGGTGAACATGGAAGAGTCCGGGTGAGTGTAATGTTCCGGGAGAGAGTGTGTCAAGGGGAGAGGGGTGACGGGTCACCTGTGTTGAGTTTGCTGATACGTCAGTCTCAGTCATTTGATTGATCAATGTGGAGGTCAGGGTGACACCGAAAGACCAGCACGAGGGAAATGGTAAGGGCAAGGCTCCTATTCTGTAAGGACTCCTGTTCTCGGCATAGATTCTCACGGACTTCAGACCTGCATCCGAGCGTTCCCCAGTGTTGGAGCAAATACAGCCTGTGAAGAAGTAATGTTCAGTGACTCGGAGGTCACAGCCTCAGCTTGGTGATTAAGATTTCGCTCCAGGAGCCAAAAGTCACTAGTTCTTCCAAGAGTGAAAGGAGACCGGCCTCATCCTGTGATGCCATCCAATCTTTCCATAACCTTCCAGGCATTATCCACGAGACACACTGACAAATAATTTGTAAAATGGTATGTCTATATTTTTATGTATATTTTAAGAGATTAGACCATACTCTAGAATATATCTGATTCCTCTTAATAACCTAGTGTTTTCCCCTCTAATGATTATTGAGGCAGTTGATATTTGCAACATACACATCTTGGATGGCTTCCAAAGCATTAACTTAAAAGCTGGTTTCATATAATTTGAATAAAGCTCTGGAAACAACAGAGTCTTTGGTAAGTTAGTGAACGTTGGACTAATATATTTTTGCTTTACCATTTTTCCTAAAGTTCCCTTTATACTTAACTTTCCCTCTTCTTGGGGTGTTCTCTCTCTAATGAAGACTACTACTGAGCCTTCACTGATTTCCTTCAGTAATGTTGGCCCTCTCCCAAATATTACCCCGCGTGCCCAGTTATGTTTCCTACTCTTTACTGCCGAGGAACAGCAGTTCTCTTATTTCTCTGATTCCTCTACATTTTCTCCCATTTCAGTTGACTTTTTGTCTCTTTGTTAGACTAGTTGGACTGCGGGCTTTCTGAAGATGGATTTAAGTTCTGACCTGTCGTAGTTCTAGCACCCGGTACACTACCAGTTGTGTATCCATTTCCTTTTGGAGATGGATGTGTTCATGGCATAATATTATCCTTAATAATGTATAAGCTTTGTCTCCTCATCAGAGGCTTCTGGGTTAAAATCTTGAGCCAGTTTCCTTTTTCCTTTCTTGTGTCCTGTCATTAATTAATGATTATCTTTATATTCCGCCATTCTTCCAATCCCATTGGTGTAAGATTGAAGATACTTCCTCATATCATCTCTTTCCCTCCCCCTCTCTCTTCCACACCATTTAGATTGTATTTGAAAGCAAGCTTTTTCTTAAAATGGCGATGCTTTAATTTGTAATCTCAAGATTAATTAATTCTTCACTGCCTCAGACTGAATGTTTATGTCCCTCTCAAATTCTTCTATTGAAATCAAATCCCTAATTTATGGTAATTTGTAGGTGAGGCCTTGGGGAGGTGGTCAGGTCATGAGGGCAGAACCCTCGTGAATGAGATTAGTGCCCTTATAAAAAAATTTCTAGAAAGATCCCATCAGCACCTTGATCTTAGACTTCCTGGCCTCAGATATTTTTCCTGTTTATTGTTTATTTCAAAGGCATATTGAAATGACTTGTATAATGTCCCTTCTCTGATCTCATTATAGGAGAATCTTCCAAATAATTTAATTGCTGAGCAACTTTAATAAAAGATATAAATTACCTTATTTAAATATATAACTGAAAATGGATCATATTTATCAACCCTATTTTTGTAAAACTTGGTGTATGTTTTATGAGACAACCAGTTTCTCTATACTCAGGCACTGACCTATGGTTTGTGTGATACATACCCAACATCAAGACTAGGAGTAGGGGCCAGGTGCTTGATAGAGAGACTGGAATGAAAGGTTTCAAGACTGGAAAGTTAGACAAACTCAGAAGTCTGCAGACACAGACTCATCCCACTGAGAGGAAGCTGAAGGCAAATCTCGGTGGGTATAGAGAATAAATGAACCATTTTCAGAAGGCCAATGGCTTCTTGTCATCCAGGAGATCTAGGTGGAGGTGCGCAGCGAGTGTACCTCAGAACAGGTGGAACGTGATGAGGAGGAACAAGAGGAATTACAGAGTAAACAGGATGCAGTTTGGAAGGCCTAGGATAATACTGAAATGAGTAAGTATCGTTTTTAAAAACATCTAGAGCGCCAGGTGCTTTATATGCAACATCTATTTTGAGTTTCTCTAAGGTAGAAATTATCAACTTCTTTTTTCAAAACAGAAACCTTGTCTAGGCTAGGTTGCCCAAGGCCACGAAGCCTGCAAGTATTAGTATAGGACTCAAATCCAGGTGCCTTAGTTCAATGGCAGAACCACACCACTACCTGGCATGTTACGCAAGCTGGTACTAAGACACCTAAGAGCAAAAATGTAATTGAATTACCGAAATTTAAATATAAGATGGATATCCAATCAGAAAAAACAAAGCAGAAACCCATTTATTAGAAATAAAAGCAAGATACAGTCAAGCTAGATCTCAGAAAGATCAGCTTTATGTTTACTCTTTCAAAGGACTGAACTAATATTCTTGAACCCTTGACACAAGATTGGTCGCAGTCCTCTGTTCATGGCCAAGCATGTATCTTTTAGAGACCAATCACTCAACAGGGTAAAGAAAAGCTGAAGGTGGCAGGAGCCAAACAGCATCAGATGAAGTAATTGAGCATGTACAGATTAGTTTCATTGTTATCTTAAACTTATGTCTCAAACCGTCCCCTGCTAAACAGCCAAATCCTGCAAAATAGCTACACTTTGGCTGCAAATGAAACATCTAATTGCCTTTTATTGGCTGAATCTTGGAGCGTAGTTATTTAAAGATTTATGATCAAAACTCACAACAAAATTAAGAAGCCGGGACGTTGCATTGTTTATAGGTGGGGGTGGGCTGATTGGGAGGAGGGGTGGTTTGGATAGTGAGTGCAGACACATTTTAGTTCTCACTGGCTCATCACTGACTCCATCCAAGAAAAGGTCACTGGTGATTGATAATTGCTACCAACTTGTCTCCCAGAAATTAGAAATCTTCTAATGAATAGAGTAGCTAAAGGACCTTGTAGTCAGGAAGAGCATCACACCGGGTTCATTCTCCAGACATCCTTCATTTTGTAGAATTGCTGTGTCCCGGCCAAGTGAATTAAATGTGATTTTTTTTTCATTGGCTCCCTTTAAAAATTCAATCTCAACATGCCAGTCCTTTAATGGGTTTGGGGTTCAGGTGGTAGCCAGCATCCTAGATTATCTGGTAATATCTCAACAGTGGCAATCCTTGGGAAGCAGCAGCATGCGAGAGAACAGGACTAAAGTGGGAATTCAGAGAACTGGGTCCTGGTTTGCCACCGGTTGGCTATGTGACCTTGGATGTTTTCATTTCTCAGAGTCTCAGTTCTCCTCACTTGTGAAACGGGTCTGTGTGGAACCACCGGCCACTATGCTGTCTGTGTTTAAGGTTTCTGTATCTTTCCACTTGGCTCTAAAATCCCACATGAACTGTGAATCACCCAGAGCTCCATCATATGTTCTGATGTTATTAAAAGGCTCTGGGTAAAACAAGTTTTATGAAAGCTGAGTTAAACAAAGCCGAACAGATTTCTTCTTTTCTGTGGATGTTTTGAGGCCTTTATTATACAAACAGGTATAATGACTCACCGACAACTCATGGAAACACCTTTTATTTTTTCCCCCAAGAACTTTCTCCTATGCAAATTTCTCAGATTGTTCAGACATGCAAATTTCCTGCTTCATGCTGGGAAGATCAGATTCGCTGCCCTGAAGATTGGAAATCGGGACTCCTTGAATGGTGATGGTACCTGTTAGGAAACTATGGTTGCCTCCAAGACAGAGCAGTACAGTTCAGCTCATCTGCATCTAGAGGTAGAGAGAAAAGCAGATATGAAAGGCTGTGCCCACCCACCCAAAGAGAAAACTGTTCTGCCTGGAGGACCCCTTTAGGGCCCAGGTCTAGACCATTGAGACACCCAGCAGCCCTCTTGGAACTTGAGTTCTCTGCCAAGCCCGCTATTAGATCCATAATCCCCTTGGCCAGGGCCAGTTGGGATGCTTTTCTGTATTTTGAAAGCACTACTCAGATTTAGAGAAAGATGATATAATCAATGAGCCTCTTTATGAGCTACCAACAGGATTAATGTTCTAAAGAACATTATATGTGCAGGCCTAAGACATAAGATTTTCTTTATCTGAAATAATTGATGGTGACACGACTGCTACTACTACTAATAGAAGCTAACATACATGCCTAGAATTCATCATGCCAAGGACATTGATTTTTTTCCCCCATATTTTGCCTATGTATTGATGTTACTAAAAATTTTAAAAAGTGACTGTGCTTAAATGCTACCAATATACCAGGCTTGGTACTAGACCCTTCATGAACATTACTTAATTGAAATAATACATTGACTCAGTGAGGTAGATAGCCCTATCTTCAGAGAGAGAGAGAGAGAGAGAGAGAGAGAGATGTTAAGAGAACTTAGGTGTTTGTAAAATGGCAGAGGTTTAGTCCTAGCCTAGATGAGCCTGACCCCCAGCCTCTTAGAAGTTTTATTGAGCTGCGTCTTATTAATTTGCAGTGATACACACTCATGCCTTCTTTTCTCTCCTCCCCACGTTCTTCCTGAATTTTTTCGTCTCTACCCCTCTTCCCCCTTTGGTCTTTCTTCCTTAGCTCCCTTTCCTGTGATTCCCTTTCCTCCTCTTATTTATTTATTTTTTTGCTTTGCTGGAATTGAGCATCTTGCAGGCTGCCTCAGACATCCCTAAACATCACCTCCCCTGCTTTCGCAAGGTGCGTCTCTTGGTCTCCCTCCTCCTCTCACCCTGTCCTTGTTCCGACTTTGTATTCTCTGCCACCCCTGCTCAGCCCCTGAGAGTATTTCTAAAAACCTGCGTTTGACCCAACACATTCCGGGGAAATGTGCATTTCCCATAAGGCCTCCACTTAATTTTATCACCAGCGCCACTAAAATAACTGCTCTCAATACATTCATCCAGGACTTTCACAGCCAGCAACTCCCCTTCCTTTGCTTTTTTAAACCTGTCAGGGAAAGGTGTTCAGAAATATTTCATTTTGTTGCTCCTCAGAGCAGTGATTTTCCATCCTTACCATTTTGGGGACTGTGAGTCAGCGCTGAGAGCTGACTTGTGATTTCCTCGGCCTGGTTCAGGCTGCGAAGTGCACAGAGCCCTGTGTGCGTGTCTGTCCCCTAACAAGCCGTCGGGGTGCCTGATGCAGGGCCCGAGCTGTGCCTACCTGCGCCCCGATCCTTCAGCTCGGATGCGTTGAATAGTCCCTGGGATCTAACACCCACTGGGAGAAAGCACACCGCCAGAAAGCTTATATTGAATTCTGAAGGCATGACAACTGACTGAAAGCAGGGCTGTCAAGGACCAAACCTCTGACCCTCTGAGCTGCCTCCGCTCATTCTGTGGACTCTCCCAGTGCGGAGACACCTCCCGGAGAGGCCTCTGCCTGCGGACAGCAGGTAACAGGCTCAGAGCAGATACCATTTTGGCCCTGTGGTTCTTAGTTTCCATTTGCATAGTCACTATTCTAGAGGAATGTTAATTCCTCTCATACGAAAATAAGAGGAGACATCTGTGGCCAAATACAGGGTAGGTAAAGGAGGTTTACAGTTGTTAGTATCGAAACTAATAGAGTAACTAATTAATCATAATAAAAGAATAAACTCCGTGTTTCACATATTCTCAGCCGTAAACCTCCTCTTGCCCCACCCTGTATGTTTGGAAAACCCTGCTTTAAACAAAATTGTTAAAATGTCTGCACTTTGTGACTTCTTGGAGTCCGTTTTGAGAATATTCTGAAGGATAAGTCTATATAAACATTATAGTCTTATTGCACATGAGCTTTTGTTTCCCATAGATAATCTTGTTACTAGAGTTTTCTACAACATGCCTTAGGAAATAATACACTCTCCCCCTTAGAGAGCGGCAGAAGCACCTAGATTGTTCATTTTTAAAATAATAGTTAATCTACAGTATTATATTAGTGTCAGGTGTGCAGCATAGCAATTAGGCCTTTCTATACCTTATGAAGTGATCGCCTTGGTAAGTCCAGTAGCCCTGCGACATCATACTTGGTTACTACAGTATCATTGACTATATTCTCTATGCCATACTTTACATCCTGTGACTCTTTCTATCACTGGCAGTTTGTAATTCTTAATCTGCTTCTCCTTTATCTCCCATCACCCTAGCCCCTTACACTACTCATTTTGATTCAGTCACTCGTTGACGCATTCGTTCACACATGCATTTATAAAGTCATTCAAAAGTTTAACTTGTGATCACTGTGACCTAGGTGCCAGAGATATAAAGACGCATGAGATAAGATCCCAGTTTCTAGGAAGTTCATGTTGTAGTTTAGAAGATGGGCATTTGAATGGATGTTTAACAATTCATGAGCGAGTCTCTTACTCATAAAATGGGGATCATAATACCTTCTTCATACAGTTATTGGAAGATACAGTGGACTATACTAGAAAGTGGCATGATTCACATAATCTAGTGCTGTACACTGACACTAATATAATACTGTGTGTTACAGATGTAAAATCTCATCTGGCCTTGACTAAATGTGTGGGTGCAAGAAAAGAGCTCAGCAAGTATTTCTGAGTTACTTGCATAGCCTGGGCCACACCTGGACCGGAGGCTCTGAGTTCTGGCCTAGCCCAGGATCCTCAGGGGGTCCATGGCTCTGCTGCTCCCACCATGCTCTCGATTCTTCATCCCCACCACTGTTTACTCTGACCGATCAGGTCTCCAAACCCACTTTGCAGGACTCCTGTGAATGGACTGCCCGCTTTGGGCATTGTCTGTAGTCTGAGCCTAGCAAGACATGCCTGTGCCACTCTGTAAAATAAAGCCAGCGGATCAGAGCTCAGCATGGCCTGGGGCTACATTCACAGAGGGTCCTGGATCTGGCTGCGCTTCCCACCAGGCGAGGATCTAGCATGTTGCTTTATGACGCTCTTTTGGAAACCCGCAGTATAAAGGATACTATTTCAAACCAAATCTTCTCTTGTAAACTGCATTTAAGAACCTTTATGTCTCAGAGAGAGGTTGGATTTGAATCAAACCCCAAAATAACTCTGGCAACTTTCATGTAAAAGGCAATACACATTTATTATATTTAATCTATTTTAACATAATTCGGGCACATTCACTGCTCGTTCAGGTGGATTTGTGTGTGTTGATTTTCCTCTTTAGGATTTACTTTTTATATGACCTCACGGCACAATGAGCAGAAAAGGGGGGAAACGTGGAGAGGAGAACTCTGGCATCAGCAGTATCCGAACCTTGCAGGTGTTTGTCCTGAATTTTATTATCTGAGATGCACCCATACTGAGTGGCTAACTGGGACTACAGGAAGTTGCTGGACTCGACCTTGAACTCTGCAAACTGGTGGAGGGGATAGAGAATAGTTAAGTTAAAAGTCAAGCACGTGGGATCGCATCCATCTTGTCTTGTTGGTAAAATGCTTTTCACATATTTTCACATATCTTGGTGAAGCAAAGTTTATATGTGAGGAAACTGAGGTCTGAAGTTATAAATATCTTTCCCAGCACTATGCAGGTGATAATTGTGGGAACCAGGATTAGCAATTTATGCCTTTTAATTTCTTTAATTGCTTGAGGCCTTTCCACCATGCCATGCGACTTCCAAACCTCTCATTCATTTATCTGTTCATTTAAGAATTATTGTGTTCCTGTTATGTGCTGAGATTTTGAAAAATGTAGATATTCCTCCAATGATATTGGAGCCTGAAGTCTGGTTTTGCAGATGAGGAAACTAAGGCTTAGAACAACTGGGTTGTTTTCTTTCACAAAACTAATTTGCAGTATAGCTGGGAATAGACTTCAGTTCTTTGGATAATAAAAAAGAAAATTAAAAAGTTGCCTATAAATGAAAATTGCATAAATAAAATCCTATTTCCCACCAACTTCCATTATAATGATAGAAATGCTTTATCTTCACTTCTGATTGATTTCCAATGGACAGCGGCCCTGAACACTTTTAACTGCTTCTCATTCCTGAACAGACATTCCTCCCAGCCAGATTATTCTCAGATGGTCTTTAAACAAACTTATTTACTAAAAGGAAATCAATACTGGGGAGAAAACACAGAACTGGATGGACATTTTCTGGTGTAGGTCACATCCTACTTTATTTTTTATCAGTTTGCATGTGTTGATGAGGAAAGCTTGATGCTTTCTTGTATTTGTATTAATCTGTAGTTTGCCTGCATTAAATACTTTTGTGGCAATTATGCTTATAGGCGTAGAGGAAATAATAGTGCATATTTCTATTTACAAATAGGTCCTCTATCTTAGCACAATTTAGAGAAAAGAATAGAAACATAGAATAAGAATATTGGAAGAGATTTTAATTATTATGTCTAGTGATTAATATTTAGAAAGCAGACCTGTTTTAAGAATTTGATTAATTATATATTTCAATAAAAAGGGCTTTTAGGCTTTTGTTTTTTTTACAAAAAATATATATATATTCTAATGAGAACAGCACCCGCTCTTCCTAGGAAAATCAAACCTATATACAGGCTTACAAAATATCGTGTATAATGTCAGAGTCTGCAACTCTCTGAAAAAGAATATAATTCTTTAGGGCTGCACCGACCTCCCAGGTAAGAACACTGCCCTGCACTGCAGCCCTGGGAGGCAGAGGCTCTCCTATTGGGGTCAGTATTTTGTTTGAAGGCCCAGTACAGTTCTGGCTCACCACGGCGTCCTGTAAACTCTCGCTGAGTGAACCAATGGGCATCCCACCAGAAGTGACACTAGTTGTCGTTTGATCCAGTGCTTTCTCATTCATATTTTACCCACCAAACTCTTTCCTCTGATCAAAACTTACACAGAAAATAAATATATAGACTGATAAAAGTAGAATTGTTGTGGATGAAACTAGAGTTGGTCAAAGCCCAGATCTTGTCCATGTCCACTTGCCCCCAGTTGTACACCCCGTGTGGTTTTGGGGGAATTCTTCATCTTATAGATCAAGAAGTAGAGGCATTAGTATATTCGTTAAGGTCAGACAGCAAATGCATCGCTGAACTGAGGTTCTGATGGGCAGCCTTAATCCCTAATAACGATTCTTACTGACTGTGCTGTAGTCAAGCCTTCTGGAAAGTTTATGACCTTAAGGTGAAAATCGCTGGCCAAACCAGTGATCCAAGCGGCCTGCTTCAGAGTATGAAGGGAGAAGCTGACAGACGTTTGGCGACATGAGATAAGCAAGATCTGTTTGCTGTTCTTTATGCTACACAGCACTAAAGAAGAAGAAGGGGATTTGATTTAACAAATTCACACTTATCAGCCTGATAACGTATTGCAGACATTACTTAGTGCTGTAAGTACTGTGATTAATATTTGTTTTTAAGGGATTTGTGATCTAGAAAGAAACAGGAAAAATTAGTTGCAGTGAAATATGCTATGCTATAAAATCACACACCTCTTTATCGCACATCCCTGCTCATTGGCCAGTCCCCCTCGTTAGATGCTCCAACTCGGATCCTTGCCTCTCTTCCTCCAAGGCGGCCTCTCTAGTCCAAGCTGCCAGGGCCTCTCTCCCAGGTTATAGCGGGAGAGGGGTCTTAGAGCGTCTGTCCTTACTTCCCTGCAGCCTGCGTTCAACATGGTACCTAAAGAATTCTTGTAAAGCAGGAGAGATACCGTGTTATGTCTCTGCTCAGAGCCCTCCCATAGCTTCTGACTTCGGTCAGAGAGAAAGAGCTTACAATCACAATAATGCTATTTACAGTCTGTCTGGTGGCATCTCCTATCGTTAACATTTTCTACCCTCTCATTCCACTTAGTCATCCTAGATCATTGACTGTCATTTCTCAGATAGACCAACCCATTCCACCCCTGGCGATTGCCCTTGCTCTACCCTCTGCCTGATACATCCTTTCCTAGATTTTTATGAAGCTCATTCCCTCACTTCAATAGGATCTCTGCTCAAACACTACTTCCCTACTAGGGCCTCCACAGGCCTCCAAATCTAAACTTGCTGATCACAACCCCATCCTAGTCCATCTCCTTAATGTGTGTGTGTGTCTGTGTGTGTGTAAGACCATTTTTAGACAAGTTTTAGGTTTACAGCAAAAATTAAGAGGAGAGTATAGATTTTCCATACACCCCCTACCTCCATATAGGCACAGCCTCCCCTGTTATCAACATCCCTCATCAGAGTGGCACATTTGTGACAGCTGATGAACATGCATTGACACACATCCAAAGTCCGCAGTTGGCATTACAGTTGACTCTTAGCATTGTACTGTCTGTGGGTTTGTACAAATGTGTAGTGACATGTACCCCTCAGTACCGTATCACATAGAGCATTTCCACTGCCCTGAAAATCTGCGCTTTCCTATTCCTTTCTTTCTCTCTGCCCATGCCGAACTGCTGGCAACCACTGATCTTTTTGCTGCTTCCAGATTTTGCCATTTCTGAAGTGTCACACCCAGCAATTAGAATCGTAAGCCACGTACCCATTTTAGATCGTCTTCTTTCTCTTAGTAATATGCATTTAAGATTCCGTCGTGTCTTTCCATGGCTTGATAACTCATTTCTGTTTAGCACCGAATAATGTTGGAGTGTCCAGGTGTGCCACCGTTTATTTATCTACTCACCGACTCGCGCGGATCTGGGTTGCTCCCAAGTGTTGGCAGTTATGAATAAAGCTGCTGTAAACGTTCATGGGCAGGTGTTTGCGTGGACATAAGTTTTGAACTGCTTTGGGTAAATATCAAGGAGCATGATTGCTAATAATTGCTGTATCATACGGTAAGGGTATGTCTAGTTTTGTAAGAAACCTCCAAACTGTCCTCCACAGTGGCTGTCCCCTTCTGAATTCCCTCGGGCAATGAATGAGGGTTCCCCTTGTTCCACATCTGGAAGGGCGTTTTGTGTTGTCAGTTCCTGACTTGGGCCCTTCTGATAACTGTGTAGCTATATCTCGTTGTCATTTTAACTCGCATTTCCTTGGTGATGTATGAAGTGGAACATCTTTTCATATGTTCATTTGCCACCTGTGTGTCTTCTTTGGTTTGGCGTCTGCTAAGGTCTTTTGCCCATTTTTAAATAAGATTCTTTTCTTCTTGCTGAATTTTAATAGTTCTTTGTGTATTTTGGATAACAGTCCTTGGTCATATAGGCCATTTGCAAATATTTTCTCCTAACCTGTGACTTGTCTTCTCAATCTCCTTCTTCCATTTTATCTTTCTTAATTGTACCTATCACTCCCTGTCATTTCCTTAAATCTCTATTTCTCTATTATCTTTGTTCCCAACTGCAAGGTACGCTCCTTGAGGGATTTTAATTTGCCCAGGGCTGTATCCTCAGTGGACACATAACACTCAAATGCACTTAATAAACAAGAGATGATTATAAATAAGTAAATAAGTCAAAGTAGACAAAGTTTTATGAGAGCTTTATCAGTGTTTCACAATGAGAGAGTGCATGAAGCAACAAGCCTCCCTCAGAAGAGTTGTTGAAGATTAATGACTCCTCTGTAAGCATATTTTTTGTCCCCAAATCTGGCCGCTGCCTAAGGTTGTCCTAGGTAATCTCATGAGCATTCTCTTGAGTATATCAGACACCAACCCACCCTGCTCTTCTAGGACAAAAAAGTATTGGAACTATGTTCAGAATGGCCAGCAGATAACCTGCTCATATCTCTCTAGTCATGGAAAAGAGACACATTCTGAAGTTTTAAAGACTGGAACGGGCTTCCTGGCTTTGCACCTTAACTTCTGCAACATCTGTAAAACTTCTCTGAAACTGAGCATCCCTGGTTTGTAAAGGAGGTGAGTGTCTCTCTCAAAGAATTGCTGTAAATCGTAAATAGAAAAGTATTATATTAGCTTTACTGTTATTATCGCTAATACACTTAAAGGAAAAGGGGGGATTCCGCCATAGAGTCACATTTGTCTGCTTCCAGACCCAAGGTATTTAGCATCTCATTATTTGGTGTCAGGACCGACTGTCAGTGGCTTGGACGACTGGATTTCTCCGTGTCCTCTGGGAAGCCCTTTCAACGTCTAATTGACCTCATTGTAAGAACATGTTTTCTAATATTTGGACAGCATTTTCATTTCTGTGTTCCATATTCTAATTTCTCTTTATATCTCCGTGGGGCAGCATTAGCAGCCTTTCTCCTTCTGTGTGCATGCCCTTCAAATATTTATGTTGTTAGTATGTCCCTCCTTAGTTATGCTCCATCTATGCAAACAGCATTTAGTTCTTTTAATCTTTTCTCATAAATCAATCCCTCCGGTCCTTTAATCATGCTCCTTGATGCTCTTTGAATCTCTTCCAATTTTTTGACAGCTCTCTTGTGTTGAGATGCCCAGAACTGTTTACTGTATTCTAGGTGCTGTCTTATCAGCCTCACACTGAGCAGCTCTCTCCCCTTGATGGTTCTTGACAGCCAGCCTCCCTGCCGGCAGTTCAAGGATGCTGTTCGGAGCCTCCAGTCACCGTTTAAACTTGTAATATCTTTCTCCACCACACATTGCAGGCACCTTTTAGTGTTTGTTACCATTCTGAGCAACCATTATATGATGGTTACTTTTCAGAAATGGCAGGCGACAGTTGTGAACTTGGCCTTACTGAGATGAATGTAAATATTGAAGGCTGTAGACTTCGGTGGGGAAGGGCTTGATTACAACATAGGCACTAAGAGTCCTTGCTCTGGGTTCAGGACTGCCTGGAATTAACTCTCTGCTATATAATGTCTTTGCTGTCTGACCTTGAGTAATTTACCAGTGTCTCAGCTGCTGCTTCTGTCAAATGAAAAAGTGTCTATACGATTGCTCCGAGAAACAAGTGACATGATTCATAGAAGCACTTAGAATACTGACTGACACCTCAGAAACACTCAATAAACCAGTATTGGCTATGTCATTTAAAGCTTCTAATTGAGGCAAATTTAGATAGCATGCACATATTTTGAGTATACAATTTGATAAGTTTTGAAAATGTATACCCCTGCATAACCAACACCCAAATCAAGATATTTTCATATCCTCACAAAGTTTGCTCATGATCTGTTCAGTAGATCTACCCCTCTCCTCAGAAAAGCACTTATCTGATTTCCTTTACCATAATCTAGTTTTGCCAGTTCTAGAAAATGATTAGAATGAAATAATAAACTATGTATTTTTGTGTATCTTTAGTCTTTTACTCAATGTAATGGTTTTGAGATTCATTCATATCATTGCACATATTAAAAGATTTTTTTAATTTCTGAATAATATTCTTTGTATGAATAGTACACAGTTGTTTTATCCAATTACCTCTTGGTGAATTTGTATGTTTCCAGTTTTCCACTATTATAAATAATGCTACTGTGAACACTTTTATACAAGACTTATTTGTGGGTATAAGTTTTCATTTCATTGCCACAGGGAGAGTCTGCACACCCAGTGAGGCCACTATGAGTAGACTTAGGCCAGGACTCTATTTATCACCTATCTACCATATGTCCTGACTTGAACAGGAGATATCTTAGACCCATTGGCATCAGTGTCAACTTATAGCCTATAGCCAACATCTCTAGAAAAACCTGTATATTATCCATTCCCCAATATACAATTACTCTAGTATATGGTTGTAGGCAATGGTGGCCTGTTAAGTTTTTAATAATCAGATTATTAAGGGAAAAACAAAAAATAAAAACAATAAAGCTTTGATGTTTAGCATTGGCCAATACCCATGGTGTAAAAAGTTCCACTCACAGCTAATTAAAGCTTTCAACATTATGTCACTGAACACAGAGTTAGGAGCAAATATGCACAATTTGCTCAGGAAGGTAGTACAAGCCGGCTCCAACACAGCAGTGGTTGCATGTTTCTTTGAAGAAAAGATGGGAAATACTTATTGCATGCATTTGTAGTGTGTTATAGGTTTCCTTACCAAAACTATCCTGTCCTTCCTTCTCTTGTTGGTCTCTGAATAAATGGGAAACTGAGTAAGTGATCATGATTTTCCATTACACCACCTAACATAACTTTCTGATGACAAGCTCTTAAAATTTTTCGGTTTATATATCAAGAAATATGCTTGTGAGTTGCCCATTTATACTAGCCCTAGAGACATAATGATTTACTAGCCATTTCCACAAATCCAAGGTGGTTAAAGGCCTTTTGGCCTTGCTCACTATTATGGTGAGCCCACCTTGTGTCTGGTGATGCTGCAACTTGTTTTTCTCATCCTAAAATTCTATCGCCTATTGAAAACTGTGGGTCCTAGTTCCACGACAGCATCTCCAGATCAAGTTTGATCAGCAGAACACAGCCGACAACAAACAGCAGTTTCTCCCCCTTATGCCAACACACCACTCCCCGTGGCACATTTTTTTTTCTTTGTTGAAGGAAGTGTTCCCTGGGCTCACCTTGGGAACCTGGTAGCTCACTTGGTAGCTTTTCTGTTCTCACCTAATATGTCTTTGCTAGTAGGTTCACTTACATGGGCTTTCTGACTCCTTTCTCAGTACTTTGCTAAGGCAACTCTAGCATAGTCACTTTATTTATCATAACCTATATCTAAGCTTCAATTATCTATCCTCACAGTATATTAAGACTGGCTTCAAGTATCTTTTCTGTGATGTTAAATTTCAAGTCATGGGAAAGGGCCTTATATCAGTAAACTCAAACTCTCCCTTACCCAGCCTTCTATCCCATTCAAGATTCACGTCCATATTTTCTCCTCACATCGTCTCCATCCATATTAGCCAGGTTCTGGTTGAGCAAGCTATCTCCTCCCATACGCCCCTTTGACTATGCTAGGATAGGACTGTGGTTACTGGTGAAGCAGCAGTAAGAGGAGATGGGCAAACATGTTGAGGAGGAGCTTTGTGCTGAGAGGTGTCTGTTTTAGGCGATAGCCTTGCATGGTCTCTGGGCATTGAGAGTCTGCTCTTCTGTAGCAAAGAGAATGAGGCTATTTTTCCCCAATCTGGAGAGTGTAGGGTAATTTAGGGACTTCGTTTTCTCAGAAGTATTTACTCAGATATCCCCTTTCCAAATCTTTGAGTTCCATTCCTTATCAGAACACTGGACTAGCATAAAAGACCTAATCAGACTAAACTTTCTGTCTCCTTCATAGTTCCCTAGAGTAGCCGCCTGTCTAGTGTTGTGACTGGATTTTGTGATGGTGTGCCCTCTGGCTGCTGCAGATGCACAAGTCAGGTCAGTTTCCTTCCTGATTACTCTTAAGAGAGTTTTGACTTTTGAGAAAAGCATCAGCCCAACTTCTGTGTTGATCATGAATCAGCCTCTTCTGGATTAGAAATACTGCCAGGGAGGTGTTCTAGCTTTTGCAGGACACCTTGAGTTGATAGTGATTAAACCAAACCTACATTATTGTTTAATCTTCTAGACTTTCAGGGCACTTACCAAAATACATCCAATTCCATCACCTTTGTAATGACCATTGTCCTCCTATATTTCAAGTGCTAGAACAGTTGCATAAGCCAAGCCTTCTTTTTCCATCTGTATCAAATTTTAATTCTTCACAGGTAAAAGTCTTAGTAACTGTGATGTTACACCATGACATGGGTTATGACCACCCTAACAAACAGCAGTTAGCCCCTTGTTTGTGTCTGACCAGTGATGGTTCCAATTCCAGAATACCTTCCCCAGGGGTCTTTTCAAGGACCACTTCTATCCCCCCAAAGGAGATGTTGAGACAGAGGCTTGGGAACAAATAATTCATTTGGGAGGTGATATTAGAAGCACCGGCAGGAGGGCATGGGGAAGTGAGATAACGAAGGGAGAAACAAAGCATCCATTAACGATTAAGTTACTCCCGTGGGCTGCTGGGACCTTCTGAGTAACTTTGCAGGATGTGCCTGGAGTTGTTCCCCCAGGGGATGGGGCATCTGGGGTATTCATCTACCAACCTCCATCCCTCATTGGTGAAGGGTGGCCCCTGGGAACATCACCGCCCAGACATTTCCTGGATACCCCGGCTGCCCTGAGCAAAGTCTTGTGGCTCTGGGTAAAGGCAGGCAAAAAGCAGAGAGATGGAGGCACTCGAGAGAGGAAGCTCTTAGCATCATGGAGATCGTCTGCTTCAATTGCAGATGGACTCAGGTGGACCAAAGAGCTACCCTGGGGAGCATCAACAGCTCTCGGCAGTAAGGATTAAATGAGAAAGCGCATGTGAAATATCAGAAGAGTGCCTGTCACATAAGGGGACACTACCATCGGCATCATCAGCGTGATTTTTACTCTCATCTGTTATTACACTCTGTCTCCTTTACTTAGGCTACAGAGGCTCTGGAGGAAAACCCACATTGCCTTCACCTCTGTGTCCATGAAAATGTTTAGCCCAGTTCTTGGTACAGAGGAACGGATCAGAAAATGTCATTCGAAAGAGTGAGTGTTTTGAAGGCGGGGGGGGGGGGGGGGGGACGAGGCAAAGGCAACCAGTTTCTAGGGCAACGATAATTAAGTCTGTGGTTGAGAAGTGTGTCAAATATGGCTGAGCAAAAATAACAGCAGTGGTGAAAGAGAAGGGGGAAAGGTGCGCAGCCACATACAGGCGGACGTGCAAGTGCGCAGCAGTGCTGGGCTGTGCGCACCCAGGAGGAACGCGCTGAAGGGGCCCAGCGCTGCGCGTTGCCCGTGACCCCGCAAACGCTCCCTTTGCACCTGCCCCGTGTCCTGCGCCGGGGAGCCAGCAGCACCATCACCCGCTCCTGGCTGCTGCTACACCGCTGGATGGGACCTTTATCAAGTGTCAGCCAGGGAGCCTGGCATTTGTCAGGGTGGGCACGGCGCTCTGCTCTGCTGACGGGGGATTCAATACATGTCATCCCCACTGTGCCGAGATGCTTTAATGGCTTGCTCTCTCTCCTCTCTTGTCACCCAGGAGACTCTGCCTTTCAGTCTTCCTCAGTCCCTTTTTCCCAGCCCCCGTCCCCCCCCCCTCCCCCCCGCCGATTGTCCTTTCACATTCTGGTCTCTCCTTGGTCTGGGACTTTGAAGAAGCCACAGACTCGTTTCTGCCTAACCTTTCATAAAAAGTTGCAACTCGCTAGATTATCCCTGAAGTCCTACCCAGCTCTTTTGAGGGAAAGTTGTGGAATTCTTGCTATTGCTTTCAGCCGGATGGAGCTTTCATTCCCCCCCACAAAAGCGGAGCCTGAGACAAGGGCTTTGTGGAGGTCATTTATTTGGGGTCGTTTGATCCTGCAGTACATGAGTGGAGGGTTTAGAAAAATGAAACAGGGAAACCACAGGATTGTAGGGTTAGAAAGCTAGGAAAATGGAGAAACAGAGAAAGAAGCCAATCCAAAGGGTATTAAGCTGGTTTTATGGAAATGAGGAGCTCAACCCTGTGGGTGGTGTTCCGAGGAGATGGGCCTCTGACATGTCGTAGGCTGAGAAAGGGGATATCTACCCACTAGCTCCAGCCCCATGGCCAAGGCTACCCCAGGAGGTGGCAGCACCTTCACCCCGCCCAGTGGGTGCAGGCGCCAGGATGGCTGCGCAGGCTCCTGCGGGGCGGCCCTGGGAGTGAGGCAGGGAGCCTTGCAGGGAGGAAAATAAGAGACACCAGTGCCGCTGGGCTCTAGCGCTGTTAGGCTACAGCCAAGTGGAGCTGGTTGCTATAGCGAAGGCCAGAGAAAAATGATGGAGGAAGAAAATACGAAAAGGGAAAATAAATCGGTGTCTGATACACAAGCCATTGCAATCCTCAGTGTTGTCTAAGCGTCAGTATCGAGAGATTTTAATCTGTCAAATGAGCTTTAACAGGGCAGTGACTATATGGGAACTAAGACTGAAAACTTGGTCACCATTCCCACAAATGCACAGGCTTGTTGTTGGAGGGGGCACCCTGGCTCATTCCTTCCCAAGTCCCACTTAGGTTCATTATGATAGGGGCAATTATTATTAAAGAACATCCACAGTTGGCCAGGCATTTACATACAATATCTCTTCTGACAGTCAGGCTCGTATACATATCCCCATTTTACAAATGAGGCTCAGGAAAGGAGATGGACTTGACTTTATTCACATAATTGATCAAGGGTTAAACTGGGATGGATTCAAATCTAGATATATGTCTAAAGCAAAGCTGTTCCCAGTAGTTGAAACTACCCCAGTGGGCACTCATTCTGGCCAGGTGTATGCCTCAGCTCTACACTCCTACGTGCTCTGAGGACTAGCCTTGACCTCCAGCTTGCCTGGCTGGAGCCCTGGTATCCCGCTTGGTTACTTCCCAGAGAAACCAGCTGCCTGACCTCATGCACCAGTTAAGATGTATTCTAGCCCAGCCTAGAAACTGAAGCCTCACACTTTTCCATTTCTACTTTTTCTCCTTGGAGGCCAGCCCACAGTGCAATCAGAACCCCAAACTAAACCTTCCCTGTTCCATGGTCTTTCTTTTGCATAGTTCCTTCTGTCATTTCTGTTTTCTCTTTACACTCTCTCTTCCCATTATCCATAAGCCACTAGCAGAATAAGATGGGGCACAGCAGAGAAAAACAAGAGTAGTTAAACGGGGAGAACAGTCAGCAGGATCTAGAATTAATCCGAGAATCGGGGAGCCCGATGTTTGAAGGAAGAATTGCGTTACAGTCTTTCTCTGTGCCCATCCCCTCCCTCACGTACCTGTGCCTTCTCAGCTCCTTGATAGGGGTCATTCTGTGCATCGGGAGATGACCGTTTACCTGTGAGGGCTCATTCGCGCAGTATAATTCTCCCCTCCCTGGCCACAGTTGACTGCACCAAGGGTCAGAGCCTGATTCTAGCGGCCTTCCTTGGGAAAGAAACAATAACGGAAAGCGAAGCTGAATGACAGAAGTGAGGTAGGGGTGGGGAAGTGTCTGTTTTCACAGGGCGGGTGTGAGGACATAGGTGGAGGGAGCAAGCGTCTTCTGCTTATTCGGTAGAGTGAGAAACAAAGAAGCTGGCCTGATAACAATTAGGACGAAGCTGCTGATTAGGAAAAAACAATGATAATTGGAGAAGGAGTTCCATCAGCCTCCTATGCCCTGTTCCCTGCGATCCTGACCACCTATATCATGGTCCTTTTACTTATTACAACTCTCAAGTAATTTTCTGTATCCACTCCCCTTTTGATTTTTTTTCCCAACAGGAATTATCATGACAAATGTATCTGGGCTATGTTTTGTGATGCCATGAAATTCTCTGCCTCCTAAACTTCTTTCATTTCCCAGTAGATCCCACTGTTATAAAGTGTTTCCTTGCGTTGAACTGAAAACAGTTTCCCCCAAACTTACACTCATTGGTCCTCCTTCTGCCCTTGGGACCAAATAAAACAAATATAATCTCTTCTTTATGTGCCTGCCCATCCAGTGGGGGAGGAAACCATCCGTACTCTTTTCTCTACTCCATGAAGTTTTGTTTCCTAAGCAAAATGTCCCCAGTTCCTCTTATTATTCATATGCTCTGGTTTGGCATCATGTGGCTATCCTGGCCACTTTCCACTGGTTACACCGCAAATTGTTCATCTCTCTCGTTTCCAGATTTGGCTGACCAGTTATGCAACAGTGTGGATCTCTTACATCCCTGTCTCTGGGGTTTCATTTTCATTATTAAAGTCTGAAATCTCCATGAACCCGAATGTGCATATGCGCATGTGTGTACATATTGGGGGGGGGTTCAAAATGACAGAAAATGAGGGGGCGTGGAATTTGAACAAAAGATGTAAAGGAGAAAATCACTTCCTCGTGGCTCCAAAGTCAATTAGGTACAATCCTACGTGGAGGTATTGTGTTTGACATCAGACATGGCCCTACAGGGGAGAGAAATACGCTTCGACAGTCAGATGATTATGTTAATGCAAACTGGGATTTATTATTGTGCCTGTCTTATTCAGGACTGAATTTGATGTGATTGCTGCTGCTGCTTCTGTGCTAGGTAATGGAGGCTGAAATATATTCCCTCCAAGATCCTTCGGGAACAGCCACTTGGGATTGACAGAGAGAGTCACTGGGTGTCACTGTTGAGTCATAGGAATGCAGCTGTCTGCTTGCTTATAGAAGTCTCAGTCCTTAAAGACGGGAGCTGGAGGTTTGGGGTGGCTGCCTGTTCCCTTCTTGTTGGCATCTTTTTATTAGGGTCACGATAGATCACCCCTCTCCCTGTTTCCCCCCAATAAGTATTGGGTCAGATGTGCCCATGTCAGTGTGGGCCGTAGCTGCCTCAGCTACTGCTTAATGAGCTGATCTGTCCTTGATCTGCCTGGTGGTGCTATGATAGGGGTCTCCTTTTATGCATCGATGCAGCAAGTGGTCCCCCCTACCGGCAGCCGAAGGAGGTCTCCCCCTCACACCCAGGGCCTGTGGAGCCTTCCCGCTCCCTTCACAGCAGACAAGCTCTTTCATTCCATTGTTAGAGTTTGTTCCAGATTCAGACCCAGTGCCTTCACTCTCAGTAAAGGATCAGTGACACATTGCAGTTTTGGGGGGGAGTGATGATTTTTGATAGAAATAAAGACAGGTGGAGTTTTAGGCACCTGGCATGTTGAAAGGCAAGGAGAGAAATTGACCAAAGGAGAGAAAAGCCAAAAATGAGGAGTCTGGGAGATCTAGCAGCCTTCTGTCCAAGAACTGACCCTGGTACTCACCTGCCCTGATCCACACATAGGTCATGAATCTTGTTGCCTCAATGACTGACTTTCCTTTGTAACATGGTTACTAAAATCCTTTGGCAGGTGTCCTCACTCCTTTTAGAAGAACTTAATAATAAGTGCAAATACCAAAGTCTCATATCCCAAGAACTTTTTCTGGGTGTCTGAGGAGAGCCCCAGGCATCAGCATATTTATAAACTCCACATGCTATTAAAGCATAATAACTAAAGACTAATCTATAGATTATACACTTTCTGAAAACTGCATCACTTTTTTTCCCCCATTCTTGCTTCCCCTAGAATTTAATTCTAAGCTGTGTCTAAAGAAATCTTTCTAAAATATGACCACTCTATTTTCCTGTCTTAAATTCCCCAGTGGCCAGTCACCACATGTAAGTCAAGTCCAAACTCACTGACCTCTTCTTTAGGTCCATCCTATTGGCCTCTGCGTTTTCTGGGTCAGTGCCCTTTCCATTGCACACTAATTACGCTGCCATACTTTATGCCAGTGGTTCCCCACTTGACTGCACATTGAAATCACCTGGGGAACTTTAGAAACACTGCTGTCTGGGCCCCACCCCCAGGAATCCTGTTTTAATTGGCGTGGGAAGGGACTTGGGCATCAATGGTTCCCAAAGCTCCCCAGATAATTCTAAGGGGGCACAAATTTTGAGAGTCACTCTTCTGTAATATTCATCTTCCTAGAACACATTTATCTTTTCTTACCCTCCTTGGACCTACCCATAGCTCTTACTCCTTCTTGGCTCAACCTACTCATCCCCTTGATGAAATCATCTCAGGACATACTCCCAGATAAATTAAATTTTTTCCCCCCTGAGATTCCAGAGCACTTGTGCATGCTATAGAATACTGGATTGGAAAGACCTGCGTGTCTCTTCTGTTTGCTTTGCCCTTTAGACTGGGGAAGCAAATGGGATGTATTTGTCTTCATGTGTGCAGCACCTGGGAGCCGGTGCTCAGGAGGCATTTGTAGGACAGAATTATTGATGTATAGAGTATGAGTGACTTAATGAATTAATAATCAATAATAATGATAGTGTCCAATCTTTATCAAGGATTTACCATGATTCTGGTCCCATACAAAGTGTGAAGTAGTCATCAGCTCATTTCACACTCACCACAGCCCCACTAGAAAGAGTGGTCTACATGTTAAAAGTGAGGGAGCTGAGGTGTAGCGGTGTTAAGTAGATGCCACGGCAGCGATCTGAAGCCTGGCCTGCCTGACTCCCTGTTTAGTTACTCTACTGACTGCCTCCAGAAATAGAAAAAAGAAAAAAAAGAGCTGTTTAGCTAGCTCTTCTCATTGTAGCTTTTATAGGGCTCTTTTTGCCAGGCACTATAGTAGCTCTTTAAATGTTTCACCCTCCCAGCTGGGCGTGGCTCAGCAGTTGGGCGTCGACCTAGGATCCAGGCGATCAGGGATTGATTCCCAGTCAGGGCACATGCCCGGGTTGCGGGCTGCAGCCAATCAATGACTCTCTCATCATTGATGTTTCTATCTCTCTCTCTCCCTCTCCCTTCCTCTCTCTGAGATCAATAAAGATATATTTTTTAAAAAATAAATAAAACTTAAAAAAAAATGTTTCACCCTATTTCACCCACACAACAATTTCATAAATAAGTATTATTGTCATTCCATTGATAAGGAAATCGTGTCCCAGAAAGAGGCAAATGCTGGGTGCCGTCCTGTGGCTCTCTGTTGGCCTGGCTCCGATATCCAGAACTACAGTTCACTGTGTTACAGTAGCCTCGTAATCGCTGAGGAGGGAAAGAAGCAGCAAGGGAGGGAGGGAGGGAAGGGGAGAGAGAGAGAGACAGAGATTGAGAGAGAGAGACAGAGATTGAGAGAGAGAGACAGAGATTGAGAGAGGGAGGGAGATCAGATATATACATGACATTTTGGACTTACTACAGCCAAATGCCTCAAAGACAGCTTCTTTTGTCTCTGTTCCCCAAATACTTAGCACTTTTCCCCAAAGGGTCATTGGGACCAAAATGTAAAATGACTTTCTTTTGGAAGAGAACAGGCAGTTATTCTGAGCCTACCAAGGATATCTGAAGGGTAACCAGATTTTTGCATGGATGCCCTTGTAAGTCCTTTGTCTAGAGAATGAACCCAGGGGATTTGGCCCATCTTTATTTTTTTTTTCCTAAAGATGGGCACCTGAGGCCCATAAAGGAAGGACTTAGCAAAGGTCACCTTGCTGAACAGTGGCCAGAGCCCAGTTCTCCTCAGCACCAGCCCAGGGTTCTTCTTTACAAGTTGACTCCGTGATTATAGGAGCCATTGTTAAGCGCGATGAATGCTTTAAAAACTACTTGGGGTTTTTTAGTTGTAAAGTACTGTAAGTGCCAAACACAAGGTATTTTTATTGCCTGTTGTCACCACATAACTAGGCCATTTGCTCTGTGGGGTGTTGGTAATAGGGTAATAGGAGCAAACCGAGGTAAGGTACAGAATCCTTTCCCTCGCTGATGGGAACAGATGGTTTAAAATGGGACATGGATACTGGCTGCAAAGAAATGTGAACCACTGGCTCCCTGCGGAGGGAAGACGGTAGCCTGTGAGAAGGGGTGGCGGAGACATCTGGAAATTCAGTAGACGACCCTGAGTGGAGGCAGGTCAGGCGTTTTGGGACGGGTCGGAGCTGTGGGGAGAACAGCAGAGGGACAGGCAAGTTACTCCCGGGGCCTACGCGTCAGGGAAGCTGAGAAAACCCTTTGTGCCTGTGTCTTCCTATGTACGAAATGAGAGTTGAGAGTTTTATCCGCCAATCTGCAAACATATTAGGTACTTGCCTAAATTTGTCCATAGCGGTTCCTTCAGTCTGCCCTCTCTCTTATTTCTTTGACCACCAACATTTTCCTCACCCTCAAGCCATAACAACGTTGTTGTCGCTTTATAAATCTTTCACCCGCCTCCCAGCTGGAGGTTATTCTCTCCCCTCACTTCATCCCGATGTTTTCTGTGCGCGTCTGCTGCAGCTCTTACTCCAGCAGGCTTTTACCTGCAGTTCGCTGTTGGTATGTCTACCTCCAACTGGATTGTCAGGCCCTCCTGGGCAAGGTCTACGTTTTGACTATTTGTTTCTTCCAGCAGAACCTCACGATGTATTCTGCAGAGAGTGAGTTCCTGCTCAGCATTGGTTGAGTTGAGTTAATTGTGAGCATGGATGATGCTACCTGCGTTTTCCCAGACATCAAGTCTAAAATACGTGGGCATCCACTTATGAGTTATTTGGGAAAATGGCTGGAGAACTGTTGGGGGATTTTACCACACTATTACAAAGGACATGGACCCAGAAGTGTTAGGTAGGAGACTCAGCTCAGGGATGTGTGGCATTAGGTGATCAATTCACTTTACTGGGCCTCTACTTTCCCATCTGTCTACTGAGCAGCAAAGTCCCTGTCCTGTGTATTTCACAGTCCTATAGTGAAGAGTGACTGAGATTACGTTTATAAATATCTTGCAGACTGTATAATACTATAGACAGGTCAAGGGTGAGCATTATTTTTATTAGCATTATAAGTATTATTACTATATCATAACCATCTAAAGTCTTCTGTGCTCTAAATAACTATAATTCTTTTTTTTAAAGATTTTTTATTCATTTTCAGAGAGAGAGGAGGGAGAGGGAGAGAGAAACATCGATGTGAGAGAGAAACATCCATCGGCTGCCTCCTGCACGCCCCTTACTGGGGCCTGAGCTGATCTGACTGGTAATAGAACTGGCAACCTTTGGGTGAGTGGGATAAGACCCAACCAACTCCGGCCAGGGCTGTAATTCTTAACTTCATGGATTTTTTAGTAAATGGTAAATGAGAGATACTTGCATTATAAGAAAACAATCACAGTCTCCTAATCTCTCTGGAAAATTCCTAATGGAGCAAGAACTCAAGTCTGAAATCCCTAGGATGTTACCAGAGACAGAAAAAACATCTGTTGGAAACTTCGGGTGACCTGTGGCTGCTCAGGGATAATAGCAGAGAGAGAATGGAACTGGAGCGGCAGCACCTTTCTCTTAAGCTGATTTAATCCTTGCTTCCCTGCAGCAGTCTGAACTTTTTTTTTAGCTACCTGCTGATGGTCCTGTCTTCAAAGGAGCCTCTGTCATTTCAGTGCCTTTGAGCCCTACTCTGAGGAGCTGGGTGTGGTCACAAAGAAAACCAGAGAATTGGTTCTGTAATGAAACAGGAACCTTGCTTCTCTTGGAATGTGACCTTCAGTAATTTATTTCTATTATGTGAACCTGCTTTCTTGTCTGTGAAATGGGGATACAAATAAAGACAGTTAGCTGCCACTTGCAGGATAGCTGTTAATGTGTCCTGACTCTGCGGTGGTTACTACGTATGTCCTTCACAGCTGAAGGCAGAGCCCCCGGGAGCTTAAGTGACTTTTATTTTTTTGGCTGTTGTGGGTTTAAAAAAAAAAAAAAATGAAATGAATATTTTAAATATATTGGTATACAAACAGATATCATCTAGTCTATGAGTCTGGGAAGCAGCTGGAAGAAGGTGGGGCTAGGATCTGGACAAAGGTTTATTGGAATCCAAAGCCTGCAATTTTCAGCTACGAAGTGTTCCAAAAATGTCAGTCGTCGTTGCTATCGGTGATACATTCAGACTGCACCGGTATTTAAAAGAGGAAAGTTTATCTACTGTGGCTCCAGGAGCCGAAGCAGAAATGAGACATTTCTGATCCCATTCTAAGCAAATTGCTGGAAGCCCACAGGGCCTATGTGGGAATTAGGGGAGACAGAAATTCCTCCATTGCCTACATCAGGACACAGAGACCTCAGAAGTTTTAGGGAGGTGAGCAGGCAGTGTGAGTTGCCCCCCCGCCCCCGCAGCACCTTCCGCTGTGCACGTGACTGTTCACTGTGTCCCAACATATTTCTCACTGCTCCAGTCTTTGTTCCTGATGTCCTCTCACTTGTCATCAAACACATACTCCCTCTTCCACCTTGCACGGTGCCAGGGAAGTAGACAGAACACAGCTGGCGTGAAGATAGGCCTGCATTTGGTCTTTTGTGGGCCCCCGGCACTTTTGTCATTATGGGCCCCATTTCCCATAAAAAATTTTTTTAAATATATTTTATGACTACATTGGTCTAAAGGTAGATAAAATCCAGACTGAATTCATCATTATTATATATTCATTATTTTTTCTTCTTCTGATTTTAAAAAAACTTTTTTTAATGGTTTCCTAAAAGTGTCACAGGTTATAGGTCCTGTACCTGTTGGTGCCTAATGGAAACGTTGACCATGAATGAAGAGCTGGGGAAACAAAACATCACAGGATGGGAATCCTTTTTCAGAAACTTTAAATGTGTGACCTTGAATGAATGTAAAGAGCTCTGCACCCCCCAGTTTCTTTCTCTGCAAATTAGAAAAGAGTGCTGCCTGACTTGGCTGGACCAAGAGGATAGCAAGGAACGCAGACCAGGCTTTGGGACGCGGGATAGGTTCTCACCGATTCCTGGGTCCAGCGACCCCAGGTTCTCCCCACTGGCCAGCCTGGGTCAGACGTCCACGCAGGCAGCCCGGGGGGGGGGGGGGGTGCGAGTAAAATGATCTCGCTCCTGGAAATACTTGGAACTTTCTCAAAAGAAAAAAAAGGTAAAAAGGTCCTTCATGGTCAGAGTAAACTAAAGAAACAGAAAACAAAAACTAAGATCCATTCAAATGATTATCATCCTCTTTGAGGTTGAGACTGAGAAGAGAAAAAGGTAAATATACCCCTTCTCCCTCCCTAAGGCTCCCAACTGGGAATTTCACTCCGGATTTATATGAATTCATTTGGATAAAATCATTCAACCGGTAACCACTTCTTCTAATTACACTGGCCTTTTCCACATGGATCTAGGGGAGAGACATTTGACAAATGTCTTGCTCGAGTCCAGACACATCTTGTCTACTAACTCTCTCTGGTCTAGTAAACTTAATAGAGGAGGAGATGGGGTTGGTTTAACACAGTGGCAGCTCCAAAACGTCTGTGCGGGAGGTAGCAGTTACTTTGGGGGGGCCGGGTGCTAGAGACTTCTCCTGACGCCGTTTGTAGAGCGAGCATCCTTTGTTTCTTTAGGTAGATCATGATTAGAGGTGATTGATGACTATGAGAAAGCTAAGACCCACTCAGGGCACCTCCAAGGCGCTGTGACCCCCAGGAGTTTTGCCTGGAACAGTGGTGCTCAGCTCTAGGGATCGTTGCTTTCTCCTTAATAGTTGCCAAACCCGCCCAGCCGGGTGTGGCTCAGCGGTTGAGCGTTGACCTAGGATCCAGGCGATCGGGGTTCGATTCCCCATCAGGGCACATGCCCGGGTTGTGGGCTGCAGCCGATCAATGACTCTCATCATTGATGTTTCCATCTCTCTCCATCTCCTTTCCTCTCTCTGAAATCAATAAAGATATATTTTAAAAATAAATAAATAAAATATAAAAAAAAAAAAAAAATAGTTGCCAAACCCAGCCCCCGGGTAGCTGAGGATCGTGAGATGGGTAAGGCATCAGCTCCCACAGGGACCTCCCAACCTTTCCATCCGCTTATGGCTCTAGAATTGTGCTTAGCGTGGGCGTTCGCACCATCGGTTTGCATTTTGTCAAACCGAGTTGTTTGCATGTTATGAAAGTAAGAAGGACATATGTTTCTCTGCAATCTTCCATTCCCTCCCTGCACCTCCCGCAGCGTTTTCCCTGACTCGGCAAAGGTCACGGTGGATAGTCCACGGATAATGGAGGCCTGTATAAATAGCATCCTTCCTCAGTAACTTTTTTTATTTTTATTTTTATGGTGCTATGGGGAAAAAGAAAATTGTGCATTTGAATTTACAAAACCTAGACCAAATTCAGGCTCCAGTACCAACTAACTGGATCACTTTGAGCAAGAAAACTTTGCTCAGAGTTTGGTCACCTGCCTGACGGCTTAGTAATAACCGACTTGCCTGCCACACAGGGTGACCGTGAGACCTGATTGAGGTTTTGTTTGTGGGTGCACCTTAAAGCCACCAAGGTGTATGGTGCATGCAAAGCGGGAAGCTGTGATTATTGCTGTCATCGCTCTATATCTTCCCTCTCCGTAGCAGCAAGTGTCTGGTGATACCCAGGTTTCCATTTGCTTCTTGCCTGCAAAACACGGCCTGAGCAACCCCCTGACACTGTTCATCCCTCCTGGGCAAGCATTTCAATGATCTCGTTGGATGATTTTTATTTACATGTGATTGTTGCTACCCTGGCCGAAAGTTGATGGCTATTTATCCCTAAAGTGCAGTTTCCTTTCCTCTTCTTTGAAACCTATGTTCTTTGAATAGGCCTTTTAAATCAAAGAATTGTTTTATTTTGCATGTTTGTCCTTACAGAATAGCTGCCAGTGTTAGCTGCAGTAATGGGATCCCATCATGAGAAAGAAGGGTGCCTGGGATGGATCCCTGGAGGTAAGGAGGTGGGAGGAGAAAGACAAGGAAGCATTTCAGATGAGTGCGGCCCGCTGTCCGCGCCTCCCTCACCCTGCCACGTCACCCAGGACAGCAAGCCAAGGCCCCGTAAAATGAAAGGGACCCACACATGAAGGAGAAGCGCCGAATGGAGCTTCTGTCGGAGGAACAGTCGCCTTTCAAAGCTTCAGATGCTTTCATACGTTTCCCTTAAAACATTCCCACTGACGTTCTTTACTTGCCCCCTTTTTTAAAATGTAAATCACATTTTAAAGATTATTTTTTGCATATTATTCTGAAAAGTCATTCACCGGTTTATTCAAGGAAAACTCAAGGGAAAACAGACAAATGAAAACGCATTCTTAGACTGACAAGGTTTGTTAGTCGTAAATGAAATCGTGCCAATGGAAACACTAAATAAACTATAGCCTTTTATGCATGCAAAAGTGTTATCAGTCAGGTATTGATTTGTGGAGGCTCTTATATGTGTGAGGAAACAAAAAGCAAATGTAAAGTAGTATTTGACATATAATAAACCCCAAATAAATGCTACATTTTCTCCCCTTTTGTTGACATCATAGCTTCGCTTGGGTCTCATCTATAGGGCAAGTTATAAGAGAAAAAATGTCTACTTGTTGTTGCCAACCTTTTTTATTGAATATATTTTACATCGAGGCCACAGTGATTAACTGTGTCCTGGAAGTTGGTGATTTTTCAGAGTGAACTTGTAAACTCATTTATGGCATTTTGTTTGGCAATAGGTATCAAACGTCTTAATTTTTTTTTTTCCCCCCTTTGACCCAATGATTTTACTTCTGGGAATATATCCTGAGAAAATAATCTCGAACTCAGAGAAAGTTTTATGAACTAAGCCGTTTACCACAACCTTCTCTGCAATGAAAGCTTGTAAACATTTTCTCTCTAACAATAGAGGAATGATGAACTCCGGGCGCAGCCCAGGAGTGACTGTGCTGATGCATGAACCCATGCAGATTGAAGAATTGCATAATGTAATCAATTTTGAAATTATGCTAATGAAATAAGGCAGGCACAGAAGGACAAGTATTAGATGACTCTACGTATATGAAGTATTTAAAATAGTCAGACTCGTGCAAGCGCAGAGCAGAAAGGTGGTTGCCAGGGACTGGATGGCGAGGGGACTAGGGAGATGGTGTTCAGCAGGTAGAAAGTTTCGGCTGGGAAGGGCGAATGCGCTCTTCAGCTCGGCGGTACAGCATAGCGCCTACCCTTAACAATGCCGCATTGTGCACTTAAAATTTTGTTAAGACGATAGATGTCAAGTGAAGGGTTCTTACCATGAAGAAAGGGGCAGTTGCAATCTTTTGGAGGTGGTGGATCTGTTTATTATTCTGATTGTGGTGACGGTTTCATGGGTGTATGTGTATGTTCAAACCCATCCACGAAATAGGCGCAGTTTTTGTATATCAATTATACCAAAATAAGCTGTCAAAACATAAAAGTAAAAGATGATGCTAAGAGTTGCCCAACACCTAGAAAAAGAAGAGCGCTCACAGATCACGTTTGTGTTAATGCAAAATTATTTTGTTTTCATTTAAATGTGGGAAAGGTAAATACAAAAATGAATGTATTATAGGATCACATTATATTCTATTACGTAATTATAACTATAGTATAATATCAAGTCCTGGAAATCGGTCGTGGTGCGCTCCGCAGACCTTGCTCACCTTTCACCAGCTTTACACTCATTGCTGTGTGTGCGGGTAGTTCTGTGCAGTTTTGTCACATTCATAGATTCGTGTTATCACCACCATAATCAAGACACGAAATTGTTGCATCGCTACAAAGTTGCCTCCGCCACCCTTTTATAGTCACACCCACCTTCTTTCCCTCCCCTCCCCCTACCAACCATAAATCTGTTACCCTTTTATAAATTTTGTCATTTGGAGAATGCATATAAATACAGGGCGGGGCAAAAGTAAGTAGCCAAATGATTAACTTGGGAAATATGAAATATTTACCAACTTAATTACAGAAAAAAAGGTTTGATATCGTTTAATTCTTGCAAATTTAAAGAAAAAAACAAAAGAAAACTAAACAGTCCTAGATATCAAATTTAAATAGTGAATGAAAATATAAAGAGAGATTCTTCTATTCTGTCATAAAGAAAATAAAATTTCCAGGTAAAATGAGATATACCTCTATATTCACCATGTTGGCAAAACTTAACGAGTGATGACCTTTTCCTAGTGGAGGTACAGGATAAAAATGCCTTCATCTGTTTGTATAAATTTACCTTGCTGTAGAGCTGCTGTAGAGCAATTTGCAATATCTATTGAAATTGAATATATTCATACTCTATGCATTAGTCAGCTTTTGTTGCAATAACAAAGAAGCCCCAATCCCAGTTACCTAGAACAAACATGTGTTTTCTAGGCCTGTGGATGTCTTGTTGTTCTGCCAAATTTATTTAGAATTTTTTTCTTGTTTTGGGAACCAGGCTCAAGAAACATCCATTATGGAGGCTCTGTTCCTGTAATATAGGGGAAGCCTCAAGAAAACATGTGGAATTTATCCCTTAAAGTCACATTCCTTTGGTCATAGCAAGTCCAAAATCAGTGAGGAAAAGTTCACTCAAACCCAACGTGTAGTTAGAAAGAGAGCAAGTATTTGCTGAGGACAAAGAGAATCTGCCCCACTATACAATCCACAATTTCTACTCCAATAAATTCACCCTTTGGAAATTAAATATGAATATGTATCTATGTGAAAGGCTGAATAATCCACCCTACCCCCGACATGATGTCCAGTTTCCTAACCCAGAACCTGTGACTCAGCTACCTTACTCGCTATAAGGAACTTTGCAGATGTGATTAAATTAAGGGCCTTCAAATGGGGAGATTATCCTGTATTATCTGTGCCGGCCAGATGCATTCACTATAATTTATATATAGTGTATATACAATTGTATATGTAAATTAAAATATATATTCTGAGTTTTATACAAATAAATATGTTTCTTTTTATCTCCTCTCCTATCTTGGTTATGAAGGTGACTCCTGTGCTTAGAATGTCTTGTGATACTTTTGTTCTACTTACTTAAACATTTATTTTTGTATTTAAGGTTCTAAACCATCTGGAATTTATGAGACAGGCTCCAACTTAATTTTCCTCCAGATGGGTAGCCAGTTGTGCCAGCTTTATTTAGTTTAATCATTCTTTTCCCCCGCACAGAAATGCTGCTTTTGTTACATTTTCAATTCTCATATAAATATTGTGACCTCCTTTTGGATTCAGAGTATATACTTTCTGCTCTGCAGTTTCCCACGTTCTGGAGTTGTGACATGGAACAAAGAAGCCCTCATGTTTCTGGAGTTTATATTCTAATAGAGGAAAGTGGACAATAATAAACTAATTTAATCAATCAATCAGTCCATCAACTGATCAGTGTTCAATGGTAATAAAATAAAGCAAGGGATAGAGTGCAGAGGAATGCTCTTGTAATAGAGGGCCCAGAGATTTCTTCCTTTGTAAAATAACATTTGGACAGAAACCTGAATCATGCTCCAGAGCAATCTATATGTGTATCTAATAACAGAGCATTTAAAACAGAGGGAACAGCCAGTGTAAAGACCCTTACACAGGAGTGTGCATGGCAAAGCTAATGAGGCTGGGTGATATGCTAGACTATTTCAGCTCTCATCAGCCTCCTTAGAGGCTGATGTATTTTATATTCTCATTTCAGTACTACATGGAGTTGAACACAGGGCTGTTATGTTTGACTAGCAAAGCAAGTCAACTTTCACTATTCTATTGGACACTTTTCTTGGATATTATTTAGACTTTCTATGATCTTCAAGAACATTTTATTAAATTATCTTCTTTCCCCAACAAAGAGTGCATTGATATGTATATGTTCAGATTGAAATTTATATAGATAAAATATAACATTTGTGTGGTTATTGTAATTGGAGTGGACTTAAATTTTGTATTAATTACAGGAAAACTGATGCTTGTAGTATTAAATCTTTCCATACTACTCTTTTTGTCAGGTTTTATTGTGATTTTTTTCAATAATATTGTGTAGAATTTTATGGATTCTGTCTCTTCAACGTTAAATTTATTTCTAAAATTTTAAATGTTGTGGCCATTTTTATTATTTCTCTCTTTCTCTTTGAATAGCTTATTGCTAGAATAGAAAAAATGTATTTTGTATATTTATTTTATATCTAGCCACTTATCAAATTTTCTTCTTATTTCTATAAGTATCTTCTACCAGAAACACTGGGATCTCCCTACACAACCTTCTTAAAGAAAAAAGTTTTGAATCTTGTCTCCTCAAATATTTAACAAAAATTATTTAATTCTTCTACTTTGGGATATTTGCTAGAACACCTAAGACAGTTTTAATATGTGGATAGCATATATTTCTACTAATCTAATATTTATTGTATTAAATAGTCTCATTCAATTCTTATTTAACAATATTTCCTTAAGCATGATTCTTGAATTTATTAAATGGCTTTTTACAATCTTTTTATAAAGTCAGCTACTTTCTGCCCTGTAGTTGTCTATAATTTTCCAATATGGTGATGTAGAGATTTATGTTGATATGTTCAAATGAACCTTATACTCAAAGAATAAATCCTACTTGGTAATGGTTTTCAAAATTTTCTTCTATTACTTAACTTCTCTCTATTCATTTATTTTTCTCTTTTGAGACTTCTACTATTATGTGCTAGCTCTCCTGTGTTTTTTACCTTCACTTATGACTACATTTCTTCTCTCTCTCTCTCATTTATCTTCCTCTCCTCTCGTTTATATTAATTACTGCAAAAGTGACCCTGTAGAGTATTAAATCTTCCCATCCAAAGTCATGTCTTTCTCTCCGGCATATTTTATATCTTTCAGTAAGATTGCAAATGGGTTATAATTTTAAAAGGTGATGAAGATTACAATCTAGCTATTTATCTATTTATGAATAATATTTTGTTGTTTAAATGGACTTCTTTCTCCTTCATCTCTCTGTTTTGTGCTCTGCTCTTCTTTCTATCTCTCTGGAGGTCCCATCGAGTGTCTTATGTTCCTTTGACTGCTCCCTGGGACTTTCAGTCAAGCTTCTAGAAAAACCTTCAGTGTAGTAGTTTCTTGAGAGACGGGGGTGCAGAAATATCTGGTGCACAGTTGCAGCCGGTGTCCATGCGCTGACGAGGCAGTAGGCACAAAACCTCCATTCCCTGGTCTCTCCCGGGAGTCCTCCCTCCTTCAAGTCCTCGCTCCCAGGTAGGCCAGGAGACAGGCAGAGCTGCTGAGATCCAGGTGGACCTCCTCTGAAGGTCCACACGTTCTGATGACTCGCCTGTTCGCCGGGATTGCCCACTAACCCCTAGTCTTTCTTTTGACTTAAAGGGGAAGCTCTTTTTCACATTCCATTATGGCAGAAGCAAAGGCTTGACCACACGCTCAGACCCTGCCTATCGACTTGTCTCAGCGCCGCTCAGTAGCAGGTTCAGGACACTAGTCCTCCAGAATCCCCTCAAGGCTAAGTCTGGAGGCAGTGAGGCAAGATAGGGACCAGACCATTTCTAAAAATAACTGCCTGTGATCTCATCAAAGCCTGGCCACGAGACTTCGATCAGACTTATTACTGTTACGTGTTCGTATGCTTCTCTTTATTACTTTTATTTAAATTTTGAAGCATCTTTTTTTCCCAAGTTATGCATATCCTTACGGACATTTTCCAACTCATTCATGTGAAAGAGAAAGAGAGAGAGAGACAGAGATTTTTTTCTTTTAAGAGAAAAGAAGGTGAATTATTGCGTGGAATTAACAATCATATTAACAGTCATTCCTCTTCAATGCATTCTTTAAAATGTTCATTACTTCTAAAATTCCTGACAAAAGTGTCCTTGTTATTTAGTAGACATTATATAAAATTATCATATTTAATATTAACTAATTCTTATTATCCACATCTTATAGATGAAAAAATGAAAGACAGGACTATGTATTACTCTAAAATTTCAGAATGAATAGTCCGAGTGTAAAGGTCTATCTAATGTGTGGTGGAACTAGGAGTTTGCACACTTAGAATCTAATTGTAGAGTACGCACTCTTAATTTCCATGTAACCATACGCGATAGATATTTTCATTCATATTGACTGATCAGGAAACATGGAATATGTTGACTTGTTTGCTCATGATCACTCAGCAAGTAAAAGGTGAAACAGAAACTAGAAATCATTTCTTCTAATTTTGAGTACATGTTTCTTTCCAGAATAAAATGTGTAATTAATGTAGCCTGTCCCATTGTAGAAACTGATTAGTATACAACCATATAGACCCATTTGAAGATATTATAATACCATTTAATTTAGCCATGAGTAAACCTAAGAGATTCACATAGATGTTTCTGTCGCATTTTGCAGTATAAACTACTTTTTTATTGTTGCTGCTGCTGCTACTGTAGATTAATCTAATCATGGTCATTGCCTTTTGATTTCATTTTGAAATTTTGTTCTATTTTTTATATAGATTTTAACAACTAAGGAAAAGTAAATTCAGCGGCAAAGCTTTTGTAAAATGCAAGGAGATTTCTGCTATTGTAAAGAATATTAACAGAAAAACAACTGGAATAATTTTCAAAAATAATATCGAGTCAAGTGTCAGAAATATGAGCTCATTTGCGTTAATGAATATTCACTGAGTCCCTGTGACATGCTGGGCACAATGCTAGGCACAGTGGGAGAGAAAGAGATTACAGAAGCAGCCTCTGCCTTTAGGGGGCTCTAATTCAATGGGAGAGACAGACTTGCACACAACTAAGTTAATATTAGCCAGACTGTTATAAGTGTTATAACAAAGGGACTGAGAAAGTGCAATAGGGATATAAAGAAAAGAGATATTAACTCCAACTGGGCAAACTTGAGAAAACAAATAAACTCCACAGCTGGTGCAATAAAATGTGATTTGAAAAAAAACAAAAAAAACCTTCATTGTTAATTGCCTTCAGTGTTATTAGGCAACTTGCCAAGAAATGATTTCTTCAATATTAAGTTTAAGGATATCTCTTTAAGAAGGAAAGAATTTACCTTTAGAGTCAGACTAATCATTCTGAGATTTTAAGGTAAACAGTCCACCCTGGAATTTGCCTGAGTGGTCAGTTCTAATCATCTGCCTGTTTTTCTGTCGTGCAACCTAAGTTTCTAGACAGAGAAAGAAACTTTCCAGAGTCACATCACATAGGGTACATCACTGAGTGGTTACAATTATGACACCAGGTACATGACTTCAGGTTGAGCTGGGTTCCTGTTTCCCTGGGATACTTGTGTCCATCTTATACACCTTCATATATCTTTCTTTCAAACAATATCCAGAAGCCTTTTCTCTGTGTCATATATTATTAGCTTCCACAGTTAAGATCAAGTGGGACTCTCTCTTCTGAAATCATGAAGAACCACATGACCATGGCATCACTGGGAGTGACATCAGCATATGGCTGAAGATGTCCCCAGTTGTATCTCCCCTCAACAACAACAATTTGGCGGCTGTCCTAGGACAAAGTGCCCTTGTGGGGACTGTGAGATCCAGCAGCATGAGCCAAGGGCCTCAGAAGTAGTCTCACTGACCCGTGGGTTGGGCCATAGGATGCAGACTCCGCCTGTCTGTGGACCCTGCAGTGGCCTGAGAATAGGCCCCAGCGTCTCTCAGCTGCGGTCCTGGAGCCCAGAGAACCCACTTAGCCGCTCACCGGTGGGTGAAAGCCTTTGTGGAATCCAGGTGTCCAGTGGGGAAGTTCCAGCACGCCACTGGAGAACAAAGAAATACAGGTTTGGTTGCACTGGAGAGGGGGGAGAGACAGTTTGACTCGACTTGCTTTATGTCGCCCCCGAGGCAGCACAGCTCAGTGTCGGGTGAGACCTCAGCCTGTGATTTCTTCTGCAGGGAAAGGGAGAGGGAGGGAGGGAGCACCCGGCTCCCCTGCTCTGTGGGACATCGCCAGAGAGGCCCACTTCTCTCCTGCCCCATCCAGAGAACCGAGGCGTGAGAGGCACTGCTAGGAGGCAGGAAAGGCTAGGAGAGTGGCAGGTAGGACCCTAGGGAAGGCATGAAAGGGACACGGATCCTATTAATGCATCGCAAACCCCACCAAGAAGCCAGCTCACAAGTCACTGGAGACGCCTCACGCAAGGATCCCCTAACTGGCCCAAGAGCACCCCCAGTGCTCCATGCACGTCACCCACACTCTCCCACCCCCTGTGGCTGGCTCTCCGTGTGCGATACCAATGGCAGCGGGAGCTAAGCGTTGGCAAACGGCTAGTGAGCGCGTGCAAAGGGCCAGCCCTGATCTGTAGACCACAGAGAGACCACCAGCTTCACCTTCAGCTCCACCTTTGGGAGAAAAGAAAAGAAGCTAAATTTGATGGAACCACAAAAGTCCCTGAGTAGCCAAAGCAACCCTGCTGAAGAGCAAAGCTGGAGGCATCACACTTCCTAAATTCCACTCAAACTGTATTACAAAGCTAAAGTAAGAGAAACAGTTTGCTACTGGCATAAAAACAGACACAAAAGCCAGTGGAGCAGAACTGAGAGCCCAGAAATAAACCCTCACATTTACAAGCAACTAATTTTGACAAGGAAGCCAGGAATACTCCACAGAGAAAAGGGTGGTCTGTTCTGTGAGTGGTTTTGGGAAAACAGGATGAGCAAACATAGTGGGTGGAACTGGAACCCCGTCTTATACCACTCGCAAAAGTCAACTCAAATCAGATGTAATACCTAAGCCTTAGACTTGAAACTGTAAAACTCCGAGGCAAAAACATAGGGTAAAAGCTCCTTGACATTGCTCTTGGCAACATTTTTTTTGGAAATGATGCCTCAATCAAAAATTCTTTTTGGAAACATTTTTTTTGGAAATGACGCCTCAAGCAAAAATTCTTAAGTGGGCCTATATCAAACTAAAAAGTTTCTGCACAGCAAAAGAAACAATTAAGAAAGTGAAAAGGCAGCCTACAGAATGGGAGAAAATATTTGCAAATTGTATCTCTGATAAGAGGCTACTATCCAAAAAGTATAAGCAACTTATATAACTCAAAAACAAAACCAAAACCAAAAAATCCAATTAGAAATGGACAAATTAATTGAACAAACATTTTTCTGAAGAAGATATACAATGGCCAACAAGTACATGAAGGGTTACTCAACAGCACTAATCATCAGGGAAATGTAAATCCTAATTACGGTGAAATATCACCTTGTACCAGTTAGAATGGCTGTTATAAAAAAGATAGGAGATAAGTGTTGGCCAGGATGCAGCGACAAGGTAACCCTTGTGCACTGTTTGTGGAAACTTAAAATGGTACAGTCACTGTGGAAAATAGTGCGGAGGTTCCTCAGAAACTTAAAACTTGAACCACCATATGATTCTGCAATCCCACTTCTGGGTCTATATCCAGAGAAAACGAAATAAAGATCTCAAAGAGATACCTGTACTCTCATGTTTATTGTAGCACTATCCACAATTGCCAAGACATAGAAACAACCTAAGTGTTTGTCTACAGGTGAATGGATAAATAAGACGTGACGTAACAGATGATAGATAGATAGATAGATAGATAGATAGATAGATAGATAGATAGATAGATAGATAGATAGATAGATAGATGATAGATAGATAGGCAGAGATATATGTATATATAGACACAAATATATATATACACACAATGGAATATTCTTCATCCATGAAAAAGAAGGAAATCCTGTCATTTGTGACAACATATATTAATCTTGAGAGCATTATACTAAGTGAAATAAGTCAGACAAAGATAAATTCTATATGATATAAATTATATGTGAAATCTAAAATGGCCAATCTCATAAAAAAAAAATACAGTGACTAAAATGGTGGCTGCCGGAGGCTGGGGAATGGGAAAAATGAGGGGATCATGGTCAAAGGGTACAAACTTCCAATTAGAAGAGGGGTATGTTCTGGGGAGTCTCACATACAGCATCATGATTATAGGTTATAATACTGTACTATATACCTGAAAGTTTCTAATTGGGTGATCTTAAATGTTCTTCCCATAGAAAAGAAATGGTCATTATGTGAGGTGATGGAGATGTTAACTAACCCCACTGTGAGAATCATTTCACAATATGTACCTGTATCGAATGATCACATCGTACACCTGAACTTATACAATGTTATATGTCAGTTACGTCTCAGTAGACCTGGAAAAATGCAATAGCTGTCCATTCAGCACAGACCATAAGATACTGAATCTATTATATGCATTTTGGCTCCAATGGGATGCATTCCGTGGTGGTTAAGCAGGGGTGCTGCAGGCCCAGAAAGCTGGAGTTCAAATTACAGATACACCACTAATTGTAGGCAAATCACTTAAAACTCTCCATGCCCCCATTTCCTATCCATAAAAAGGTGAGAATCACAGTGCCTGCCTTACGGTTGGTTGTAAAGTTCAAGCAACCTGCAAACCCTTCAGAACAGTGTTTCAGGCATGTTTTAGCCAAACAAGGGTCATCCACTATTCATTCTGTGCTTTGCCTTTCCCAGCTTCAGAGGCAAGTTGGTAGAACATGGTAGAAGATGGCAGTGAACACGTGTTTGGGGAGTTAGATGTCCCATTTGAACTTTGAGACCAAAATTTAATGGTTTTGACAACCAGCTTTGCAGGAGACTAGTCCCGTTACCTTCTCTGCAAAACAAATGAGGAACCTGAGCCTCAGAGAAGTTCCGTAACTTTCACAAGACACCACATGAGTAGATTCAGGTTTCCCCTCCCCACCCCAGGTTTTCTGCTGCTGGATATACACCCATATAATCTGCCTGATTACATGTGCATTACCAGATAAGAAACAATTTACTAATTGCAGAGTCTAGCATTTGGTCTAGTTACCTTTTACCACATCGCCTCTAGAAAGACAGGTAGATTAAATGAATATTTTGATGTGTAAGATGCGTAAGCACATGGGTACCGGTTGCTTACTCATGGCCTCACCTCTTGCTTCTGTTCAGTCTCTACGTTTTAGCCATACTGAATTTTTCTTTTCTTTTTTTTCCCAGTCTTTGAATGGGCCAGGTTTTATCTTACCTTCTGCTGTACCCAAGCTTGTCTCCTTCCCACTCAGCCTCCCCGACTCTTTCCCACGTACACACACATCCACAGAAACAAGTGCTTCACCTGCCCAGCTGGTTCCTGCAGCTTACTCTCAGCTTTAACATCAGATTCTCTAGGACACTCCTCCTGTCCCACCACCCTCAGTCTGTCTCCCCACATTGCCTGTTTCTCTTCATCACGGCTCTTTATCAAGCTGAATTGTAGTTGTCTGCAATGCCTGTGCCTTCTACTAAAGTATAAGCTCCTTAAGAGTTGAGACTAAGCACATTGCATTCACTGTTTCGATTCTATGCCTAACTTAGTTGATACTGAGTTTTCCTCAAGGAATATTTGATGAATGAAAGAGTGAGTGAGGAGTGAGTGAGTGAATGAGTGAGTGAGTGAGTGAGTGAGTGAGTGAGTGAGTGAGTGAGTGAATGAATAAATGAATAATACCTACTGGTACTTATTAGACTTGCATAGCAACAGCTACACAAAATCATCATTTGCAACAACAAATAAAGTAGATAAAAAAGAGTTAAGGAATTACGATTTAAAGATGATTTAAAAAAATAATAACTGGCATAGAGAAATCACTCTTCAAAAGCCTCATCTTAAATATAAACCCATTTGTAAATTACAACATTCATTTCGCCCACATTTTGCTTACCTTGAACTAAAAAGGCACCAAGCAACCATGATTAGAACAGAGCTTGCATCCAGAGATTTGTACATAATTCATAATTCATATAATGCAAGTTTGCATAATAAATAGTTTAAATACTGCAGCAACAGAGCTGGAGAGGAAATTAGGATTCTGAATGAAAAAGTTAATTATACCTCCAAGGATTTTTATTTTTTGCAATACATTAAAAACAAGCGTAGAAGAGATAATTTAGGCTAAAAAGAGACGGAAATGCAGGAGGTTATGGGAGTGGTGATAACTGACAAGTTATCTTATTAAGTGGGGGTAATTAGACTAAATTAATTTCAAAATTATAGCCGTGGACTCTATATCAACAGTAGCGTAAATAATTTACGGGCTGATGACATTGCAGCTGTGGCCATTTCTGTTAGATGGACCCTATTCTTAACATCATTGGCCATTTTCTCTGGTTCAGCCCTTCTCTTCGTTTAACCCAGGGGGTATAGTTTAAAACTGGAATCCCCACCCTTTTAGCTCAGCTGCCAAAGCAGATCAAAGAACAAGACATCCTCATCAAAGGAAAGTGGCCTTTTCTAGAGATGTCATAGGATATTCCCTCATCCCTCTGTGTGTATGCATTCATCTCTCTGCCCAAGATGTGGATACCGCTGTTACTACTACTACTGAGTAATATTAATAAATATTTTTAGATGTTAATGTGGGTCTGGGTACTATGCTGAGCTACTCACATGCATTATCTTATTTATTTTAAACAATAGCTCTGTGAAATGTGCACAAATATTAATTCTAAACCGAGGGCTCAGAGCAATGAGGCAACCTGCCCAAGAACACATAATTAATAAGATCTTTTCTCGGAACCCTAGCAGAACGGCACTGGTGTCGCACTCAAAACTACTGAACTGTGCTATGCGTTTGCCAGCATCAAGAACAGAAGCTCTCACTTGGAGATTTTGTGATTTTGGAAGTAAACACAAGGGGAAAAAATATCCACTGTTAATTATAAACATTGGAATGTAGTGAAAAAATAAAAAATAAGGTTCCAGCCTACAGCCAATTCATCACCAACAATTGGCAGCAATTACGTCAAAGCAAACTTCAAATTCGCCCACTTCTTGCCACCCCATATGCCACTACAGTCATTGGAGCCATTGGCATTTCCCATTTAAAGTATTTCATTGTCTTTGCCCTTGTCTCATACAGATCTATTTTCAACATCGCAGCCAGAACATCACTCCTCTGTTTAATGGCTTCCCATCCCTCTCAAAGTAAATCGAAGTTCTTAAAATAGTGTACAAAGCCTTATCCAACCAGGGCTTCTGCCTCACCGCCTTCACTTTATTTCCTACTACTGCCTCCTGTTCATCTCACTCCAACCACTCGCCTCCTTGGTCCTTAATATTTCCAACACCTACCCCCATGCAGTGGCCTTCGAGCTAGCTCTTCTCTCTAGAAGGTCCTTTTTGCCTATATTTGGATGACTCTCTCTCCCCCTGAAGGCCTTTGATCAAATGCCACCTTCTGAGCAAGACCTGCTCAGACCACTCTATTAAAAATTGCAAGTGCCCAACCCTACCTAGGTGACTTTTCATCCCCTGTTCCTACTTGACTTTTCTCCATTACGTGAATCATCTCGGACCTAGTAGGTTATTTACTGTCCACCTCTTCCAACTAGAGTGCAGAGTCCTCCTGGGCAGTGGTTATTATCTGGCTATGACACCACTCTATCATCAGTATGGCAGATCTTGTAACATGATATATATGCGTTGCGTAATGGTTGAATGCCCAAGTGAATAAATAAATGAAAGGTGCAACTGGATTCAGGAAGGCCAGCCATGGGGCAGCCATTATTGAGTTACAGAGTTGAGTAAATAGAATGGAGCAGGCAGAAGCCATGGGTGTAGAGAACAGGTCTAAAGAATAAAGAAGTAGTCCTGGCCAGCATGGGTTTGTTGGTTGAGGTTTGTCCCATGCACCGAGAGGTCACCAGTTCGATTCCTGGTCAGGGCACTTGCCCTGGTTGCTGGCTCAATCCCCAGTAGGAGGCTGGCAGGAGGCAGCCGATTGATGTTTCTCTCCCTCATTGATGTTTCTCTCTCTCTCTTCCTCTCCTTTCCTCTCTCTTTAAAATCACTAAAAACATCATTTTTTTTTTTATAAAAAAAACAAAGAAGTAGAAAAGAAACTTGGAGCAATCACATGTCCCAGTGGAAGGAACTGCAGGTTCCTGCTCTGAAATCCAAAGACCCACCTTATTTGAATTTCAGTGAGATTCTTCTATTTTGGTATGTAGTTAAGACTGTAAGCTCACTCACAATTACTCTTAAAACCTATCCTTTGCCTCAACCATCTACTTTAAATCCAGTCATTTTTTCCTTATACTCAGAAAACTCAATCCAACCATCGTTTCTCAACACCACTGATTCCTTTATATGCCAAATGCTTTATCAGCATCTTTACATTTATTATCTCATTGACTCATCTTAGAAATTTTGCATCATAAACATTGTTACGACCATTGTTTAAGTAGCAGTACCTCCTTGGAGATAAGTAATTCATCAGAGTTATGCATGATTTTGGAGCAGGCCTGGGACTCAGATGCAGATCTTCTGACCCCAATACCATGGCTCTTTTCCTATACCACACTCCCTCCCAGGGTTTTCTAGGTGGCCTTTTGTGTTCAGCGGCACAATCAGATAATCGCTTATGTACATCTTGCCTAGGATTCTGATACCTTACAATTCATGGGCCTCATCTAGCATTACCTCTGAAGAACACTTAATTTGCTACCTTAATTTTTGATGAAACCAGAGAGCTAGGGAAAGATAAGTGGGTTTTCTCCCCTTTCTTATCTTCTGAAGGTGCCATTTGGCTTGTCACGCTCACCCCTCCTCTTCCTGTAAGGGTCAGAGCTGCCAGTTCACTGAAATGCTCAGGAGCCAATTACACAGGGATGAAACAGTTACCTGCCAGGCATGAGCATCTTTCTGGCCCTGATGGACAGCTGATCAGCAATTTAAGGGATGATTTATGGCTTAAAGGAACGAGTAACTACCTATCTCAAGAGCACATACACATCTGTACATATGAAACACACCTTTCCAAGACCTTTGAATCAAACAAAAATAGTCCTGGACTTTCTCAGTCTTCCTACATATATGAATGTAAATGGCTTGCCCAAGGGCACACAGGTAATCAGGATTCTGGGTTTCCTGACTGGCTCAATTTTTCTTTCCCAGGCATTGTGTTGCCTCTCTGCTTTAGAGAATAAACTTCTCAGTTGTTGGCCTTGCTTCCAGGGCTCTCAATGGTCTGAACATCTTCAGATCCATCTTTTCTCTGCATCCCAGCTTAAAAGCCACTTCTTCCATGGAGCCTTATCTCCAGTCTTAGTTAATTTTTTCCTTTTGTTAGCTCTTATTGCATTGCAGTAACTTATTACAGCAATTATCACAGTCTAGGGGGTTGTAATTATGACAGTGCTTTTGTGATATCCTGACTCCTAGCAGAAGGAGCCGAATCTACACAACAAGAGCATTAACCAGGAGGGACCAGAATCTAAGACTTTCTCTCTCTGACCAGTATTCTTTCCATTATCCAGGTTCCCCAGGTATCCTGATTTTTTAAGGATACACTGGATGTGGACCCAGGTAATAAGATTCCCACTAGCAATAATTTACCCTAACTTGCACAATAACATTGAACCAAAGGTAGTCAGGAGAATTAAATGGAAGCATAATCTCCCCTCATAAGCTGTGACATGTTCAATTCACCAACTCCCAGAAGGTATTTCTACCAAACTTGTCACTTGGAGGAGATTAAACAAACAGCAACTACAACAACAACAACAAGCAGCAATTATAATTTAGGCTCAAGAGCAGCCTTTCAGGCTGGTTTCATTCCAGCCCTCATTGTGTTCTCCTTGGTGAAACCTTTCCGTTCTGACCTCTGTTTGACCCTGTCTTCACCAGCCCCATCCCGGAGTAAGGACCTGATGAGCATTTCACCAGTGGTTTTTGCCCCATCAGAGCCAGGGAGGACAGGATAAGTCCTAAGCCAGCAAAGCTACAGGGTGTGGACTTCAAACTCTGCCCCAAGCAGGTGGTCTTAAAAATAATAGTATTTCATAAAGTCTGGAATCTTCTTTGAGCCCAAGCATCCATACTTCTTTCTTTTTCTTTAATCTGCCATATAGTAAACACCATATGTCTATACCACTGTGAGTCTTTGATCTACATGATTGAATTTAACATTTCTGCCAGTGAGGTAGTCATTGACTAGGGAGTGGTGAGTCTAACCTGTGATCTAGGCCATCTGCCCCTGGAATCAAAGCCCTTGGTCTCCAGGATTGGACATTAATCATGAATTCCAGCTGGCTTGGCTGAATCAGTGATTCCATGTTTGCTCTTAATGAACCTAGTTTTCCTTTGCTAAGCACTTCTCTTAATACAAGGGGTCACTGCTAAGTCTCTATTCCATAGAGATCAGACGATCCAGAATTTGGATTCTTCCATTCTCTCGTGCCAAGACTGTTCCTAATTTACCTCTTCAGAGACGGATGCCAACTCCAACAGAGACCTATATTGCAGCGTTCACAATGGGAACACAATGGTTTGGCCACCCCCCTCTGCTTCCCAGGCTCCTTTCATGCACACATCATGGCCCAGCCATATCTGAGTTTCCTCTCTCAGTCTCTTTGCTATTATATATCATCATGGCATGCCCAGTAAATGGGTTTGAAAATCTGCAATAGGTCAGTTTACAATATTGCCTTTATTATTGTTTTTGGCTGATATTATATGAACCTTCTCCCTTGAGAATCTAGACTTGTTCATGAGCTAGTGGATAGCCCTGCTCTCCCTGAAAATGACAAAAACTCACCAAACCCAAAGGGGGAGAATGTTGCAGAGCTAATCAGACAAAAACATTTAGTACAGTGGTTTCAAACAAGGACTATGGACTCACATTACCTGGGTTCAAAACCAGACTCCACCATTTACTACCTGCCTAACCTAAGTAGGTCATTTTATAAGTCCTGGAACTACCATCTGCAAATCCAAGGTTGCAGTGTTGCCTGGGGTTGCTACAAGAATGCAGTGGGTTATATCTTGTCTGATACTTCAGATGCTTGCCAGGCACCTGTGAGACCTGCCACATCCCTACTGTACATGCTATAGGAGCAGATGTGAAAAGCCAGGGTCCAGGACCGGGGATCAGAAGTTGGAAGGCTTGAGAAGGGGAAGCAATGGACTGAGCATTTAAGTAGGGCATGGGGACCTGTTCTTCTTCTCTGTGCAATGTGGTGGCCATCTTTGCATCTCCAAATTACATTTATTACACTTAAAAAATAAGGAGGAACATTCCTCTTGAATAATCTGGACTACTGAGTTAAGAAGAGGTCACGGAAAAGAGTATTTCACTCAGTCACTCGCTTGCTTATTGCTTAGGGGAAATTGATTTCCTAAAATTAATATTTGCAGGAAAACAGTTTTTGATTAATGTAGTACTTGAAGCACACAAAGGGATGAAATATATATGTGTGTGTGTGTGTGTACATATACATATATATGAATATATAGATAAGCTCAGAAGTGCAGTAATAAAAGAAATACGTGTTAACCTACTGCCTCGGACAGCACCTGCAGTATCCTTGCAGAACCTGATCGTGCCCCATTCAGACGCTCCGTCCCTGCCTCCTCCCGGTGTCCGCTTCTGTCCTGAATGCCACCCAGCATTCCCCTTAATCCAGGATCGCTCTGTGGTTTCAGTTCCCCACAGTCAGCTTCACTCTGTAAATCTTAAATGAAAAATTCCAGAAATAAACAATTCACATATTTTAAGCCGCGTGCCCTTCTGGGTGGGGTGAGGAAGCCTTGCAGCCCCGCTGCGCCTCCCTGGACGGGACTCGGCCACGTCCGGTGTCCGTGCCACACACGGTGCCCGCCCTTGGTCACTCTGCCGCCGTTCAGATGGGCTGTCACAGTGCTGTGCTGCTTGTGCTCAGGTAGCCCTTATGTCACTCCGTAACCGTCCCAAACCTATTCGCATAGCTTTACTGCAGTGTGTTGTTATAATCGTTTTATTTTATTATCAATGATTGTTGTTAATCTCTTAACTGTGCCTAATTTATAAATTAAATTTTATTGTAGGTACGTATGTATAGGAAAAAACATAGTATTTATAGAGTAGGGTACTATCCGCAGATTAAGGTCTTGGAACATATTGTATTGATGATGTTCTTGCATTTAAAAAATATCAATATACCACATATGTACAGCCCCCAGACCTGTTCCTTAGGTTGTTTATTTCTGACCTGTTAAAAAAAAACAACAGTATTGTAGTGTACATAGTCTTCTACAACTTGATTTTATTTTGGCTCTATATATTATGTTTAAAATTCCTGTATATCATTGAGTATAGCTATAATTCATTCATTTTCACTACTGTATAATGTTCTCCTATGTGGGACTATGTAGAAGAATATTCATGGCAACATGGTTTTTAATAGCACAGGTTCAGTTTCTTCATCTTGCCCGCATGTTTACAAGGACACAAAATCCAGTCATGTTTTGATTCCAGACTCCTCCAGCTTTCAACCAGCTTTTGTAATTGGCATCAGAATTCCCTTCCTGAGTCCACATCTGAGAAATCTGTTCATATTTGCCAAGTGTAAAGCCTCAGTGGTTTTCGTTCTGCTCCCAAGATGAAACCCAAGTTGCTGATCCTGCCACCTTGGCCCATCACAGCCCAACTGCAATATTCCCTTTTAGTCTCATTGCCAAGGATAAGTCCTCCCATCCCACCTTCTCTGCCCCACTCTTCTTTTGCTCACACCCAGCCAGAGTGCTACCGCTCCCAAGAGCCACCGGTACTTCTCCTGGGCCTTTGCTCATACAATTTCCTTTGCCAGGATTACTTTCTCTTTTCATCGTTGGGACTATGAGGCACTAGAAATCATTCAAGACCTCGCTTTAAAATCACCTCTTCTGTGAGGCCTTCCTTGGCCCCTGAAAAAAGAAACTGATTATCCTGTACCCTGTTTACCCATAATAATTAGGGAATTGTTTGTACCTACTCCTTTCTGTCTTTTTCATAGTAATGTGTAAGCCTATCACCTCCTGTGCCCAGGAAGCTCGAGCTAATCAAAGACCATGTGCTTTTTATTGCTGTATCTCCCTGCAGCCCCACTACCCACCCCCACATGGCCCCCATCTCAGTAACCAGTTAGGGCCTCGCACCCAGGAAGGGCCTGGCACAAGTGTGCCAAACTGGAACGAAGGGCATGGAAACTGCTTCCTGAGGGCTGTCTTTAGAAGTCCCTGCACTCTTTTCTGGCGACTGCAGAGCAAATTGGATTTACCTTCTCAATTCTGCATTATTCTTGTGTTATTGGGATTATGATGAATACTAAGATAACAGCAATTAGCCTCTGGATGACTAATGGTCCCTTAAATTGATTCTGAACAATCAATTTGAACATCTCATGGCCCAAAGAGAATAGGGCCGGCCCCGGGCGTTATGAACATTCCTGAGAATGGAAATGGTGACAATGTGCCTGGTGGACATGGAGGGGGTGTGGGGATCCCCCAGGGATTGGGACTGGGATTAAGAGGCAATTTAACCATTGAAGCTCAGTTTCCGAAAAGCTGCAACCTGAAGGCTCAATGGAGTTTGTTCCAAAAGTCTGTTTGTAAGTTGGTTATTTAAAAGTTAGCAGTTATTTTCAGAGTGGAACTAGCCTGTGCATTGTGGTTTGGTTGCCACCAACCCACCAAAACCCCTTGAACCTGCGGAGGACCTGACATATACTTGATCTCAGTCATAGTTCGTTAGACAAAGTCATTGAGGAGAAATGTCTTCAAGGTCCAACCTGGGTTCCACATAGACACTGTCTCCCCACTACAATGGCATATAGGGCCCCACACTGACTACTTCGTCATCATAGAAGTGGGGCTCATCTAAACCCAGGCTACTGTGAATAGAGCCTTTAGCTTTTGTCCAAGTTGCAGGAAGGTGGGGGGGGGGAGAGGTAGAGATGAAGAAAGGGAAGATATTACTATTGGGGTACAGAGAGGTGTTATGGAGACCCTGGCTTCCAGTCAGGAAAGTCTCTAGGTTTCTCTTTGGGGTTCACCACTATTGGGTAAGTCTTTTACTTTTTTTGCAGACTTTGGAGATTTCTGCATGTACTGTTATGGCTTCTGCCATTCTGGCTAGATTAATTTTCCCCCCAGTTCTGAACCAATGCAGAGATATCTAGCTTTTTACAGGGAAGAAAGGAAATTTATTATTAGTAGTTTTAACTCTTTGCATTAAACACGGGAGTATGTTCTATAGAAATATTAACAAATAGGCAGAGCATTGAGGAGCATATTAGTATGAGAGATAGACACAAACATAAAAATCCATAATAATAAGTTCTTTATAAGGAGAGTTATGTGAGATCCCAGAGGAGTAATTAATTTTTTTCAGGTGGTGTTTGAAGAAGACGCCATAGAGAAAAAGCCATTTGATCTGAGTGTCAAACCCAAATGTTTACTGAGTCTTCCTGATCCTTGAGTTAAAGAGATTGGTTTGGGTCCCCAATTTTGTTCCCTTTGTAAGTCATAAACTCTCCTGGCATTTCCACAAGTTTCTGAACAAGGCAACTTGTCAAATTGTTTGAACTCGGAGCTCCAAGCCATCTCAGCATCACATGTGCGGTGCCCGTGGAGACTGCTCTGAGCGGTGGCCACCTGGGCATTCGTCTTTGCCCTCTGTCATTCACTCATATTCACATACGCTTTCTCACTCTCACATGCGCCCACTTTCATACGTAGAATATTCTAGTGAAAATCTGGGGGGGCTAAGGAGACATTTACAGCACAGTAATGCGAACTACCCCAAAATGAGCATTAGATGTTCTTGGTTATAAAAATCGCTCTGCCACTCAGCTGAGGATTATTCATGATGCTTCGTCCCACAGACTGTGCCAGCCTCAGATTTTTCCCTTCTACTTCTCCCCCTTTTTACATCTACTCCAGACCCCATTCCTCCCTGACGCCTTCAGGAACTTCCAAATCGCACTATTATATTTCTCAACAAAATTCTGTTCTCCCCGGCCCTTACTTCTAGACTCATCTCCATGTCCACCTTTGCTTATCCAAATTCATTAAGCAATATCCCCCACTTAGAATACATGTATGAGTTACAGAGTAATTATTATGCCATTTGATATACTAGAGTAAAAGATGTCCTAGTAAAAACGATGACTGAAAAATATTTTAAAATATTAATTAATCTGCTTTTCACCTACAGAAGAACTCATCAAATGCCTTCCCTTGGACCTTGGACTCGTCCTTTACCGAGCATTGATTCCTAGACATAACCCACTCCTGCTTTGGGCAACACTGCATTTTCAGAATGCAAAGGCATAACCTGATTCAGACCTAAGGAAAAAGGAAAGGTGCACGCGTGGATTGTGAGCACTCACACGCACACGCACGCTCACCCGTGGCTAGGTGAGACCCTGTATATAGTCGGGGCAAGGGGAGGGATGACGGGCACTCAGGTGTAGTCATCGGGCAGCTATTGCCTGAGCACGGAGCCCCTGCCACCAGTGCGGAGAGGCCTGAGGACTGACACCATCCACGCTCTGTTGCGGCAGTGAGCCCCCCACGCAGCGGCGGTGAGGTGCTCTGGAGGAGTATTTGCAATTGCCACCAATAAATCCACCAACGAGCACCCGGCTGCTGCTTATGCCCTGATGTTTTAACACCCCCACCATAGTTATCTTGTACAGACAACTATCTTCCAACAGCAGCACGATTTACAAACTCCAGAAACAGAGGCTGAGGCCCTAGACACCTAGGGTTGTGCAGGTGATGGGAAAGCAAAAAAGCCCCCAGCCAGCATCACCCCCAGGCCTCACGTTGCCCTTCCTCCTGCACACACACTTGGGGCTGACTATAGATGAACCAGGCCAAAGCACGCCTGGCGTTAGGACACTAGTGGGATATTTGAGAGTGGGGAGAGGGGCGCCGGGGAGGGAGGGAAAGCAGAGAGGAACCACACGGGTGCTGAGAGTTCTTGTACTGACACCAGCAGTGCCCTTGAGAAATCGATGGGAGCCTGAAGCCGAAGACGAAGAGCGCGCCTCCTGACCGGGCTGAGGATGGGGTGGGAGGCTGCTGCAGGATCGGGACTGTGGGGTCCCTCAGCAGCCGCGGCAGAAAAGGGGGAAGAGCTGGAACATCCAAGGAGGGCCGATCCTCCCTGCCTCCTTCACTTTCCTGTGGCTTCCCTCATTTTTACCAATTTCATCACGTGCCCATTTATTATCTCCCCGGCTGTCACCTGTAAAATATTTATTTTAATGCTTGACCGAATGTCTACCATGGGCCAGGATATGCTATACATTTTTGAGTGCCTTCTCATATATCTCGTTTGGTCTTCACTTTGACCATAGGACATTGATATTTTATTCCCATTTTGCAGATTAAAAAAAAACAGATCAAAGATGAATTGATTTGCTTAAGGTCACAGAGGTAATAAATGTCAGAACCATAATTTAAACCTGGTCTTCCCATCCCAAGTTCATGATTCTTTCCCCAGCAGCAATCTATTCCTAAAATATTGGATGTTAGAGATGATTTCATCAGGCATGACAGGTATATTCTAAATGATAGCCAACTGTAATTGTTCTAGGGAGCCCGGAATGTGTGCTGAGGAGGAGGTGGGCGCCGTGGTAGGCGCAGTGGGGGAGAGGACCGTGATTGATTCTTGATGTCTGCCACAGTACCTATGCCAGGTACTTTCCAACCCCAGCTGAGTGCTCTCCCCCCATTTTTACAGACAGGAACATTGATTCTGGGCAATTTTAAAAGAATTGCCCAAGGGCATGCAATATGGTGTTGGCAGAGCCACATAGTAAGCCTCCACCTTTCCTGACTTCATACCTGGCGCTCTTGGCCTAGCCCCGGCCCTTCCCCTGGAGCTGTCACGGGAAACCTGCCAAGTCACTCGTCCTCTCTGAGTCTCTCTTTGACCTTGTTTCTCTGTCTCAGATCAGATGTGCACATCCTCTGAGTGCAGCGCTTCGGAGAAGACTCCAACGTGAACTATTAGCTTGCTGTTGTCAGTAAGATTCCTCAGTCAAGGTTTCTGCTGAGGACTTGCTGAGAGGGACATGTTCCAAGTGATTGATGGGCACCAAGTTCTGGGGCTGGGACTGAATGAGCAAAGGCAGGGCAGTGAAGAAATCAGCAGAGCCAGCTCAGCATTTAGGAGCCGGCTGGTGCTAAATTTTCCTGAACGATTTTGATCTGCTCGGCTCAGAGCACCATGGAATGGTTCACCGGTGCAGGGAAAACGACCCGAGTGCTGTGTTTAAATTTAGGAGAAATAACCTGAAGACCATGGTCATTCGCCGAAATGGCATCCACTGAATAGCAAAGAGAATGGGCAGGTATGGAAAGTGGAGCGGAAATCTGAAAAACCTGCCCCAGAAAACGCCAGCAGAAAACCATCGCGTAGCAGCAGCTGACTCGCGAGCTACGTGAACCTGAATGAGATGACGCTCAGAAGTTACTTAGCGCCTGGCAAACAATTGCTCAAAGAACAAGAAACAATCACATTTATTTAATGAGAAAGGACTGTAGGGGTGTGTGTGTGTGTGTGTGCCGGCACTAATGCATGTATGTGCGTGTTGCCCTCTTCCATCATCTGTTTGACTAACTCGATTATCTTTGCATAGTAGACATACCTTCTCTAATTCTCTCTGTAGCTGTAAATGGAAAACAGACCCACTTTGAACTGCAAAGTCACATATTGCTTGCTTCTCACTAAACACAGGCATTTTATTAAATGTTCTGATGTTCATGAAATGTGATTAACGAGCATTATTAGGCTAGAGTTGCTGTTCATAAAACTGAGGCACAGAGAGGTTAAGTGATTGGCCCCATGTCACCCAGCTATTGAAAGGTTGGGCAGTGATGAGGTGCCCAGTCTTTCGGTCTCAATTAAGAGAGTTGTGCACTATCTCTTTCTATTAGGATTAAAATGTTTCTACTTCTCCCACCATTTGCCCCCTTCTTCTCTATTCCTTGCATTTTTTCTATTTCTTACTCGAATTTAATTAATAACTACTTAGGAAATTTCTTTTATGTATCCACCGTTGATCGCTAGACTATGAATATAAGGCTTTGCTCACATTAATGGCAAATGCTGGCAGTTGCTACTCCCAGCTTTTTCTGATGACAGGTTTTCTTCGAATGAACGTTGCTCCCTCCCATACCACAGGGAGGGCTGAGTCTATCCGACTCCAGGACTAAGTCCAGAATACCTAGGGTACTCACTGCCCTGCCAGGAATATGCTAGTGGGGATCGTGTGATCTCGCTCTGGCCAAGGAGGGGAGGTCGGTTTGGGCCTCATCAGAACGGGTTCTTTGCCGAGAAGATGCTCAGTTCCCTCTCCTAGGTGTTGGAGTATCTGGCTGAGGAGGTGTGTTTGCAGTCGCCTTGTCCCTGGGGGGAAGGCAGTGTCCTGGATTCCAGGACTGGGGCCTCTGGGTTTCCTGGTTTGCGAAGCAGTTTCCTATGAGTTGGGGTTTCCTCTAACTAGCTGCTGGAGGAACCTGAACTGAGAAGTGTCCTAGAGAAGCTTGTTATTATATGAGTTCTTGTGATTATAATATAGTGCATGGTTGTAAGCACAGGCCGTGGGCACAGACCCAGCCTGGAGCATCGTTCCTGCCCCTTGCTGGCTGTGCCGTGTGGGACAATGACTCAGTTTCTCTGTGACTGGGGTGCCTCTTTTCTCCGTCCCTGCTTTATTATCCTGACAGCACACGTCACCCTCCGACAGACTATGCATTTTATATATTCGGATGTATTTATTCTGTTCCTTTCCTTCATTTTTATTAGCTCCACGAAGGCAGGATTTTTTATCTGTGTTGCTTGCTTCCGAATTCACAGAGTCTGGCATATTGTATTGGATTAATAAATAGCTGCTTCATACATCAATAAATTAATTAATTAATAAGACAGAGTGGCAGCTATGCCATAGGATTGTTGCGATGATAAATTTGGTAACGTGTAACTATTTCTATACCTCCTGGCATATTACTATCAAAGCAAAGACAACCACTTCTCTGAGTACGGGCACAATGTCTGTAACTAGTTCTAATATAAACATCCACTGAAGGTCATCTGTCAGGTCAGCTGCCCTCCAGAGATAAGAAATGTGTGTGTGTTTGAGCTGCTAAATCGGGGGGTGATTTGTCGTGTAGTGTTAAATAGCCAGCAGACTCCCGGTCCCCCTTGCCTTCTCCATTTCTCTCTCCGTGCACTGTGCTCTCTTTTGTCATCCCCAGCTTCCCTTTTCCCAAATACTAATTTTCAGTCAACAAACATCTGCACGTGCCCCCTGCATGCAGGTGTGGTGTTGGATACTGGCGGACCTGTCAGGACCTGTCAGACCGGAGTCCTGTCAAACGCCACCTGCTTCAGGATGCTCCTGGGCTTCTGTGCGGCACGTGGGCCCCTTGGATGTCCCCAGCACTCTCGGGCTGAATTCCGAGCCGCGTGGCATTAAGTTTTAAGTTTTCTGACTGCCCTCTGGTTGTTTCATAATCAGGAACAGGAGACGAGGCTTCTAATATACAAGTATTCCTTCAAATAGTGTGGAGTTTCCAAATTTATGTGGGCCATCTCCTCACGTGAATCTGTTTGGTTATCTCCAAGCTCATGCTTCTCTTGCTGAAAGACAATCTCACGTGCCAATCATTACACATTTTGAATGTTTACTTGGTGCTATAATTTCACGCTTATTATCTAACACACGGTGGCCTGTAATGGAAGACACCATGGAGACAACCCTTTTATAGAAGGGAAAATAAGCTTAAATAACGTATCTAATGTAGGAATAGGAAAAAATAAAAATTGAAGCTGTGTAGTTCGATACCCAAGTTTGTATGCTCAGCCTAATTCCATTGGTGTCACATATACCTCAGTCCTTCATCCAAGTCACTTAATTCATTGAGTTTCAATTGTCTCATTTTTAAAATGGAAAGTGTCTACCTCGTTTTCGGCCCAGGATTGCTTTGAGGCTCAACACAGGATAATGCCTGTGAAAGAACTCTGGAAAGTACAGTTCATGATGTGAGGGTGAAGAACGTATTCATACGATCAGAAATCTGTTTTGTGCAATTTCTAAGAGCTAAGTGCTATTGCAAGAGCTGGGACACAGGGCTGAGACATCGCCTGCCCTAGTGGGGCTCATCTGCTGGGGAGGAGGTAGGCTCTCTAAACAAACAGGTAAGAAATAATCAGCAGTGTTAGAAAGTGACCCAGTATTGTAACAACATCAAAACATCCACGACCACGATGACAATATACAGATATGTGGGGAATCATCTTCCAGGTTTAAAAAAAAAATCTAAAAAGCACAGTCAGATGCCCCCAGGTGCGAGGATGTTGTTCATTGTGTCCTAGAATAGCAGAGACGTAAGTGGCTGTGTCAGAGTGAGCCGGAGCCAGAGTATTGGAAGTAAAGCTAGAGTTGGGGAGAAGACAGAGTCAGGTCCTATGAGTCATTGTAAGATCTTTGATTTTCACTCTGAGCGAGTGATAAGATGTCCATTGGAGTGCTGTTATCTCACTCACCGTTGAAAGAAATTCTCTGGATCCTGTGTCAAATGATGATGGGATCTTGGGTGGGTGAGAATAGTGCCTAGGAGAGAAGAGGTCAGGTTCTGGGCTCACTTTGAAGGTAGGGTGGACAGGATTTGCTCACAGGTAGGTGTGGAGCAAGCAAAAGGGGACTCAAGGATAGTCCAGGCATCTGGACTGAGAGGTCCAAAGGATGGAATTTGTATTTAAGGCTATGAGTGAGGCTGTGGGGAGCAGGCCTGGTGGTGGGGTCAAATTGGGATATGGATTGTGATTGATATGCCTGTTAGACATACATGTGGAGAGGCTTGGTAGAGTTGGATGTGTGGACTTGGCCCTCAGGAGAGACATTTGGATCACAGATGTGAATCTAGGTGTCATCGTTGTAAAGTGGAATTTAAAACACGGGCTGGATGGGATGGCCATGGAGGTGAGTTTAGACAGAGAAAAGAAGGAGCCCTTGGGCATCAGATGTTTAGAAATGAGAAATAAAAAGTCCCAGAAAAAGACACTGAGAGTGTTCAGTGATGTAGGAAAAAAACCCAAAGAGGATATACCTTGAAGTGAAGTAAAGAAAACATGTTTCAACACCGAGGAAGTGATAACTAAGTAAAATGTTGCTATTGAGTCAACTAAGATGAAAGCTACAAATAGATTATTGGATTTGGCAAGAGGGAGGTCAAGAGAACCTTGAAAAGACAGGTAGTGTTACCATTATTATCTAACTTAATGAGTGGAAAGAATGCTGGATTTGAAGACAGGGCACTTGGGTTCAAGTTTAAAAAAAAGAAAGGAGACTGAAAACACGAACGCTTTCCTTACAGGGTGATTACAATGATCAAACAATGTAATGAAGCTAAACACACTCTGTGCAACATGAAGAGACACACAAATGTCAACAAACATCAAGGTCATGGGGCCAGTGAGATCGTTAAGTATCTTTACTTTTACACTCTCAAAGACTGCTCAGCCACACACCCGCCCCCACCACACACAGACACAGTCACACAGGCACACACACAGGCACACGCACACACAGGCACACACACACACACAGGCACACACACAGGCACACAGGCACACACACAGGCACACAGGCACACACACAGGCACACAGGAGCACACACACACACAGGCACACAGGAACACAGGCACACAGGAGCACACACACAGGCACACAGGTGCACACACACAGGCACACAGACACACACACAGGCACACACACACACAGGCACACAGGCACACACACAGGCACACAGGAGCACACACACACACACACAGGCACACAGGAACACACACACAGGCACACAGGAACACACACAGGCACACACACAGGCACACAGGAACACACACAAAGGCACACAGGAACACAGGCACACAGGCACACACACAGGCACACAGGAACACACACAAAGGCACACAGGAATACACACACACACAGGCACACAGGAACACACACACAGGCACACACACACACACAGGCACACACACACACACAGACACACAGGAACACACACACAGGCACACAGAAACACACACAAAGGCACACAGGCACACACACACACAGGCACACAGGCACACACACACAGGCACACAGGAACACACACACAGACACACAGGAACACACACACAGGCACACAGAAACACACACAAAGGCACACAGGCACACACACACACAGGCACAAGGCATGCACACACACAGGCACACAGGAACACACACACACACAGGCACACAGGAACACACACACACAGGCACACAGGCACACACACACAGGCACACACACACAGGCACACACACACAGGCACACACACACACAGGCACACACGCACACACAGGCACACAGGCACACGGGGCACACAGATTCTCTCAACAATGCCTGATTGCGAATCGGTGTCATGAAGCTCTGGAAGCTTTAGGAGTTAAGCCAGCCTGTTGCAGCTCGGGTGCTGCTGACATTACCAGACGGCATTAATTTAATTCCACCCAGTTATGCTTTTAAATTTGATTTGAGAAATGTGTCATAAAGTGCTCCTGAGGAGCGCAGCGCCGCATCCCCAAGCAGGTGGGCGCCCGCCTCTCTGTGGGATCCTGGAAGGAAAGGGGCTGGATCAGGCTGAGCCCACGGACCTCAGGGAGCTTGCTTTCTGCTGAGATCTGGGGACGGGTTTGCTGATCCCCGAATGCTCGCGGTGGAAAGATCAGACGCAAAGCATCAGTCCCCGGGGAATAAAGAAAAGACTAGCAAAGACTAAAGAAAGTACTTGAAAAAATCTAGTTTTAACAAATAACAGGTATCGTAGGGAAAGACTTGCTTGTATATGAAAGTGAGTTTATTTTAAAGTACTTTAGCTCGCTTCTTATATTGGGTCAATAGAATTACTTTCTCATTTCCCTGCTGCGGCCTCAGTTTCTCTGTGCTCAGACGAGGTGGTAGACTAGGTCGGTTGTCCTCAAAGAGAGACAAAGCTTCCTCAGAGCGCATACACACGATCCACTGGTGCGAGGAAAGAACATTCTGGAACTTTTACTTCCATTTATTTCTAGTGCATCTTTTAAAATGTGTGTGCCTTGCCTTTTTGTAATGCACATAATATAACTACCAAGTCGATAAATAAGTCTATATTGTATGTGTAGCCTCTTTCCCCTCTCTATTTTTTTAGCTGATTAACTAACTGATTGATTTATGTATGCGGATAGAGACATGTAATCAAAATAATCTAGAGAATTCTTCCCTGATTGATCTCTAAGAACTTTTATAGCTCCCTTGTCTTTTTAAATGATTTTATGGTCTTGAAATGAGTTATTCTAATCATTGTGATTATCTTAACATAGTGAAATGGCAGTTTGACTATAAAATTGACTGCTCAGCTTTTGGTTTTCAATGATTGGGGAAAAAAGAAAATATAATTCCTTTTACCTGGAACTTAGTAAAAGCAGTGAGGGCTGTCTCCGTTTTTATGTCTAGAATATCTAAAGTGAAACCTCACAAGAGATCCCGAGTGGCATTTTAATTCGGTTCAAGATGTCTTACCTGATGTCCCAGGTCTGCCACTGATTTGCTGTGCAGTTTAGACTAGTCACTGCCCCTCTCTGGGCCTCACGGTTCTCTCTGCAGGTGTAGAAGTTCAGATTTCTCCTGGTGCAGGTCTCAGCTCAAAGCTGCCTCGCTCAGCCAGGTCTCCTTGACCCCTCCCTCAGGGATGCCTCTTTCCCTGAGGGCAGTAACTCTTTGTCATATGTACCATTTTACTGTCTTAGACATCAACAGAGTTAGCATGAAACTCTTAGGGTGTCAATTCAATATGGACCTTGATTACAAATTGGTTAATGAGTATTAACAATGCAAAGAATATTTAAGATTCATCATTGTGCAAAAAAACTTGAAATTCCCTGAAATCTTAATGCTCATAAATTAAAGAAATTTGATACTCGTTTCCCTAAAATGATATCAATGTTAAATATTTACACACTAATTGTCAATAATGTGAAGCAGAGTGGAACTTTTCAATGTGTCAACTAAGAAAAAATAGTGCTGGGGGGGAAAAAACCTGAATTAACTGTAGAAATAATATAACAACATCATCATATGAAAATATACAAAATATACAGGTAAAATATAGACAACATTATAGAGGTATGTGGTATGCAGGTTATAAGGAAAAATAATGTTGTTTATCTGGTTCATGTGAAATATATGTCAATATTTCAGCATTGTAAACAGATTAGCATTGTAATTTGTTATGATTTCTTTCTAGTTTTAAATGAAGATTTACTTTCATGTTTAAGCTTTTATCCATTATTTCTATATTCTTTTCTTAAGGGGTCCAAAGATTTTATAGGTTATGGGGTCTGCGCTGGCAGGGAACTTGTGTTTTCCCTTAAAGCCTGTATTCCCAGTTTTTAGAACCTAGAGAGAGTCAACAGATGTTTGGAAGAATCACACAGTTGCTCCAAGAGTCCCTTTTCAACCTGATTTGTTGTTGGTCTTGAGAACTCTATTGTAGAAACTTTGACCTTTATTTCTTAGAGGCCCCTGCAAACTGCCCCAGGGAGACGGGCTCCTGGTGAGGATTACAGAGTCCACTTCTAACAAGCACCTCGGTGCCTTCACGGGCCAGAGTCAGAGACCCTCTGCAGTGGGCTCTGTGGACCCCACGGCCACTGGGCACACACAGAAAGCTGCTCGGGCTTATCTGTGCTTACTGGCTGCCACACAGTTAGGGCCTCTCTGTGGGTAGCAGGCCCCTAAGGACCCGGCCCCTACAGTAGGTCAGGCCACGTACAGATTCCCTATATTCCTGGCACTGTCCCCTACCACTGTCCTTGCCCCCTCCCCTCGAGTCTAGCTTGCCTCCTTTGCCCCGTAACAAGGAGATCACAAACACCTTGTCCTGGGTTGATAACACTGACACCCTACGCACCTATATTCTGCGCCAATATTTGGCAGTTTATTCAGGAGATCCATAGGGACAGCTTGTCATTCATCTGTAGGAAACAAACAAACAAACAAAAACACAGAAACAAAAACAAAATGACAAAAAGTAAAGCAAAACAAAATACTTAAAAACTTTTTTTCTCACCCAGCCAGTGTTGCTCAGTGGTTGAGCGTCAGCCCAGGAACCAAGAGGTCAGGGTTCGATTCCCGGTCAGGGCACGTGCCTGGGCTGTGGGCTCGACCCCCAGGAGGGGGCGTGCGGGAGGCAGCCGATCATGATGTTTCTCTCTCATCGATGTTCTATCTTGTTCTCGTTTAAGAAAGTCAGGGCAATACTTTATAATCTGATTTGTATTTATACTTCCCTTTCCTCTCAAGAAAATCCCGTCTTTGACTGCACATGCGCCGCATGCTGTCCCCGCCCTGCCATCCAAGAACTCCTTGAGAATTCTTTGCAGTTCACTCTTTCTCTCTCCATCTCGGTCCTTCCGACGCCAGGGGAGTCGCATCTTCCCTGCGGCCTGCAGCCTCACCTAGCGCAGCATAAGGTGGTCGGCTCTGCAGGCCCACAAGCTGACCTGGGCTTAGCAAATGACCTGCGGCCCCAGGGTGCCTGGGGGATGCCAGGTGACCGCAGCTGCGCCTGTGGACAGGGGGCCCGGCAGTAGCCAGCTGACCCACAGCTCAGAACCAGATTCGGGCTCCGGAATACTAAGGAAGAAGAAACGGTAGCCACTGACTGCGACCACGAGGGAGCCAGCTGTTAACACCGATAACCCCCGAGGGAACCTGGGCACCCTCTTTGAGCCACCTGCAGGAAACTCCCTGACTCTCCCCAAATCAGAGAAGCAGCTCTAGTCCTATGAAAAGTGCTCCCTCATTTTGTGCTTCTAACCTATGCCTAAAATTTTTAAAAAAGCAGAAATCTTGTTTCAAAATTCATTTTCCCAGTGCATTAATTAGGACTTATAGAGCTCTGTAATCCCTTTAGACAGCACAGGCATCTACGAAGTCCTGTGCGGGGAAGCAATTCCCCAGGAGGGTGCTCCAGCTCCTTCTGGAAGTCGCCCCTGAATGATAAATGGTGTAAGGCTCTTGCACGAGTCACACTCAGGAACTGGGATTTTAGGGACTCTCCCCCTTTTTCCTTTATCTCCAGCCCTTCCCCCTCCCTCCCTCTCTCCTTCCCTCTCTCCCTTCTCCCCTCCCTCTTTCCCTCCCTCTCTCCCTTTCCCCATCCCTCTCTCCTTCCCTCTCTCCCTCTCTCTCTCCCTCCCTCCCTCCCTCTCTCTCTCCCTCTCTCCCTCCCTCCCTCTCTCTTTCTCTCTCTTTCTCTCTTCGCAGTGAATTCCTCAGTGACTATTTCTTCTTTCCTCTCTCTTTTCCATTGCATTTCAATGCATTGGTTTTAAAAGGAGAATTTTCAAACTAAGTATTAAAACTCCAGGGCACCACATCTCCAAAATCTATAAAACGATAAGAAGATAAGAGGCCAAGCCCGCTGAAAGCTTATCTCCTGGTGCCTGTGAAACTTGCAGGCTGGGCTATAATACCCCTAAGCCAAAGCAATCTGCCCCCTCCCCTCCCCGCCCCGCCCCTCCCCGCCTGGCTAAGGCAGGCAGATAAACCTAGCACTAAAATTCCCCACACTTTGGCAAATTAGTACCCAGGAGGCTGCTGACTCAATCAGGGCTTGTTTTACTTACAGTGTAGCACTGAGAAGAGGCCATAAACTCCAGCCTGACAGATCCGTAATGCTCATTTCAATATGCTTTCCCTGTGTGCGGCCTTGCTGATGAACTTTCATATTCCGCCAACAAAACATAGCAAACATATTAACGATGTGTGGTAAATTGCCACTGGATGCACTGGGTCCTTATGACGGAAATAGTTGTGGGTAAATGAGATTGTCTGGCTGCCTGGTACCATGTTGGGGGTCCGAGATGATGCACAAAGGATGTGGGCAGAGGAAGAGGGGGCGGTCTGCTATAGGGGTACACGGACGCCCTTCCCCAGGGCAGGTGGAGCACAGGCAGGCTAAAACAACAGACTGCCAGAGCCGTAAGAGACCATGGATAGTGTCTAGTTAAATGCTTTAACCTGAGCTCCATTAAAATCAAGACCCAGAGAGGGAATGTGAGAAGCCCAAAGCTGCACAGCAAGTCCGTGGTTTGAGAATCACAACCCAGTGCTCTTGTGACGGGTGGATGGGTGAGTTTCTATATTTCTGGGAACATACTTGATTTATATAAATGTTGTTTGTCTTTAAGCCAATTACATAGAGCCATTCCCAAAGATAACCACGGGAAAGATTTAGACAATTCCCCTGAAAGCTGTCAGCAGTTGGAAGGACCCTAGCTGCAACCCATATTTCTGTCTGGCCATATTTTGGGGGACCCCAACCTGATAATTGCCCAGCCAAGTTTTCAGGACAGAAAAACAATGGGTATCTGAAAGCAAATTTGAAAGTTGCAGTTCAAAGGTCTAATTCTTACAATTTTTTTTTCCTGCCACTCTAAATTTGGAAAGGAAGGGACAATTTGAGATTGTCCCTTCCTCTCTCAGCTGGGCACCACGCACAAAGATTTAGGGGAGCTGACTTTGGTAAGAACTCTCACCCTTCATCTTCTGCCAGTTTCCCCAGAATCTGTCTACATGCTCTGGAGCAAGTGGGGTGTCCCAGCAGGTCTTGTCCTAGTCACCAGGAACTGGAAAAGAGGAAAAATAATGTTTCCTCTACTTTTTATGCTCAGTGTCTGGCTGTGACCCCCTTTCCTTGAGGGCACGTGGTAAGTAAATAAGCTTATGTAAGATGGTTAAAAGCTCTCACTGTGGCCATTGTAATTCAAGGTTGTCTGAACCAGGTTAACCTACTTGTTCAGCCTTAAAACAACATTTTATTCACCTGAGGCCTCTCACTGGACCCCGTTCAGATTAAGTTGGATCCAGTGCAGTTTCTAAGTTGGCCCCAGGCAGACACGGACCAGTTCTGTTTTTCAGTTGGACTCTGGCTTATTTCCAGACCCAGTTCGACTCAGGCATGTTTCCGGACCCAGTTCCACACTGGCTGTTTTGGGGGCCAATCCGGAAAAAGAAATGCTCAGTTAAAGTCTGCAAAGCTGTGGAGCTGGGACCCAGGAGAGACTTCCCGACTCCGTCCCCAGGCCGAGAGAGCAGCGAGCTCCAGGGCCCCGCAGGTATCTGTGCCTTGTCCTTGGCTGCTGGGGGCTGTCGGGGCTCCTTGGGTTCCCTCTTTGATCACCAGGGCTGGTCAAAGATAAGCTGAGACGTATTACAATTTTCAAGAGTTTATTTCAGCAAATTTCAATTTGAATCCAGCAGCATCCAATGTAGCAGATTGAAAGGAGCTCTGCAGAGCTGTAGGAAATGAGACTCTACAGGCAGAAGTGAGGAGGAAAGGTTGCACTGCAGGTCCTCAAATGACGTCGTTTCCTTCAAGGTTGATGAGAAAAGAAACCCGATTCCCAGTCGGGCCACTGTGTGGAGTTGGCATGTTCTCCCCACGTCTGCGTGGTTTTCTCTGGGGACTGGTTTCCTCCCAGGTCCCAAAGCGGCACACTGAGGGGAACTGGTGCATCTGCACTGTCCCATCTCAGTGCATGTGGGTGGGTGTGAGTGGCCCTGCACAGAAGGGCGTCCTCTCCAGGGTGGGTTCCGCCTGGCACCCTGAGCTGCTAAGATGGGCTCCAGCCACCCAGGACCCTGACCTGGAATAAGTGGGTTGGAAAATGATGTTCTTTTGTTCTTAATGATCTCTCTGAAATGTATGGATAGCTCACATTTATTTCAGTGTTTAATACTGGAAGTATTTAGGGGTCTTTCTTTAGAAGTCTGATGTCTGTATGGCCAGAAATAGGCCGTAGCAACCGCCTTCTGGTTTGTATCAGTTAGCTTGTGGTAGGATTAATTCTGTTGGAGCTGTTTTGCTTGAAGTTGTGGTTCCAAGAACCTATTGATGAGGGTAAGTGAGGGCTTACTGTGCAAGGCAAAAAAAGGGACTGGTTGCTGCAGTTGGATCCTTAAGGGGGTGATGGGCCAGCAGGCACGTTACCCAACAGCTGGCTATGATTCTGTTTCTGGGAGAGCTGAAAGCTTCAGTAGGTTAAGTCTCTGTTTGGTGACTTGGAACTTAGCATAAATTACTCTATTTTGGGCCTGTTATCCTGTTTTTAACCCTTCCTTCCTCCCTTCCTTCTCTCCCTTCCTTCCTCCCTCACACTGCTCCTTTCTTCAACAAATATCTACTTGCACTTTTCAATATCTCAGGCACTTTCCAAGCCCCAAGAGTATAGCAAAGACAGATGTGATTCCTAACCTTCTGTGTAATGCACTCACTTAATTGTAACACAGGGAGACACCCAATGATGGGGAAGTGAAGGCTATTACGGAAGCCCAGAGAGGGGCACAGAGTGGAGCCTGGGGGGCGGGGGGACATGAGAGACAGGGCTCTCGCTGTAGGGACTGCCAAGGTGACAGCAGCAAACCAGAGACGGGGTGAGAGTAGGGGTGGGGGAGGTTTCAAGAAGGAAGGGCTAGAGATGAAATAGAAACTCAGTGTGGGGAACACCAACTGTGTGCTGTCAAATTAATTAAGATAAACGAGCTCAGAGAGGTAGAAGGGAGCGATAAGATGAAGCCATATAATGGGTTTGGAATTTATTTTATGGGCAAAGACAATTGAGAGTCATTGTAGGGACACTGACATGGCTGAACTTGTCTTTGGGGGAGAAATTACATGACTGCTGCAAATACAGAGACCACTGATAGTCACAATATTTTATTGATCTCATTATACTATTTTTAAAAATAAATAAAAGAATAAAAACAGTGGAAAATGAAATAGTTTCAAGGGTACTTTCTAAGAGCAAGTTGTAAAACCCAAAATTAATCATCTCAGTGGCACCGTAAGAAGAGTTGCATGTGTGTAGTGTGATAGAATCATGTAGGTTTTGATGGAAATTCAAAACTTTGCATGTAGCAGTTGCACAGTGTACCTTTGGGATCACGGCATTCACTTTACACCAGATCAGCACTCTGTATGTGTGGAACTTAGTGCTAGCCCCAGTCTCTTCCTTCATAAAGTTTTTATCTTATGGGAGGAAAAATAATTAGTAATGACTGGAGAGAAAGACGTGTCTTCACAGCCAGAATGGCTTAGAAACCTGCAGAGAGGACGAGTACCCTGTTCACGCCTAAATTTTGAGCAATGTCAACTTTCACAGTAGCCAGAAAGTTTTGGGCGGATGTGAAGTCTCAGGACAAAATGTAAGACCTGGACCATTAACTGGGCTGGAAAGTAGTCACTACACACTTAGGTACTGAGAATGAGGGATCTATGACGCTATTCTTTTAGAAGTCAGTGTTTTATAAGTGTTACAAAGTTTGTCATTAGGATAGCCTCCTTGGTTGATGTTAGATGAGATTTGAATTAAGCTATAATATGTAAATGGGCTAATTAAGAGAGTTTTAGATCTCGTGTTGGATCAGGAGGTGGGTAAAAAGGAACGAACACAACTGTTGAGGGAAGAGACTACAGTGTCGCAATAGGTGAGGGAAGATTTCTAGAAATAACTCAGAGAAGATCAGTTAAGAGCATACTGTATGGTCACGGGTTTAGCAATGATGCCTCGGTCATTGACTCAGTCATCTAACAAGTCAAATATACTTGCTGACTACCTACTCTGTGCCTGATGCGTAATTTTGAGTATGAACATAAACAGCGTTCCCACTTTCCACTTTCATGGAATTTTCAGCCTAGTGAGAGAGACAAATGATGAAAGAATAAGTAATAAAAGACATAATTGCAGAAGAAAATATAAAAGACCAGGATGCAGATGGAAACTGAAGGGAGGGGCCTGTGGCAGGCATGAGGATCACCACCTAGATTTCCAGATGGCGGCATTGCTACCCTCTGATGTTCACCACCCCATCTGCACCAAGGCCACCCTTCCTGGGGGCTATTCCCAGTCACTGACGGAGCTTGGTAGGGACACTATGGTTTGGGAGCTGTTTGAATTCTCCACCATTCAGCTCGGTAGCAAAGACTCCCTAAGGCCATACCAACTTTTCCTTCCAACGGCACCTTCAGTTGCTTTTACCCAGCCCTCTTTCTTTCCCTCGCTGGGCTCCTTGCAGAGTCAGAGTCGCATTAGTGCAATAGCTCCCCACACTCTCCTGAAGACCCCTCCCCATTGTCTCTCCAAGCATTTCTCCTGATGAGCTTCTTGCATGTCTCATTCTCTCTTGGCATCTGCTCCTTAGAGGCCTCAGCCTCACACAGGGTCCTTTAATTGAGGCGGAGTGGAAGGTCTCTAAGAGGAAATAATATTAACACACACACACAGACTAAATGATGATAAGGATGCTGTGGGAAGGTCCAAGGAAAGCACAGTCCAAGCACAGGGAGGAGCTAGTGCAAACGCCTTGAGAAGACGTGCCCGAGTGGCAGAAAGGAGGCCGGGGTGGCCGGAGGATCACCGGAGTGGGGAGGGTGATATCAGCCGAAAGCATCTCGGGGGGGCAGATATGAACAGAAGGCCGCAGCATCCTCTGCTGTCTGGAAGCAAAGCCCTGTGTGGAGTCAGATGCCGGTTCTTACTGTATTTCGCTTTAGAATTCTAGAAATTAAGAATGACAAATCTGACCGGAGGAAAGACAGGTGACTGACAGATCACCGAGTGCCCTCATCACTCTGTTCATTCACTGGAAAGCCGAGCCTCACCTCTGGGGCTGTGGTTCTGGGCTATGGCCTTAGTGTCACTGTCCCTCCCCCTCTGCCCCAGTCTGTCATTTAAGCAGCCTTTGATTAATAGCGGGAATTGGAGATTAGCACAAACAAGGTAAAGCTGTAATTTCAGGACTCCTTGTACATCGCAAGGTAGATAAATAAACGCAGGACCTGTTTCCTCCTCTACCTGTTCTGGACCTTAAATGGCTGAGCATCAAATGCACCTGCTGCACCATCAGTCGGGGAGATGGAGCACGATGGGGGGGGGGGGGGGCAGTGTCTCCAAATCTGTATTTGCATGTACTCAGGTCTTTATATTTTTGCAATAGGAAGACATCTTTCCTCTTATTATAGTCAAGACTTGATTTCCTCTTCTGTAAAATGAAGCAGCAATAATGCCAGACACACTTCTCTGGCAACACAGTTATTGGGATATCCGATAGAGCTTAAATAAGAGATTACATTGCAAATGCTTCCCATCCCCCTTTCTCTAACTCTAAAACTCCAAAAGGAAAATACCTTTTCCCCACTCATTTCCTTACATATTTCTAGCCCCGATGGTGAACTTTGTGTTTGGCAGCCCTTTTTCTGGTAATACTTCCAGGCATTTATGATGAAGTTGGATTGGAGTGAGTTAAACTTTACCTTGGACAGGGGTAAAATAGAGGAAGAAAAGTGGGTAAGAAAGCTGAGACCTTTGTAAGCTGGAAGAAAGAATATCCATCCCTTTCGATCTGCTCTCAAGTCCTTCAGGAAATCCTTTAAATTACATAATTACCTATTATTGCTGCAGTCTATTTCTTTTAATGCAATGCTATTGTCAAGATCGTATCGTGTCAAGATGCAAATTCAAGTTTTATGAGTTACAAATAAAATTATAAAACAGATGGGGAATTATTTTAGTATTAGAAGAACGAAAGCCATTGCTATATTGGGGAACCAGTATGTTCGATGGTAAATTTAGACTTTAGATCAGATAACAAGTTCAACTCCTAGCCCATCCACTTTATCTGGAGACTGGGCCACCAGTTTCCTCATAAAAGATAAAATAATACAAAATCTGACTACTTCCTATGTTTTAAAGATCATAACTTAATATGTGAGTTGCTTTGAAACTATAATTCATTGTGCTAATGTGAGGTATACGTATAAACACATACGTAAAACCCTTGGAATATTCTAACTCTTGACACATTTCTTAAAGAGTTAAATAATGTTTTGTGCTCTCCAGTGCTAGTTTTGTTTATTTTCTAATCTTTGTTATATATTCAAAACTACTTATGATGTTGATAATAAATGACCAGCATTTGCAACCCCCGCCCCCACATCTAGAGCTGCTATTCACATATTCACATGTCCAATATCTTTTATTTTATAGTTACAAGAGAAAAAACAACAATCCAATTAAGAAAAGATTGGAAGAGATTCATGGGGGGAAAAACAACACAAAAGTTGGGAAGTAATGAAAAGATGGGTGTCCCCCTAGGCCTTGGGCTACTCTGAGCACAAAGTATTAATTATTTGGATAGCAGGTGCTATAGCCTGAGTGTTTGTGTCCCCTCAAAATCCTAATGAAATCCTAATGCCCAATGTGATTGTTTTAGGAGATAGGACCTTTGGGAGGTGATTATGTCATGAGAGTGGAGTCCTTAGGAGTGAGTTTAGTGCTCTTATAAAAGACACTCCAGAGAGTCCCCTAGCTCCTTCCACTATGTGAGGATACAATGATAATTCTGTGACCCTGAAGCGGGCACCCTGATTTTGGACTTCAGCCTTCAGAACTATAAAAATAATATGTTTCTGTTGTTTATAAGCCACCCCAGTCTGTGGCATTTTGTTATAGCAGCCTGAACAGATTGAGAGACCAGGAGCCAAAATTCGATGCAGAACTTGGAATAAAGAGCTCCATTCTCCCATTCCTTGTCCTTTAATATCTGCCCTCCACTCATCACGACAGCAGAACCAACATTCTTTCAGCAACACAAGGACTGGTAGATTTGGGAGCATGTCGAGACACTGCCCTTGGCAAGAACACCGGCACCCCTTTGGTGGAAGATAGTAGATGGTCTGAAAACTCAGGATTTTTTCCCTCAACCTGTCAGCTAAGGCTCAAGGTGTTACATCAGTTGGCCATAGGGCAGTAGAAATCCCAATGGTGAAAAATTTTCCAGTCTCTACTTTAATTACATGTACTGAGTTTGGGAGCCACAGGGATTCACCATAGAAATAGTCATCTACGATGGCTGTTGCTCCAAAGATGTATCTTCATGTGTTTGAATTCCCCATGTCAGTGGTTCTAGACAGAGTTGGGGCACCTAGATGGCGAGGGTGCCTTCCAATGTCTGCGATTTCCTGGGAGTTCAAGGTCCTGTCTAAGGTCACCTCTCTTCTGCCTGCCGGTGTGAGGACTCCCGGCAACCCTTCGTCCTTGATCAGAGGTTGGATCACCGTCTCCCTCATTCCCTCAGCGCAGGGCACAGGACTCTGAGGCAGTCTGACATGCGAGTTGCCAAGGTTCCAAATGGCCTCTCTCTGTGGACTCCGAGTCTTCACACGTTCTGGGCTGGAAATGCCTCTCCTTTGCAAGTGCAGATGCCAAAGACTCAGTTTTCTGCCAACTTAGTTAACAAGCACTTATTGATCACTTACCAAGTACAGAGTGCCAAATAAAATGTATTGGGAGATGCAAAAGAAAGACCAAACATGGTACCCGCAGAAGTACGGACAGTAATGGGAGCAGAAATCACTCTTGGAGCAAAAGTAGGATGGTTATCATTTAAAGCATGCAAATACCAAATGATTTATTATATTTCATTATAATGCTGTGCCATTTCTAATGATGGGACCAAAGGGAATTGCAGCACCTAATGGTTTCTAAATGCTGCTCTGGGCATAGAAAACACCCAACACAGAGGCACTGAAGCCAAGGACAAAACATAACCTGTAGTAAAACCAACGTAGGCTTGACCACAGCAAACAAATGTACTTCTCTGAACTGTGGGCAGAGGAATTCAGTCTCAAATCATCCACGGCTCAGACTTTAATTTTAATGGCTCCCCATGCACATCTTCTAGGAAGAAAATCATAGTTTTATTTTACACATTCAGGATTAGGGGCATATCTAGAAAAAGTCCAAAATGTTTACTGAAGTTCTTATGTAGAATATATATATGGGAGCAACGGAGTATATAAGTGATCGGGGCAGCATTGACCAAAGGCAGCTAATTAGAAAAAGTATGTTTTGAGTTCCTTCTTGTAAGTAGTGAAGGGTATATGATAACCCAAAGTTGGGAGGGCGTTCCAGGAAATGTTCCATCAAGTCTGGGTTGCCCTTCAGGCTAATTGTCGACAGGGCAGGGTTAGCAGTTTTAAATATGGAGGCAATACAAATTGCCTGTAAAATATGTATATTTGGCATATGAAGGAAGACTTTGCATGTTTGATATTTCCTAATTAATCATATTTACAAAACTAAATAGTTGTTCAGAAATTAATGCTGGTTCCAAAGTAATTTAGGATGACAAAGTGAGAGCTGTTTAATGAATAGATATGAAATTGTTCTGATCTCTCCTGAGAGAACAGGGGAGAGAGAGGCTGTTTCTCAACAATCATAAATAACTGCTGTCATTTATGTCGAAAACTGAATTGGACCTTCAAAGTAAAGGAGAAGCAGTGAGGCAAAATGGTGAGGGAGAGGAAGGAAAGTGGAGAGAGAAAAGGAAGGTGTTGTAGAGAAGCCATAAATGGAGGATAAGAGTATAGGGACCAAAAAGGGGGTGAGGTGAGATAGTGCAGAGGTAATGACTCCTTTAGAAATAAGCTCTGAGAAAGACCCTTGGTCAGAGGAGTTATGAGCTAAACAGAGCTGCCTCCTCTAGAGAATTCACAGGTGACATTGAGGAGGGGTTGGGGGTGTTGGAAAATGACATGGAAGCTATGAAATTGAGAGGCACATCTAAGCCATTCATACTCTTCCTCCTTTCAAATTTTTCAATCAAATAATCCATTCCTACCACTATGGGGAGACTGAGGCAGAGGCTGAGAGAGAGGTGCTACTAGTCCTCCATGCAGAGATCCAACACCAAGACAATGAAGGCTTTCTTTGGAAAACTCAAGAGAACGCAAGAGAAAAGTTGATTAGGAGCAATCATAGAATTTGGTAAAATAGCGGGATATAAAATCAAGTAATAGGAATCAATAGTCATGTCATATACAAATAGTAGTTTTAATGAGAGAGGAAACTCCATTTATAATAACAACAAAATAGAAAAAAAAATACCCAGACATAAACTTAACAAAATTTGTAAAACTTATATCTAGAAGCTTTTATGCCTATTTAAAATATACAAAAGTAGAGTAAACCAATGGAAATCAATAGCATCAGTGAAGCAATATGGTAAAATCTGGACAATTGTCGAATATGGGTGAAGAATATATGAAGCCTCATTGCATACTATCCTCTCTCCTTTTTTATGTTTGAAAAGTTTATACTAAAGCAACTTAAAACATGTTTTTAAAAAATACTCTCTCTAGCAACTGTCTTGCCATGACTTCTAGATCATGGCTTCATCACCTTCACTCACTGTTTGCTGTCTTGGTTTGAGTTGGAAGGGAATGGGAACAAGGGCCAGGCACGAAGAAGTCTAGGTATTACTGACACAGGTGTGAGAAGTTAAAGTGAAAGCTGGGACGCAAGAACATTTCAGGTTGTCACCTTTCCAGTCTTAGGTTCTGTCCTTTGTTCTTCTATAAATTAATTTAGCTAAGTGCCTGCTGCAGAATGCTCAGCACAGACAGGGGGCATATGGAGTCTACACCCCATGCTAGATCATGAGGCAGATATTGAGGCCTAGGCATCTTCCTCGACTCCCCCTCGCACACCCAACTGTCCCTAGGTCAATCCCACTTTCAAAAGACTTTAATTTAGTCAGTATCTCCATTTTTAACATCCATGTTCTTGCCCATGCCATCATTATCACTCACCTGGATCACTTCAAATGCCTCCAAGGTGGTCTTTTTACCTCCACTGTCAGTTTCCAATCCCAGTCCCATCCCCATAATCTCTGATCTTTCTGAAGGCAGGAGAATCTTTCAAAATACAAATGGGATCACCCTCTTCCTCTGCTTTGCTGAACATCCAAGGGCACTCCATTGCCCTCCTATATAAACTTCAAGCACCTTATGATGGGCTTGCATAACCTGGCCCCTGCTCAATTCTAATTGAGAAGTTTTAACTCTAATAGCTTTTAACTCTAAAAGCTTCCCCTTCCCCTTGCAATCTGTACTCAAGCCATGATCAACTTGTCTCATTTCCTTGAATACTGAAGGCCTTGTTTCCCTTCCAGGCTTTTGCACTCTGTTTCCTCCTCTGGGGACACATATCTCCTTCTCCCTCTACCTTTGTCTAGGTTCTACTGAGCTCCATTATTTCATTTTAAAAGCATCCCTTGCCCCAGAGCTGGGTTGTGTCTCTGTAATATTTTCATATTTCGCCCTGTCACTTCTCTTTTTGCTTTGTCTTTACCTTTCTACACTCTCATGTCCTTCAGTGAGTTTCGAAGTAACAGATTCTGTACGGTCCATTCATCATCACAGGTCAGAATTTAGCACAGTGTCTGGCACACAGTAAGAAATTAACACTATACATGGATTTAATGCATTTCAACCAGCATTGGGAAAGTCCTCTCATGTCTTGTAGATAAGCAAAGACTTTGCATCTAGAGTAATAGCTTGTTTAGTGGATGTCCCTTAAGGAAAGAACTGTCTAGAAGTAAATGTACCCAAAATGCTAAAGATTATTGCAACTGGTGGTGACTTCAAACATGTCCCAGATGTGGGAAATCATTATCTTATGAGTTAATGAGCTGTGGTTTATGGCACAGTTAAAATAGCATGTTACCTGCGGGGGAGGGATGGGATACTTGTAAAACAACACAGAGACGCCAGTCGGTTGGCTCATTCATCTCATTACCACAAGAGTCAATTGGATAAATAGAAGAAACGGGGGCTTAGGCTTTGGAGTCACACAGACCCAGGTTCAAACCCCATGTTTGATATACAGGGTGGGGCAAAAGTAGGTTTACAATTATTTGTATGGAAAATAATACAATAATAAATAAATGATAATACAAGAATAAGCTGTGTTTTGTATACTCACAACTGGAAACCTACTTTTGCCCTGCCCTGTATATCCCTGGAGAAACCTCAGCTAAGTTGTTTCAACTTGCTCAGTCTCCGTTTCCTCATATGTAAATAGGAATGAAAAGAATTTCCTCGAACAACTAGAGAAATATGCCTGTATCGCCTAAAATAGCATTTGACACATCGAATTTTTAAAGTAAATAAATATTGTAAATGAAACTGGAGTCAAGTGATGGAGCACAGCTTATTTTTTATTCAAGACGTTTTTATCAAGTATGTGTTCTGTAAAGGGCACTTGACTCGACTGGCATACAAAAACAACTGTGTAATCCACGCTCAGGAAGCTCAGGCTAAAAAGGATGACAGAAACGGTGACCTGGTAATGGGACACAGTGCAGAAAGTGTATCGAAAGAATCGGAAAGCTCAACAATGGCAAATGCTGCCGGGGATGTGAGGGTGTGAAGCTCCATGCGCTGCTGGGCCTGGAGTAGATGGGGAGGGCGCCCTGGAGAACATGCCACTTGTATCTGGTCACATTAAATGCTGGAATACTCTTGTCCTGCAAGTCTTCTCTGGTGTATGTTCAAGAAAAATGATCATGCACATGGGATGAGTCAGAGGGTGTTCATGGCAGGGTCCGCTGGAAGGAGTGGAAGAGCCTCTACGGGGGGCACTAGGTGGGTAAATGGTGGCAGCTGTGCATTTTAGCTGCCAGAAGGTCATATGAAGGAGCATCCTTGCTGTGCAATAGCCACGTGGGTGCGCCTGGAAAACAGAAGAAACAGAATGAGAAATACAACAAATTTTCATTTATATACATTAAAATGTATGAACCACAGAATGACAACATACATATAAGAACTCATATAAACAAGTGTCCTGGTTCAACACATTAGACTAGTTGCCTGTGATGCAGGGAAGGAAATGGAGATTCTGGGAGTAAAATAAATAAAATAAGAGTGGGTCCTTGTAAGGACAAACCATAGAAATGTGTCATGAGCTGAGGAGGAGTACGTGTTAGCCAACCGTATCCACTGAGGGGAAAGAGTGCTGAAGAACACATAATTTTTCTTAGGGTGGAGAGGAAAATGCCACAGGACAGCACTCATTCTTTTAACAAATATTTAGTTTTGTGTTCAGCATTATTTGCTAAGAGAAAACAAAGCACAAAATAATCCAAATCCTCAAACCTAATGGAGCAGAAAAATTTTTAGTGGGGAGACAGATAGTAAAGAAGTGTGCAAGTTAATACCCATGCGATTTCATGAGCAGAGCCGCTGTGAAGAAAGATGGAGCAAGGTCAGGAGTTAGGAGGCCAAGGAAGGTCTGTCTGAAAAAGTGACATGTGAGGAGAGAGATAAATAAATCCAGGGAGAGACACATTTGAAAATCCAGACAGCGCATAAAGGAGTCATTGTATCAATTCCAACGTGGAGGCGCAGGCCAGGCAATGCTTGGATGTCGGCTGGGTGTCCTGCAGTTCAACTCAATTCTGACACTGTCTGTCCTGAGATAGCGCCAGATCCCGCAGGTTAAGGGGTCAGTCCCACAAGACTGTCCCAGCCCCTCAGACACCAGTCAAAACCCATATTCTTACCTGTACTTTTGACAGACTGGTTATAAATCAAAGGTTCCCACAACCTCCTCCTCAAGTTTCATTAATTTGCTAGAGTATCTCACAGAACTCAAAGAAAGATTTTACTTGTTAGATGACTAGTTTATCATAAGAGGATGTAACAGGAGCAACCAGATGGAAGAGATGCACAGAGCAAGGTGTGGGAAAAGAGCTCAGGGCCCTTTTCTCTCTGGGGGTGCCGCTCTGTCCCGATACCCACATGCTCGCCAACCTGGAAGCTCGCCAAACCCAGTCCTTTTGGGTTTACAGAGACTTCATGACTTAGCATGATTAAGTAAATCGCTGACCATTGGGGGTCGATTGACCCTCCAGTCCCTCTTCCCTCCTTGGAGGTCAAGGAGTAGAACTGAAATGTAATCACATGGTGGACCCCGGTGGCAACCAGGCCCCCATCCTTTGGTGTTTCCCACAATTGTTGAACCCTGTGAACACTTAGGAAACTCTAAGGGATTCAGGGCTCTGTGCTAGAAGCTGGGACAGAGAACAAATGTATGTATTTCTTATTGTAAATCACAGTATCCCGGGGAATAAATTCAAGACTGATAAGTCAATGATGGGTGAACAATGAGTGAGCCCGTGGTCTTGAAACAGAAGGTCAGTGTGGCTGAGTGAAGGGACAGGAAAGGTCAAACGGAAGGATGTCACACTGGGGGGGACCTCAACAGAAGAGGGAAGGGGGTTAGGTATTATTCTGAGTCTGATGAGAAGCCGGTCACAGAGACTGAGGTGGGCAGTGACATATTTTGACTTCCTTTTGAAAAAAAGTTCTCTTGGGCTGCTGTTGTGGACCCTTTGGGCAGGGTCAAGAGTAGCAACAGAAACATCAGGCAAGAGACTATTTCATTGCAGGAGACGATGGTACCTTGGCTTGGGTGTGAGCAGGGCTTCAATGGAACATTTACTTTTTCCAGCAGATAAGCTCAGGAAAGGACATTTTAGAATATAATTAGAACGGACATTTAGGAATATGATCAGAACTGACTCACAGATGTGAACCTTCCAGGTGATTTAGGGCATACAGTAATTGCGGGAAAGGGAAAAATACAGATGCAGGAAAGACCGAGGCCAGCTTAAGAAGAGCTGGATTGACAGACTAAGGAGGTTGGACTCTTTCCTGCAGAAAATGGACCACAGTGGGAATGGGCTAATGTAACCTCAGCTTTTATAAGATAATTGTGGGAGGCTTGTAAATGATGATTTAGAAGAGGCAGAAGACGAGAGGCGAAGAACACTTAGACTAAAATCACTGCAGTTTGCAAGGATGAGAAAAGACATGTTCATGTAATTAAGTATCGAAGGAGCTTAAATGTTCTGCTTAATGGATATGAGAAATATGTGTACCTACCACACTGGTTTCTTGTAATGTTAAATTAGTTCATGAAAGGTGCTTAGCGGAGGACCTGACACATGGTCATCCCTCGACGAATATTAGCTATTATTTACAAATTATAAGTAGTAATGATATTATTCTACATGCCTTTCTATGTTCTAGTATTATTTCTATGCTCTTTGCCTACAGGTGCTACACAGAGAGTATGTAAGTGGCCGTCATTTGATTGGGGCAGAAATTGTTGGAGGAGGTGGTGTCCCAAGTGACTGAAGCTCACAGCAGGCCTCCATGCTATGCTGGTGGCAGGGGTGTGCACAGGGTGCTTCGGGAGGGTCTGGAGAGGAGGCAGTCAGCTAGCATAGGCCACTCAGAATGTTTTTTGGTGGGGAGGAGGGGGATTTGAGAAGGAGCTGGATGAGCATAAGTGGGGAGGCACTGCGAGAGAGTAAGATGTGGCATAAATGTGGAAATGCGACTTGGAGATCTACTGGCTGAGATTGAATCCTGGCTGTGCCATGTCCCAGCTTTGTGATTCTGGGCAACATCCTCCCTCTAAACCTCAGTCTCCTCATCTTGAAAATGATATTGAAAATCTTAAGTATCTCGTAAGCAATCTTATGTATTTCATCTGTGATGAAAAAAATTAGGTAAGTCAGGTGAAATGACTAGCCTGGCACCTTAAGAGAAAACCAATATTGCTGTTATATTTTGCTTATTATGATGATTCAGCCAACTCGTCTGCAGAGCATCTCCGGCTTCTACCCATTCATTTCTGTCTTCCTTTGAATGCTAAGCCTTTCACCCTGTGTGAAGGGCAGATCCTGGCCTGATATTTGCATTTTTGTTTCCTTGGTTTCCGTTGCCTTTGCCTCAATATCCAGGAAATCTCACCTTTCAAATTAAAGGAGAGTTGATGTTCTTAAACATAGCTGCCCCCTCTTGCATTAAGAGTGGCATTTTGATGTGATTTGCAGGATTTCGGAGTGGAAGGTGCTCTATAGCATTGGTACAGTATGCAGCACTCATGTGGCAATGAGTCGATGCCAATATCCCAACCCACTGGGAGTCAGGACACCCGCTTCCTGTGCCAGGATGTTCTGACAGTCTCCTGTGCAGGTGTTTGACATGGTAAATGGAGAGTGGCTTTTAAGGCTGCACAGATCAGCTTCCCTGGTCTTCCCTCCCCACCTCCCATCTTCTCACATTAAGAGGAGTCAGAGCACATCTCCGCCCAAAGAAACACTCACATGCAGCCATTAACGGGATGTTAGGAACTGTAGTCACAGGGGGTTGGAAGGATCTTTAAAATATTTAGTTCGACTCCTACACATTGCTGTGCAGTGTAAGCTTAAACGAACGCTGAAGTGCACAGCTTACTGTTTTCTGAGGCCTCCTATCCCATTTTTGGACAGCTGTGACTGCTAAAATACTCCTATATTTTTATACTGATCATAACATGTGTCTCCCTGTAGCCTTTACCTATTTGGTGAAACCCAAAGTTTTATCTTTTTATTTGAGCCCCTCAAATATTTTAAAATACCGAGACATTGTCCCAAGTCTGTGTGTCTCAGGTTTCTTGCTTGACCTCACTTATTCAACCATCCTGCTTTTCTCCTCTAAAATTCTCATTCATTATGTATTGGGGCACTTGTTGTGGGCACCAGACTGAGTGATTCTTGGGTGGTACTCATTCACTTTCAACTACCCAGAGTAGATAGGGAATAAAGGCAGAGATAAGTAAAACAAACCACGTAAGATCATACAACTAGTAAGAATGTATGTAGGATTCCAGTCCAGGCCATACCTGCCCCCAGCGTGTGCACTGGTGACTAATGTATTCCACTGCCTTCTCATGCCCTCTTTGATTGAAATTCCTTATGCAAAATTAAGAAGAGAGTTACTGTAACAGTAATAATTATTATGACAAATAATTGCCGAGGTTTACTGAGAGCTAACTGGCCTAGTACCTTTGATACTATTGTAATTAGCTAGTTATTAATAATAGGAAAGAAGCAAAGAGAAGGCTAGACATTAGAGGCATGTCATTCGAGCAGTTTCACCAGGAAGCTGCAACTTTGCATTTCCCAGGGAACCACCAGCCTATTCCCTGCAAAACACTGGGGGAAGGGATCCAAAAAAGGAAAGATAGACTTATGCCCAGTAAAAATGGGGTGATTAGGGAAGGTGTCTGTCAGTCAAACCTGGGGACAGAGGTGGTTGGCCAGAATGAGTGGGGCCACTGCAAGCCCATGAAAATTTGGGAATACATAATCCTTAAAACAAAGGAATTCTCTCTCTTGCTCTTGTGCTCTTGGCTCACTCTTGGCTTCCCAGGATTTGCCCGTGTTTCCTCTAAGCCATGTGGCCCTGTGGACCCCACATGACGGGCTGTGGTGGGGAATCGTAAATTAAGCTAGCCTGATGCTGGACTGGACTCAGCTCCAACATGAAAAGGGAACTATGGACACCGGCTCTGATTTTAGCTCTACTGAAGCTCCAGCTATACTTCTATGACTGAACCAAAGGAAATGGGACTTTGGAGCCCAGGGGTGTCATTCCATGGAAATAAAGCTTCTACCATATCTCATTCTCCTGTGCAAGTCTCAGAAAATTATTTTTCTTGGGATATCACAAGAAATCCACCCCCACTAGCAACTGGGGGAGACGAGGCTCCCTCCCCTCCATTCACACCTTGACTCTAAGCCTTTTCATCTTCATGGCAACTTTGAGGTGGGTTCCCATTTTACAGATGAGGCAACCAAGGCAGAGAAAGACTGAGGAACTCCCCCAAAGTTATGCAGCTAAGTGGCAGAACTAAGATACAGAGCCCGAAAGCCTGCTTCTAGCACCTCTAATTTAAAGCATTATGCTGTAACCTCATATTCCCAAATCTTCATGTTGTGCTTTTTAACGCAGTAAGTCAACTTACGTCTGTGTCAGCAATATCTCGCTGTGCCTATTGAACTCTCAATGATATGTGTGTGTGCACCCATGCCTGCTTTGCTTTATAAGAAAAAGACAGGCTGTTAGGCCCTGTCTTCTCTGTACTGTAATTGTTCAGTGGGATTTTTTGCAGGCCAACCATTTATTCCTATTAAAGGCCAGATTTAGGGATTCAGTCCATTGACTCAGCCTGATGAGTCTTGTTTCACTGATCGTTCCATACCCACTTTCCAAGCTTGGTACCGATTTCTAAAATAATAAACACATCTTCTAGCCTTCCTCTGAGTCATTAGCCAAATCTTTTGCACAAGATTGAACATATACCTTCAGATGGGAGGGGTCCTTAAACTTCTAGGAGGATATTCATTCTCTGAGCATTTGACATATTTTTTAAGCAACCACTGTGCGATAAGCATCATAGTAGCCATGGTAAATAAAGTTTTCAGTGAAAATAAATTCTATTTCCTCATGGCCTTTCAGTTTCAAGTGGGAGAAATACATTAATCCAATAATAATACAAATTAATGATAAGCATTCTGAAAGGAGTGATGGTTGTACTGAGACTGAAACAATGAGCTGGACTAACTGGGTAAAATGAGGGGAGAAACACTGACCAGCCTTGTAACAAATTCTCTTTGGCTATCGGTGACTTTAAATTGGTCGAGCCATTGTCTTAATAGGATGTGAAATTGATGAAGACAAAGCATTTGAGTAAACTAACAATATTCTAGTTCACAATTGTCCAAACTTGGTGCTTCGTGTGGTGCAGGGCTGTGTTGTACATTAATAGTGCACTGTTTTCAAAGAGTTCCTGAAACTAAATAATGTGGAAAATCCTGAGTGAACCAAACTCAAGCAAGTTTCTTACGTGTAGAACTTTTGGGATTCTTCATAACATTTAAATATATTATAAATCTGTTATTGAATATGGTGTTTCCTAAACTTATTTGAATAGTATATTTTTTTCCACAGCTCTTAATTGTTTTCCAGTTTCCAGAATTTAGTCTGGGAAACAATCATCTACTTTAACCAAACCCCTTACCCTCTAATGCTTGAAGTCTCTCTAAGACATTTCCATCAAATTACTATTGAGTTCTTTCTCAAGTATCCTCAGTGAATGAGAAATATACTCAATGTTGTTGTTGTGTTTTTTCAAATAAATGGAACACCTAGGACCCTGCCTAATTATCGTAGTTTTGTGAACTATGTCAGTTACCTTGACTTAGTCTTCTGTTACCCAGAAGCACAGAAATGGTCATTATATGTTGCGTTTCTAAGGAGAAGAGCTGTATATTCCTAAAGTGAACACTAGGTTGGGGCAGAACCATTGGAGCTCGGATTAGTCGTATTTTATTTTTATAAAGCAGCCACTTGATGCTCTCCAAGAACCCTTCGCTAAACTTCATTAATAAATAAAAAATAAAGAGCCTGCCTATGAATAAATGATGAAAGTACCTCCCTTGGTAAATTTTTTAAGTCTCTGAAAATAGGTCCAGTCTTCATCTGCAAACTTAAAGCAGTTAGAGGAGCCACAGAGAATGTCATTATGTTGCATGTTTGTTAGGAGAAGTGAAGAGACCGAAGGGAACCCTGTCACTTGAAATGCAGATCATTTATTCAATGCAGATTATTTACACTGTTTTTCTTAATTGCTATAGATTGTGTAATGTCAGAAAGGGGCAAAATTTATAGATGAAAAGTGCAGGAGAATCAGATGGCCTTGTGGAGTGGAGCTGATCACTTTAATATGCTCATATATCATCACTGTTCCTAGGATATGCTTCTGCTGTTCATATATCACATTAAATTGTTTACATGTCTTTTTTCATTGCTAGCCTGAGAGGTTTTATTATTTATTTATTTATTTATTTTTAGCTTTGGGCCAAGTCTGGTTTAACTTTGTATCCCTAATGCTTTGCATACCTCCTAATACAAAGTAAAGGTTCAAGAAATGTTTGTTGATTTTTTACTGTAATGAATATCAGATTCCAAGAATGGTTCCTGTAAGGCCCAGTCAAATTTCAGTCATGAAAACTTAATAAAATCACCTCCCTTCATGGTGTCATTAGCTCGGTGGGTTGGTTGAAGTCAGCCTTTGTGTGGGAGTATTTACACTAAGGAGATTGGTAAACACTACAAAGGGCCCCACCCTCCTTCCACCGGGTAGGAAGCTGGTTGTTAACCATTTCCAGCAACACTTCCTGTGGCTCCTGCATTTGCTCCCCAGCTCCCTTTCCTTTTCTCTTGCTCTCTGATGCAAGCAGTTGGAGGATCTTGTGGGTTTAGATCTTGCCTCTTTAACCTTAGTTGATTCTATGTCTGATCTTAAATAAAAGTACTTCCTGACTCTATGCACACCTTTCCTAACTTCTCTCCCCGCCCCCCCTCCACCTCTTTCTCTTAAACTTAGTAGAAGCCAGGCTCATGCAGACATAGTCAGCAATGGAAGGGAATCACTTTTGTTGGAGTCTTTAATTAAGGACCATCGCATGGGACTTAGAGGAAAGCGTGGATTTTACAATTGGAGTTGGAATTCTCTCTCCACCTCTTTGCTCTGTGTCTTTGAAGGAGTTATTTAATCTCAATAATCCTCTGTCCTGTCATCTGTAAAGGAGACAATAAAACCAATCGCTCAGTTTGCTCTGAGGATTATATGAGATCATGCCTCTAACATAATCTAACAGAGTCCCTGGTATAGGACAATAAACGCAGCTATCTTATTACGCCGCCGTGTTTTTCTCTTAGGATTAGAACTGGATCACTCTGCCAGCCGCACATCTGTGTTTGAATATGAATTGGAGACAAAGGACCTGGAGTAGTTGCCAAGCTTTGCCACTTAGGGGTCCCACGATCGATCGTCCGGGCAGAACTCTGAACCTCAGCCTTCCCACTTGTGAAGGGGGATAATGGTCTCTCACTTGCCTCCCTCACAGCACAACTGAGGGAATCAAATGACATAATAAATCTGAAAGAGCATCGAACACAAATAGGAGAGCTCGAACCATGAGGCAGCCTAAAATTGCGTGTATCATTAATGAGCAATTCCATTTTTAGGAACTTAACTGGAAAAACTTCTTAGAAAAAGAATCTATACAGAATATTCATCAAGCAGGTAATTGCAGTAGTGTTATTGATAAGAAAATGGAAAGGAAGGTAAATACTCAATGAGAGGGAATTGTTTAGTACATTAGAAAGCCTTTATATAGTAGAATGTCTACAGATATTAAGTCACTTTATAATAAACCTGAAAGAATGTATACCAACCACATTGTTTATAAAGAAGTCATCACTGAGTGATGACTTAGTGGCTTTCTTAGTGACTTTCTTTTCTTGCTTCCTGGCATATTCAGGTTACTTTATGATTAATAAATACCACTTGTATAATAATAATAGTTATAATAATAATGGTTACAAAACAATATATGAAGTATGAAGAATGTAGTGGGAATGCCAATGTGTGAATAGAGAGGGTCATGAGTAGAATGCTTTATATTTTGTGCATTTTGGCCTTTTAACATTTCTGCGTTGACTATATATTAGTTTTATAATTAGGGAGAGGTACTAAAATACGTCAGTGAACTATGAGGCTTCAGTACTTAGGTACTGTCATCTATCTATGTGATTCAATGAGCAATAGTCACGGTTCAGGAGGGGGTACTGTTCTGATTGCCTCCAGAATAGCTGATATTCTAAAAAAGACGCTCTAAAAGAATAATCCCTTGATCTGCAGAGTCTCATAGCTATACAATATGTTAGTGTTTGTCTTTCTTTTTATATTAATTGGAGAGAAGGGAATTACAGTAAAAAAATGGACTTTTCAAGTCAAATAAACTCTTTTCATCTCAGAAAAGAAAAAAAACAACCTTTCTTCCTTGGGCATTGCTGATTTTATATATTGAATGTAATGTGAAGAAGACATGACATGATGGTGGGGAGAGGTCTGGGGGCTTCCTGAAGTGTGGGCCTAATATGGCTACTGAAAGGAAGCATTGCATACATGCTTCCCAAATGGGGATGCATGTAGTAGACTGTCCTATGCATAGTTCACTCTCGCAAGGTCCTTCAGACAGAGAGACTAGGCCCCAGAGTCTTTGTTTTGACTGAGTGAGCCTACTTCCCTGGCCATGGCATATTGATCAAGGTAGAGGTACATGTCCTGAGATGACTTGTATGCAAATCAGATTCTCAAGACACAGGTTCTATGCATCTCAGAAATGTAGCCATCGTATGGTCAGTGTCCTAAGAGAAGATCCAGGAGCTACAGTTGCTGAGGTCCTGGATTCTGCTCTGACTCCTTACTGCGGAGGCTTGATCGTTCAATCCTATCTTCCATTTTATGAACTACCCCATTGCCCTTGCAATAAGTAAGCCCCCTTTTATCCTAATGAATAGGCAGAGTCAGTTTCCATTGCTTAAAACCAAAAGAATGTTGCCTAATGGAGCATGAGTCTATCAAAAAAGCCATTGGAGGAAGAGCATGGGATTCTTCAACTGTGTCATTGATAATGGACATAAATGTTCTTGTCTCAAATCTGCTTTTAGGAGACAGGATAAATGAGTAGAATGGACTTTTACTGGATCTTGAATTACTCAACGTTGCCTGAGAGGAATTGCTGTTATGGGGCTATGTTATATAAGGGTCCAGCACGTGTTAAGTGGGCAATCATGGATTGAAATGGTCTTGGAAGGCAGTGATCAAATTCGGTGGCTAGTGAGAGGCACAGATAGATTAGGGCCTGAAGTTTTGTGATTCTAGCTGAGCAAGTAGGGAAAATTATTACATTCTGTGGGATGGTTCATAGATATCTTCTTAAGAAACCATTCAGAGCTAAGCAATGCTCTTTAAAGTGTAAAAGAAATATTATTTAACATTGTCACGTTTCCATGTCTTGCCTAGATGTTATTTCTGTGCCTACACAAATGTGTACACTAGTGATTTCCATCCCTGGTTTTTGAGTAGGCCATGGCATCTTCAATTATCTCAAGATACACTGAAAATATATTTGAGATTCTTGACACAGAATTAAATGTCATACCTGCTAATTATAAAAATAAATGTAGGTAAGAGTGAGTTTATGTCCTGGAATTAAACTGATGGCTTTTAAATGCTGCTTGTTCATGGAGGTTTAGAATTGCTGATTTGGGAACTGCAAGGTAAGGCAGATATATCAAAAGATGCAGGGAGAAAAAGCTGTGCTTGTGATGGGAAAAGATTGAGAGCTGGTGACAAAAGCTGTTGAGTTGAGAACACCTTGCCACTTATTATAGTTAAGATAACTTGCCTTGCCTTGGGCTCTTTATTTTAATGTAGATGTCTGGGAGTGAGTGGGTGATTGAGGGAAATGGAGAGAGGTTATATGTCTTCACAGGGCAAGATGGCAATTGAATGACTACCAAACCCATCCCCTGTGGTGTTAATATATGCACTCATTGTTCCACCCTCTTTTCTAGTAACGGGTAAACAACATTTTTCACTCGCAATAGACTACTTTTCACTTCCAAACTGATGGTGAACCAACATTTGTATTTCAAGTACCAAAGCTCAGGCTGCAGAAGCAGGAGGCCCAGAAGAGATGTATGTGGTGGGTGGAAAGAGAGAACAGGACAAGTTTTGCATGTACAATTCGGCAGATCGTTCATAAGTCTGGCCTCCATGACAGGAGATGGCCTAATGCCTCATTAATTCCCATAGAGATGACGGTGATGTATCACCCCTTTTCAATCTGAAACTAAGTAATGCACTAAAAAAAAAACTAATTTGCACATGTTTAATGCGTTCATTAAGCTATTAGTCTTTCAACAAAAGATTTAATAGCAAATTAACATTTTTTTTTAAATAAAAAAAAAAATCATTCCCCAAAAGTCTTCAGTAAATACAATTATTTTGTGTTTTGAGCACAATGGGCTGTAGGAGAAAACACTTGGCACTAGTTTGGGGGTGGAAAAGACCATGTTGGATTCTTCTCATTTATTACACAATTAGTCACCCTGGGGCATTATTTCCCTGAATAACAAATATTTCTGGGGAACAAAAGACCTCTTGGAAGTAGATGTAAGAAGGTCAAACACAGAAAAGACTCCAAAAGGGCTAATTTTATAAACGGAATCATGATAAACTGAAAAAAAAATGACTTACCCTAAACATAAGGCTTATGAAACAATAGAAATTAACTTTGCTTGGTCAACCTTGAAATATCAGTATTTACTGAACATTTGCTTTGCTCCTGTTATGTGTTAGGCACTGGCTAGATGATACCAAAAGTTTAATATAAAGAAAAGTAACATGTATGATTTCTCTCGATGAGTGTTTGTTGAATATTTGCTTTGCAATGCTGAGTAAGAAGAATAAATCACAGGCTGTTTTCTTGAGGAAGCTACCAGTGAATAGGGCAGATAAGCATGTAAGCAAAAAAAATCAAATTCAGTTTAAAACATTTTTTTTTAATTTATTGAGGTGACATTGGTTAATATAAGTTTCAGGTGTACAATTCAATAACACATCATCTGTATATTCTATTGCGTGTTCCCTGCCCCAAGTCAAGTCTCCTCCTGTCACCATTTATCCCCCCTTTACCCTGTTCTCCCTTCCCAGGCCCCCTTTTCCCTCTGGGAATCACCATACTGTTGTTTGTGTCTATGCATTTTTCTGTTTTGGGGGGTTTTTTTCTTTCTTAACCCCTATACTTTATTCGCCCAACGCTCCAGCCTCTCCCCTTTGACAGCTGTCAGTCTGTTCTCTGTATCTACGAGTCTGTTTCTATTTTGTTTATTAGTTTATTTTGTTCATTAGATTCCACATATAAGTAAGACCATATGGTATTTGCCTTCTCTGACTGGCTTATTTCACTTAGCATAATACTCTCCAGGTCCATCCATGCTGTTACAAAATGTCAGATTTCCTTCTTTTTTATGGCCAAGTAGCATTCCATTGTGACAGTATAGCACCATTTTTTTGTCCACTCATCTACTGATGGACACAAAAGAAAGACAGTTAGTTAACTAATAGGGAGCTCCTAAAGACTGTCAACTGATTTCTCAACAGAAACATTGTAGGCCGAAGGGGATTGTCATGAAATAATCAAAGTGATGAAAAGCAAGGACCTACAACCAAGACTACTTTACCCAGAAATACTGTCATTTAAAATTGAAGGAGAAGTAGGATCACTGGGTCAAAAGGCAACTCCACTTTTAATATTTTGAGGACCCTCCATACTGTTTTCCATAGTGGCTGCACCAGTCTGCATTCCCACCAGCAGTGCACTAGGTTCCCCTTTCTCCACACCCTCACCAGCAGGAGTTGCTTGTTGGTTTGTCGATGGTACCATTCTGACAGGTGTGAAGTGATACCTCACTGTGGTTTTAATTTGCATCTCTGATGATTAGTGACATTGAGCATTTTCTTGTATGTCTCTTGGCCATCTGTATGTCCTCTTTGGAGAAGTGTCTAGTCAGGTCCTTTGCCCATTTTTTAATTGGGTTGTTTGTCTTTCTCTTGTTGAGTAGTATGAGTTCTTTGTACACTTTGGAAATTAGCCTCTTATCAGATGCATCCTTGGCAAATATGTTTTCCCAGACCGTGGTGTTTCTTTATATTTTGAGGCCGTTTTCTTTTGCTGTGCAAAAGCTTTTTAGTTTGATATAGTCCCATATGTTTATTTTTTTCCTTTGTTCCTCTTACCCTAGGAGATGTATCAGTGAAAATTCCACTACATGGGATGTCTGTAACTTTACTGCCTATGTTTTCTTCCAGGATTTTTATGGTTTCGTGACTTACATTTAAGTGTTTTATCCATTTTGAGTATATTTTTGTGAATGGTGAAATTTGGATATCCTAAGAATCCTGAAAAACTAATCAGAAAGAATATATGCACCCCTATGTTCATAGCAGCACAGTTTACAATAGCTAAGATCTGGAAACAGCCCAAGTGCCCATCAGTAGATGAGTGAATAAAAAAGCTGAGGGACATTTACACCATGGAATACTACACAGCTGTAAAGAAGAAGGACCTCGTGCCCTTTGGGATAGTATAGATGGACCTGGAGAAAATTATGCTAAGTGAAATAAGTCAGGCAGAGAAAGACAAACATCACATGATCTCACTTATACGTGAAATCTGAAGAACTTAATATGATGAACAGAATAGATTCAATGACATGGAAGCATGGATCAGACTGATGAATGTCAGAGGGATGGAGGAGGGCGGGTGGGTGGAGGGGGAGAGGTTAACCAAAGAATTTATCTGCATATATGCAGAACCCAAGGACACGGACAATGGTGGGGAGAGGGACTGGGGAGGGGGGGTGGGATGGGGTGGAATGGATCATTTGGGAGAAAACAGGACATCTATAATATTTTAAACAAAAATAAAATTAAAAAAATAAATTAAAAAAAAACAATTGAGGGAGAAATAGTGAGTTTCCCAGACAAGAAAAAGCTAAAGGACTTTGTTACTACCAAACTAGTATTATGAGAAATGTTCAAGGGTCTTTTAGAAGAAGAAGAGGCGGAGGAGGGGGAGGAAGATGAAATAGAGAAATATAGAAGAATAAAATGGCAATAAATACATACCTATCAGTAATCACTTTAAACGTAAATGGCTTAAATTGCTCCAATCCAAAGACATAAGGTAATTGAATGGATAAGAAAACAAGACCCATGTATATGCTGTGTACAAGAGACCCACCTCAGAACAAAAGATACAGACTAAAAAAGTAAAGGGGTGCAAAAGATATTTCATGCACATGGAAATGGGGGGGGGAAACGCTGGGGTAGCAATGCTTATAGATGACAAAATAAACTGTAAAACAGAGGCTTTAGTAAGAGACAGAGAAGGATACTATATAATGATAAAGGGAGCAATCCAACAAGAGGATGTAACATTTATGGACCCAACATAGGAGCACCTAAATATATAAGGCAAATCTTGATGGAAATAAAGGGAGAGATCAACAGTAATACCGTCATAGTAGGGGATTTTAACATCCCATTGTCTTCAATGAATATATCTTCCAGACACAAAATCAACAAGGAAGCAGGAGCCTTAAATGACACACTAGATCAGTTGGATTTAATTGAAATCTGCAGAGAATTTCACCCTAAAGCAGCAAGAATATACATTCTTTTCAACTACACATGGAACATTTTCTAGAATAGATCACATTTTAGGACACAAAACAAGCTTCAATAAATTTAAGAAGATTGCAATCATATCAAGCATCTTCTCTGACCATAGGTATGAAACTAGAAATCAATCATGAGAAAAAATCATATTTAGTTTTAAACCTTAAAAATATAGGCACAGACAAAGTGCTTTGAGAGCAAAGATGAGGGAAGTTATAAATTATATGGGAGATTTAGAGAAAGCTCTATGGGTAAAGTGAAGCTTAGGCTAGAACTTTAAGATTGGCACACATTAGACATGCAGAAATGAGTGGAAAATGTTCTCCAGATTGAGTGACAACACCAGAAATGTACAGAGGAAAACATGTCATGCATAATGGGAAAAAATTACTTTGGTTTCACTTCTGTTTTAGTTAGTTTGGGCTGCTATCATGTAGCACATCCCATGTAACAGAATACCACGGACTTGGTGGCTTAACCAAAAAATATTTAATTATCACAGTTCTAGAATTTGGGAAGTTTAAGATCAAGGCACTGGCAGAGTCAATGTCTTTCTGTTTTCCAGAGGGCTGTCTTTTAGCCCTACCCTCACATGGTGGAAAGAGCAAGAGAGCTTTCTTCTACAAGGGCACGGGGCTCATTCACAAAGGCTCCATCCTCATGACCTATTGACATCCCCCAAAACCCTGACTCCTAGTATCATCACATTGAGAGTTAGGATTTCAGCATATGAATTTGAGAAGGAGGCATAAACGTTCAGTCCATAGCATCTACCCTACTGCACGTTACCCATAGTCTTTCCTCCTTGAATTTTAAAGCATTTTATTCTATAAGTTGGAATTTAATTCTTCTCTATGCAAGCAGAGAAGACATGAGGAGCGCAGTCATTGGTTAGTGTCCACAAAGAAATGTATATGGTAATCTGAAAATGGCTCTACCGAGCAATGTGACTATTATGTTTCTATTGGGAGAGAAGAAAACCCTTCTCACTTTCAGTAGTTAAAGATCTCAGGGTAAAACAAATTCCAGTGTATTCCATTAAATAAATATGGATTATTATAACAATCTAAATGGATATAGCTCAAGGACATTGCCTCATGTTCTTCTATTCCCACCCTCATCAAATTTCCTATTTGTGCAATCCATGGCCCATTATGTGCTTTCTTTAATTATAGACTATCATAGTGCATGTATTTCCCCCTTAAGTGTGTATGCCTTCAAAATGAACCCAATGAAATTTTCATTTTACTTTAATGAATTATATTTAAAATTAAAATCCAGGGTAAAATGTGCTATGTTAGTCAATCTATTAATAGCAGTGTGCATTGTTCTTTCATTGCCGCATACATACTGCTTTGGTTCGAGGAGGATCCTTAAATTATTTCTGAGGAAAGGCTCTGTGCTGATTGACAGCTGCACAATACTGGTTATTAATACTATTCCACGTTTGATGGATTTTTCCCACCGTGATACACTCTGCAAGTTCCCGGGGTGAACTTTGATTTGTCACCTTGGGAACCAAAGAAAGAAGAAATAAATCTTGAGAAAGCTCAACATTCATCTTTTTGGGAAAAGAGGAAAGAATCAAATGAGTAAATAAAGTCAGCATCAATATCCGACGTCTGTGCGCACACCCAAACTTGGAACATCTGTCTTCCTGCCACTAATGATTTTGTTCCAGATGTAATCCAAATATGTTTGCAAATGGGGAGCAGAGGGGTGAGCACAGTTTACTTTGCAAACAGTTGGTGGTTATTATCACTATTTTTTGCTTCATTTTAAAAATATATGCATTTCCAAAGTGATAGGACAGCCTGCACTGATTTGTCTGAAAGGACAGTAAAAGGAAGCTAACCTTGCCTTTGGCCTTGCCCCGCTGTGTGTGGTGAACACACAGTCTTCTTAAAAAGAGACACAACATAGGGTAATGGCAACTATGTGGATTTTGGAGTCAGTCAGGAATTTGAAGCCTAGCTGATCAACAGCTTCTTATGTAGTGATGTGAACAAATTCCCCGCTTACTAAGCCTCTGTTTCCTATGTGACCTTGAAAAAGTCACTGTTGTGTAAGTAAAGGTAATGATAGTAGGAATAATTGAGTATTGTGTAGTGTATATTAGGTGTTCTACTCAGTGACTTACATGAAATAACTCTTTCATAGTCTTCATACCTGCCTTATGAATGTTACCAGACTAAAGACATCCCTTCGCCTGTGCGAATCAGAGCCCAATAAGACATGGACAGGATTCTGCAACAAAGAAAGTGAGGGTTTATTTTTAGGCAGAGGCACAAGCCGGCAGGCAGGTGAG